>NC_063277.1:7733051-8041718 GCF_910591885.1 Bombus terrestris
TCCCATGGCAAACGATCCTCCACGTTCGCTCGTGCATCGAGCTGTGCGCGCACACATATTCTCTATCATCACACCCCCATTACTTCCACGGTAATTCGATCGTCGCCAGCGGCGTGTTAAAAAAGAAATGCGGAGAAATTTCCTACACCCGATTCGATAAATTACGTGCGAATACGGCACGCCAAAGCGTCGTTCAGCTACACCACTGGTCATCGGGGAACAACGTTCCATCGCTTTATCAAGTACGCTATTATAAAGAGATTGTAGAAAAGAGACAAAAAACAAGAGAATGGAATGATATGTGGTTATTTTCATAGAGGGGTTGCTTTACGTATTTACGCTATTACTAGAAATTTTCAATGTACGCGCACAGTGATATCTTTTATATTTTTAATCGCTTCTACCACGAGATGGTTTCAAATTAAAAAGGGTTCGTTGCTATTGTTAATAGCTACGATTCTTTATTGAAACGACGAATACTATTTTTTGATCGTATCGTTTTTTAAAAATCGCACGAATCTTAGTTTCAATTATTCGAGAAATATTCCCCGTTATCGAAGTGATTCGATTAATTGTATTATTTCTTATCTCGTAATATATTATTGTAATTATTATATCGATGACTATTAGTTTGATTTTTCATCGACTATTATATTGACATCAATGCAAGGCGGAAAATTGAAGAAATTTATCCCGCACGACAAAGTATAAATACTCGCAATTTTTTTAAAAATATTCCTTAAAAAATTCGCTTCAAAAATATACGACGTGCAAGTTGCAAAGCACGCAGTTTCATTGCGTCCTTAACTCGCGAAGAAAAGTAAAGCACGCCGTTCTTTCATCGTCCGAATCATGGTAAAGAAGAACGAAGAAATCTCGGCACGATTAAAAGGAAAACTCCTGGTACCTGTTCTATCGGAATTTCTTATCGCGTGGAGCAGGTGGGAGACGGTAACAATGCGAGCCTAAATAAATGTCGATTTACGGGCTCGCAAGTGACACGGGATGTATAATAAAATTTCGTTTGCCGGCGTCGAGAATCACCGCGCGCGCACAATGCGTGCCAGGATCGTAAAACTCACGCCTTCTTTCCACGATTCTCACTTCTGCTCTTTGCTATTCCCTGACTTTATTGCGCCACCATGGTCTACAGACATTCGTTTGTATCGTCCACGAATACACCGAGAAAGACTTGGATCTTCGAAGAGGGTTGCAGAACGACAAGGACCAAAGACAATGTTTCTATTGTGACCGCTCGTAATCACGGGGTTCGGCTTCGCCAGGTGCTTTGCCGGAAACTGATAAGTTCTCTTAATTTCTTTATTGCCGCCATACGGTCCTACGTAAATAGGACCCAACCTCGTTCCCGACACAGAGTTATTGTTCGAATCAAGTGGAGAAAGGAAGGAATGGTGCAACGGATGTTCTTTTTTGAAACTGTTACCATGGTTAAAGGTGTTTGATCGTCGAGATGTATGTATAACATTTTGACGCGTAGGCAAGACGGATGTTGAGGTGATTCAATTATTTTAATTTATTTCGTAACAACCTCTTGTGCAAATTGCTGAACTGTACAGTAATAACATAATATGTGTAATTATTTGTTTATAAGATAAGATGTGTAAGATATATATCAGTAATTCTGGATATTTTCAATAATCGTATCGAAATTAATTATGTATTTAACAGCATGACATTATAGAAATCATGTATCGATAAAAAAGCAATAATTCTAAACCTACCTTTTACCTTTACCTCAAAATACAATATGTGCCAATATGTTGTATCGTACAAAACCTACATAAATACGATTATAACAAAATTGTATAACGTTGATTTTTTCAAAAACAAACATATTCACCGAGTCAAACAGGACGATTGGGGTTAGGTTAGTGAAATAGCGCGCGTAGCATCGATACAGTGATGGACTTTTGAATGCCTTATTCCACCAGGAAACGGAAGATTCGGGGTGCTGCACTAGCTCCTCCTTTTCAAACGTTGTCGAGCGCAGGAAATGCGCGGTCGATTGACGTATCCTTTATAGCCGCGACTGTATATATCCAAAGAATTACCATATTGAAAAGATGGTCGCGTCACCGGGGATTTTGTCGTTCTTAGCTTTCTCATTAAATAGTCAAGGACCGATAGCAGTCTCCCGCTTCAATTCCCAAAACTATTTCACTGTAAACGAGATAGTAGAAGAGGAAAGTGAGAACAGAGCAGGCGAAGAGAAAAAGGCAGATCCCGTAGTACTCGTTCGTTAGAAAAATTTCTCGAATCGGCGAGAAGAGAGAAAACGGACGGGCGACGAAATTCCTCGACTTCCGCATGGGTCGTTTGCCCTCGTCCTTTCGTCGTCGATTCGCCTCTCCCTGAAACACGTTGCGTCGTTAATATTTTTAAGACGACATCAAAGCCAGCCGCGCTGTGCAGAAACCACGTCCTCCAACTCGTTCACCCCGCATCGAGAGGGTTGAAAGTTGCTCAGCCGGTGGTGGTTTAGGGTGGCGCGCGGGTGTACGTATTTAAAATATCCTGGCCGCGAAATGCCGATACGGATGGGCTCTCGAGGTAAGGGGCCGACTTAAGGTACGAGAAGAGGGAACGTTCTGGCCTCTCAGGCGGCGGCGGATGCTTGGGGGTTCGTACGCGAGAATTTGCTACCCCGCCAACCCTTCTCGTCGAGGCGAGGTATGCCTTTGGCCTTTGTCATTTAATATCGGTGCCGGTATGCAAGGACTCGGGGTAAGGAAGCCTCGGGTGATCGCTTTGATGGCTGGGCGGTCCATTCGCGAATTTATGGCAACTTCAAGCCACCCCCTCCCGACCGCCCTCTTAGTCTCTTTCTCAGTCGCCTACCTGCCAGCCAGGCTTTCCTCCGGCTAGCGGGCCGAGTCACCACGACCTTGGTGAAGCCCCAATTTCGATTGAGAAGCTCGCAATTGTAATAAAAGCCTTTACCGACCAGATAGATATCGCTTTGATTTCACTACGCAAGTTTCGAGGTTCGGGATTTCCGACAAATGGAACGAATATAACCATGACAGGAAAGTAGGCTAGATTATTTTGTAGAATCAGTGGATCGGACGAATGAAATTTAAACGAACAGATAAAGATCAATAAACATGGTGCTGTTTTTAATAATTATTGCTTCTAACGACTCATTACCTTCAGTATGATTCACATTTATCAGATGAATACCACAATTCTAATATTACATTTTTCCCATCAATTCTTAAAAGATTCTTTGGTACTGTTTAGATATTTCTATCGTCATGTTAAATTGGGAGAAAAAGTCGACAATTCTGTCTAACGTTTGTTATGTATTACTCCTCATAAGATTTATGTTCCTTGTTACTAAAAAAAAAAAAAAAAAAAAAAATCGTTTCTGGATTTCAATAAAAATTGGAATAGAAGAAAAGAATGGTTCCATCGTCGATTATTCGTACCCCTTTATTGGTAGAGCGTGATCACGGATGCACGCACCGGCACGCAGAAATGACGGATGTGCTTTGGTAGCGCCGGCAGTTATTACTTTCCTTCAAGTTTCCCACAGAAGTCACGATCTGTGGTCTCGGATCATAGCCCAGTCCGCGATACAAATACAGCTGCGCACAATGCGGCCTGTACGCGTACATACATAAATTAACGCTGGGAATATGCAGCGCAGCCGCGCGTGCACGCATACGCGTGTCCCTGCGTGACCATACACATCACCGTATACATACGTATCTACATACTCTCTATACATTACGTATATACGACGGCCTTGCCTGCTGCCTGATATGACCGTACGCGATGCGTTCTTTCCTACTATAATCGTATGCGGTTTGGCTATGGTCGTTACGGTTCAGGCGTTCTCCAATAACGCGTACCCCATGGTCACTCAGCACGTCCGCAGGAATGTTGGGGATGTGCAGTCGCTCTATTTACGCATTCGCCGATGTTAATAAAGCCCGTCGCTTCGAGTTTTGCTCGACATCGTTCGCGACCATCGAATTCCATATAACGAGAAATCGGTTCGTTGCTCTATCCATGTTTCCACCGGTAGTGTAAATTACGCTTAGTTTTATACGAATTTTACAAGATATCAAATTACCAAAGTATATGGCAGTGTAAGTTAAAAGTATCTAAGTATAGCGTTAGAAAAACGATTAGTTATACACTGACCGAATCTTATGGAGGAAACCCTTTCCAACGTGTAATTCGATGCTTTTAGGAATTTGTTAAAAGCAATCGCAAATATTTTAATTGGAAAAAATCACAACTATGTAGAAGAACATTTTTTTGAAACGAGTGTTTGTCAGCCTGTTTGAATAAAAAATTCAGAGCAAGCAGCAGGGAACATTCATCGTTATTAACCATTATTAAACATTAACAGAAAGCCGCGGATAGAAACAAAACTGGAGAATGCGTTCAAAGAAGAGGATAATCGTATTTATGGAAAAGAAGTTAATAAATAATTACGTCCGCCGTTAGTAGAATTCAATCTTTAAAATAAAACTTTGTGTTCAGCATCAAAAGAAAATATTATACCTTGATTGTTACTTTCATCGCTATACAGCCGTTTCCATCTCCTGTAGAAACTTCAAACATACTTGTAAAACTCTACGCCGAAAGATTCTACTTCGCCACATCTCCATAAAGCTTGTTGAATTGAAGAAACAAACAAATACAAATCGCCTCCGAATCTCAAAACACTGCCACGTACGCACGTAGCTCGACAAAAACAGAGGGGGATGTGAAGAACGCGTTGGACACGAAAGATCCAGACGGCAAAAGTAGGAAGCAACGTTGCGTTGGTTCGGCACTAAAGGAGATGGCTTTATCGTTGTGTCTCTCTAACATCCGTATCGAGACAGTCGTGGGTCTGGATAGTCGACGGGCAAATCGAATCTCATCCTAGCGTCCGGCCGCGTTCGAACGATACGGAACGAGTTTTCTCTTCGTCCGACTCTTGATCCGTCACACCGCCCCCGCGAGAGGCGGCCACAATGCCGTGCTCGGCAATAAATTACAACGTTATGGTTTCCCCTGACATTTGTGTACAGTTCGCTAACCCGACCTGGCCTAACCTCCGAGTCCTTATAGCTGCGTGTATGCGCGCGGCGTCGATTCGTGAAAAAGCGTGTGTACGCGGGTGTAGAGAGGCGGGGAGATGGCGGGTAGCTAGCGAGAGGAGAGAAAGAGAGAGGGGGGAGAGAGATAGGGAAAGAAAAGGCACTGCTCAGCCAGTACTTATCTTCAGCCGGGGGCCAACAATGTGAGCGGGCTCACGCAACTGTCCCTCTGCATCCGCTCTCATCGAATGTCTCTTTCCTCTTTCCAAAGGGGACAGACAGCCAAGCAGACACGGAGAGACGAAGAGACGGACGCGATCTTTATAAAAATGTAAAGCTGTCGAGGGGAGGGAGAGAAAGAAAGAAAGAAAGAGAGAGAAAGAGAGAATGAGAGTGTGGTTGAGCAATAGCGGGCATAGAGGAAAGGAAAGGAGTCGAGAGAGATATAAAGAAAGGAGACGAGGCGCCTGACAATGCCAGCGGAGACGTGGCTACGAAGCTCGCATATCAATAATTACTGTTATTCCGTAATGACCGATGTGGGGCATGGGAAGACTCGATAATCCTATGCATTAACCGGCCGATGGTTCATTATGCCGGAGCGCAGCTCGGTTCGCCTTTATTTATGGAATTAAGCCACGACGAGAGATGTATCTGTTGCGTTTTCTATGTTTTTAACGGTGCCCCCTCTCGGCAAGCGGCCGTCTCCTCTCGCGGTTACTTCCGGTGACGGTGAGAAAGCAGCCGCGATCGTGTGCCCCCGCGGTCGTTGATAGACAATCCTGGAATGTCGCTAGCTGAATTATACGATTTAATCCGCGCCGGAGGAGAAAACCTTCGTCGCAATTACTGTACTCGTTAATGGAAGCAGCTAGACTAATAGCGGCGGTGAGGACAACGGGAGAGAGAGATTCTTTTCCTATTCCAGGTCGTTGAATCGCCCGTTGTTTCCTCCCATTCACCGCTTTCAGGAAAGGACGGAACATTCGCGACGATTTGCGTTTCAAAATCACTCGGATCGAACGAACCGTGTTGCTTCTTTAGATCAGTTCGGGTTTGAATTGTTCTTTTCAATCTTTCATGATCCATTAAATAAAATGTAATAAGTATGGTATGTAGACAGCTTTTTTGTCAACTAGTTCGTCATTTTTTATTCATCGCAGCAATAGTATTAAAAATACTCAAAGAATCAATCCAGCTATCCTTAGAATCATATTCATCATTGTCAAAGATATCTTCTCTTTAAAATCGGGGATTAATCAGGCTTGTTTAGATCGACGGAATCGTGACCTACAATTAGCTGTGTTGATAATTTGATTGAAACGTGGATGGATCAATTTAATGTAATAATGATAATAATTTTATTACATGTGTAGAAAGTTAGAGTTTACGTAAAGCAGAACAGCGTGTGAGTAAACGAATGCGTGAAAGAAAGGGAGAAAGGGAGGATTAGGAAATAGGAAGATTAACATCAGCCACAATGTAAATGTAGAACGTGAGACCCAGAAATAAAAATATGCTTGGCTATTAACTTTAACCTAATTTTTATAGGAAATAACGGGAAGCTTCTTGTCTTCTTCGTAATTAATAACGTTGCGACATAAATTTAATTTCTATCACATAATTAAAAATCATGTATGTTTAAACTATTTGACCAAAAATAAAGGTTAGGATATGGTGCTGGAAAACTCATTATCGCAAGCAACATAGGATTTGCAATACGGTTTGGTGATTCTCCATCGTATTACCGTACAAAGCCAACGAGAAGCCTTAGTAGAAGGAGAGGTCGATAAAGCTAGATCCTTCGATCGATCAACAGAAATCCTTTGACCTGGTGGACTTAACCTAGTCTGGCTTTCACGTGGATTAACTTCTTCCAGCAACTTCTTCTGCTGGTTGATCTTGCCAATTTGTTTTCGTGAACTTTCGGCTAAATTAACGTCGAAGAACCGTCTGGACACGGAGACTCCTTCCCGATTTGTACTCCTTATCTTCATCGATAGTTTGAAAAATTTTTAGAGAACAGCATACTTTAACGCGTTGAGGTTCCCGAGTTTGAAGTTTAAACTGCTCGTAAATATTTAAGAATGTTTAAAACTACTTCACAATAACTTATGAATAAGTATATTAAAGTATGGATGAATTTAGATTATTTTTTATGTTATCCTAAAGACAGAAATTTTATATGCTTCCATTGGTAACTCGATTTTTCTGAAACATAACACCTATCTCCAATGTATATCCTTCGCATCAAAATTAAAGAAATCGATTATATTTATTGAAGGAAATATTTCTTACAAGCGATTCAATTTATCTAATTCATATCTCGATAGCAAACGAAAAAAGGAGAAGGAAGTTACGTTAAATCTGAGTTGACCGGTTCAATGGTTGCTGATGCCACGTTTGCTATAACATAGTATTACCAATGGCAATTCGTTCAGCGTGTCGCGTTCAACACGCGGAATTTCAAAGTCCCATTCTTATTAAAGTTGAAAGATGTCGGCACACAATAACGTAAATAACGGGAGACAACGTGTCTTTGTATATTTCGCCATACATCATCCCTATGCCGTGCTGTCTACTTTATTCCACGATCACGATCGTTGTTTTTCTCCCTTACGTATTGTGAGTATCACGGGGATTTTGGCTCTCGGATGGAAAGCAAGAACGAATCGGCACCCAACACGTACGGGACGCAACCGTACTAGGTGAACCGTAAATAAACCCATCCGAAGGAATTATTTTCTTTCTTTTTCCGCTTTTGTGTTCCTCCGCCCTTCTCCGCCTTCGCCGAGACCTTTATACGCGGACAATCGTGTCTATCTGTGTTTCTCCATCTTTATATACAATGATTTCGTTACTTCTCATTTTCACTCAAAACGTCAGAGTCTCGTTACGTGACAATTTAACTTCGAATTAAATTCCAATACATTGCTGACCGTATGAATTTTGGTAATATAAGAACGTATTTATGATACAGTAATTTGAGAAAGTATCTACGTATGAATTTTAGAAAATATACAAATCAATCGAAAGTTTTGCAAGTTTAAAGTTAAGAAAACCATGAATTGTATAAAAATCCACAAGGTATCGATAAATTTTGCAAAAAAAAAAAAAGACAAAATCCTACGTTCATAAGCGCTAACGAATATTAGAAATATTACTGCAAACCTTTCAATGATATCCTAACGATAAAATAAATATAATAAAAAATAGTTAATTAAGAAAACATGAACTCTATATCCCATTTCTTAAAGTAATAAAGTATCTGATAAAAGAAAAAGTATCTGCTTCATTGCTGCCCGGCTAGAAGATTCACATTCGAGGAAAGAGGATCAGAGAGATCGAGGGTGTTACCGAGCATTTGTCAAGCTGACTTGCTACCGAAAGACTAACCCTGACCGATATGCGGGTTCTAGCAGAGGAATCGTTCTGACGTTTTCAGAAGGGTGATTCCAAAGCATCGTTATTTGAAACCCTGATACGTCCTGGCTGGCTAAATGATTCATGACCCTACATCAAACTTTCTTGGACCTTCTTCTACGTTTAATCGAAATCTTCATTTATACGAACGATTCATATCTATTACCGGAATAGCTGACGTCTCGGCTCGCTCTTAAAACGAGTTTGATTTCAATATTGCTAACTGCTGACTCTGTTAATACATTTTACTAATTTTTATGACATAGCAGGGATACAAATTTTAATATCAGCTACGCCGAGGATGTAAAGATTAAAAACCAAGAACATAATTATTTCAAAGTTCGAAGAGTTTGAACATTTAAACCTTGCGTTTTAAAAGGAATCTAAAATATATATAGAAAACTAAATCTATAATATCTTAATCCTACTGAGAAAAGAATAGAATTCTTTTGCTTACAAACATCCCTGTATTTCATTTGACGCCTCGCTCCAGGATACTCGTTACAGTCATCACAGTCGCCAAATCGAAAACAGTCAATCGACAGAAGTAAAAGCTCAGCATCAGAGTCAAATCTCGATAACGTCAAAGTCAAAACGCAGTCGCCAACACGAAAAGAGTCTCAGGCCGTACTCACTCGTAGTTTGGCAGTCAACATACACACAATTGTATCCAATATTGAAGTTTAATTGCTGAAAATATATATATTATAACCTGTTAAAATCAGCGTTATACTCACTCAACCACCCCTATTATCCTAATCGAAATAAGGGATCGATCTATTCGTGGCGTCGATTATTCGAATCGTAACGGGAATTTACGGCTCCCGTTGACGCGCTTCTTCGAGATCGTGTCTTTCCACGAACGGTCGAAGCAATGTTTGTTATACGATTATTATACCCGCATAATCATGCAAACGCCCATCGATAGATATCATAAAGTAAACTCATTTTCAATGCTCGATATGTTTAATGTTTTCAATTTGCATCTACCTTAAATCATAAGAGTCGTTTTAATTCATCACGAGATATTACAACGACCTTTTGAACTGAACGATCGTTTCCATGTTTCTAACGGAGGGACGATAAAATAATAGAATTTCTTCGGAAGCAGCAGTTCGCTACGAAGTCACGTCAGTTCCAATAAATTCGCCGTCAGAGAAGGAGAACAAAGAACGAGGCAGACAATGCTTTACTTGGCGAAATTAATCCGAGTTACTTCCTGTCAGTGGCGCGTCCTTCCCCGCATCTAATCGCCTACTTTTTCACGGACTTATCTAGTGTAACGCATCGCGACTGATTATTTGATGCACAAGCGAACCGAACCTTGAAATAATAAGCGTCTTCCCTAATTCCGGGTTGTGTCGCCATGTTCACACGTGCACGGGTGACAACCGATGTGTGAACGCGTCGCGGATCCAGCCAGGCCAGCAGCGTAGAAGCGGTTTTTCATTCTCGACCGCGCGCAGAAGCTGCTTCCGTCAACGTTTCGTGCCAAGGACTCTCTAAAACTCGCGTCTGTTTTGTTTTTTCCGAACAAGAAACGCAACCATTTTTTTCCTCCTTTCTCTTCTCCCGGTCCTTTTGTGCTATTCTTATACCGCTTCGTTCCCGTTTCACTTTCTTAAAACGTTCGATCGAACATCATGATCGTAGAGTACTTACATGTACGTCGAGGACGAATGTTTTTTCAATAGTTACACGTGTATACGTTAACTGGAAAGGTATTCGTTGCACGGATTATTTGCAAGATTCATATTCATGTGTCGGTGGATCATTAAAATTGCGAGTTCTGCGCCAGTTTACAATAAGTTAACGATCCCCCGGCGCGTTTATAGTTCACGTAAGTGTTAACGATCTCCGACGATTTCAGAGTTCGCTGATCGCGCCTGAAATTCCCCTTCGAGTCGTTCGAAGTGAGGTTAATAGCCGCGTCAAATATGTATATATACATAAATAGAGAAATTAAAGAGTCGAACATTTTTCAATATTTCGTCTATATTAATCCAAACAGGGAATTTCTAAAATTTAATATCCTCCACTAACTCTTCCATGATTTACAAACACGTTCAATTGCGGCGAATACCAACGACCGAATAATCAATTCAAATTAAGGCAGAAGATTTCGAGTAATTTTAGTTTACAAATAAAAGTCATAAGCTTACCGTGGCAGGTGCAAAGTAGAATATACGGTCGTTAGTTAGAGTTGTCCAGGAGGAAGCTCGTTGAGAAAATCGAAACTAGATCGAGCGGTCTGCGCCAGTGGACAACAGCTTTTCTAAGGCTACCAGTCCGTGGCATAAGTAAGTAATGACCGCGATGGCTGGTATACGAGAGCTAGGAGGCGACGTAGCGTCGGTGGTTTCCTTGAACGATGATAATCAGCGATTTCGTGACAGACACGGGGCCGTGGCTCCGCTAACGAGCAATCGCGGGCAGACGCTCGCTCGGGCGACACTCCAAGGCGTGTGGATGTGCCTTTAAGGATACCTAGCGTTCTAGCAGCCTCGACGAGCGGTCACATGTGTATCGGCCGTAATTAGGCTCGATGCTCTTCTATTATTATGGCTCAGGACGTTGGATGAAATAGTAACGTTCGGAGCTGACACTCTTCTTCGACCAATCGTATCCTCGACGAGCTACAGCTGGACGTTCACACGGGTAGTCACTGTAACGATAGAAAGCCGTAAAAAATTTTTCATTCTTTGTCTCGACTTTGAGATTCGAGCAAGATTGCGTTGGATTAACGATCGTGGAACGTTGGGTTCATGGTTAGAGGATTTTATGTCGGCTGTGCACACGCGGTATTCGTACGCGGATGCTTAGTATTTAATATAATTTGCGATAAATTCTCAGTATTCGTATACCTGTGGGAATATTCGAAACAATGCATATCGTTTCGAGTTCCGATAAATTAACGTGCATTAAAGCACAAGAGTATTCATCTTTCTGGTGTTCTTTGAGTTCGCGCTGTACAGTAAAATTCACAATGGAGCTTATCACATGTTAAAGATTTGATACGATGCTTGCTTTAGAGTTTTCTGTCGAAGCACATAGACTCGAAAGAATATTAGCTACTTCGCTAAAGTCGTTTAGAATGTAAATCGGGCGATTGAAACAACGCGACGTATGCGTCAGTAGAAACGAGTATATCAAGCACACCTGAGATTGTTTCACGCTTTGGAAGATTCTACTTAACTTTTAACTTTTTTCTACTGAAGATCATGCTCTACGATTAATAAATATTCGATCTAAATACGTTAAACACTTCAAAAATTGAAATTTGAACGGGGCGAACATTCTGAGAGCAGCTTTTAACCTTCACTCCAACTTCACTATGCTAAGATTGCTAATAAAATTCTTCCAATACCACAATGAAAACGTTTTCTCTCATCAAATTGAATCTATTGTCTTGGATAAATGTTTTCAGTGTTTAACGATCCAGAAAAGAAATTAAGCGAAGTCCTAGAGATTTTTTATACTTCAAACATGCTAATGACCAATAGCGAAAGCAGCAAAGAATATCTTCGATACTAATTACGTGCGTTTTACCGTGCCACGAACGCACGTTTATTAACCAATTCGCGAAATAATTTAGAACTTTGTAATCGTTCTGGTTTACCCAGACCCCCGCTGATGCCTACCACGATATTACTTCGATCCTCGTTAATACCGCATGGGATTTTATTAGCTATCCACCGCGGAATTACCAAAAAAGCGATTCGCGCTGATTAACACACCCATATACAAGGTGATTCGTGCAACTCGAACGCTTTGATTGCACGTTATTAGTAAACTGACGAGGAATTTGCTTTTATTGGATCATTACACTGAGGGATAGGTATGCAGGTTAATTACTTGCACATTCCTTTTCCCAGTTTGGAAGTGAGATATTGAATTCTTAGAAAATATTCTACATCATTCTTTAAATCTTCTTGTTCCTTAATACCAATACGCTTTTGCAACGAAATGATATGTAATTAATCTAATCGAATGTAACAATCAGATTATAAACTAAAATATATAGATAGTAAGATGTAAAAGTCATGTAGAAGAGAATGCAGACATTCGAAACAAAGAAACTTCTACGCCTACGTCGCAAAGAATCAAAACAACGATGTCGCACGGTTCACCCTGTATAAATGCGGCTGTAATAATCGCAAGCGAACTCGTTCCGCGAATGAGCGTTTTACGAGTGCCAACGCATAAGCGCGAACAGAAATTAAAACCTTGCTTGAAATTATCGACGATGACAATTGAACGCAAATTCCTTTAAAGCGTGCCAATTTTTGGCTCTTCTTTATAATAAATTTATTTCACGCATCATCTCGTGACTCTTTACCTTTATTTGCCTATATTTCAAAAATATACAGTGTCTTTTCGAAGCAGAAATAATCGTTCAATCTGAAGTTACTGCAATCTTATGGCAACTCCCTCAGAAAGATCTTCAATTACAAACTTAATATAAGCGGTTCTAGTTTTCTCAAGTAAAAAATTTAAAGTGATTCTTAAGGAAATAATTTATCACCTGACCTACAATAGAGATTAAAAATAATGGAAAATTGAAAAATGTCAAGATCTAGTCTTTAGAAGGTAAAAGAACAATATTTCAAATAACCATAAAATTCTAGATCGATAAACGATACAAGAACATTTACAAAATGATGGATTCAATATAAATCGAATAATTCGTTATAGCTGTTGCCATTTTGGAAAATACTATTTTCATATCGTCCAACCAATATCAAACACATTTGGTGGGTTATGGTGAAATAACGACGACCATCCGATTGGTCTTTTCTGTTCGTTGTAAATTCAGCTTTGCATTCGCTTCTGAAGAAGCGGGAAGAAGAGAAAGAAGAAAAGAGGTGCAGGAAAAACGTGGTGGCGGCGTAAGAAAGGGGGCCCCCGTTTGGCTGATATGGACGATCGCTTCGTCTGCGAGCGGACTGATCACTCTGCCGTCGCTCTTATAATTATTATTCGTATTTTAATGGCCGTGGAAAGGCTCGTACGCCTTTGAGATCGGGCAAAACGACGGCTTCTCGAGACCCCTCCTCCTCAGCAGTCCGGAGCAGCAGCCCCTGTGCTTTTAAAAATATTGGGGATTTCAGATATCAAATGCCGCGCGCGCTCTCGCGGCAACGTGCTCTCTCTCTCTCTCTCTCTCTCTCTCTCTGTCTTCTCATGCACAGAGAGGGATGTGAGATCTCCCTCTCTTTCTTCGTAGTTCTTTTCTGCCTCCCCGTCGACTGCCTCCGGCGCAGCCATTCAATCAGAAGCCGAGTCCGAGGATAAGTCGCGGCTTTCATTTCGAACTCGCTTCTTCACGGGGAACGAGCGCCCCCGATACCGATAGGTGAACCTCTCTTCTAACTTATCTTCACTCTTTTGTGTCGTGTCGCTGCAGGGGTTCTCAATTAACAGAATAGCGAAACAACCGCGAATCCCTCGATAGCCTTTCGTTCGTTAGGTGTGTGCTCATCGATTCGATTGGTGGCACTGCATGTTGTGAAGATTACGCAGAAGCAATTGTCAAATGATCGTTTCGACACGATTGTACTTACGTTTTTAGGTTAGGCAATTTGTTAATTGTGTAAGGGACACATCTATGTTAACCACGATGGTATGTTCTTCATTCGTGTATGATTTCATTCTAGCTAGACCAGTTTAAGATCATGAAATGAGCATGATTTTGAGAATACGACAAAAATCAATAGATGTATCATAATCTATGAATGGGCTTTATAAATCAAGGATTAGTCAGCCCATTTAACTGAATGGAATCATGAATTAGTGCCGCTTATAACTTCAATTAATTTTTAAGACGTACATGCGAGTAGATTAATTTAATAACGATAATAATTATATTATTGCATATAATATGAAAATCGAGTGTATTTTAAAACGATCGACTTTTCTCGTCTAGGTTAGACGATTTGATTACTAGCTGAGAGTTTGATCAGACGACGCGATTATCAGGGTCCGAGGAAGATGGAGTTAATTCGTTAGAACGAAAACGGAAAGTCATAGTCGATGATGCAATTGGCGACAAGAAGCCCTGGACGAAAAGAGACGAATAGAGAATGAGACATCAATCAATTTACAACCCTTTGGTCGATTAAGCCGAATCAGCCAGTCGAAGACGATTCGTTTCTCGGTGGCCCTACTCCCCGAGTTAATATGAATTAATAGGTAAATATACAATTAGAAGTAATCTATATTAATTAAGGGAGGCCTTGTCTTCGCGGTGGCTCGACTTGCCTCCTTTGTGGCTGTACCGTGAATATCCGGCGATTCATTCATTAACCCTCACCTTCGACCCATGGGCCTCGAGTCACGAAGACTCGAATCATGCTTCGAACAATAACTGAACGGGAAAGAACCCTAATGCGCGATCGCTCCCTTCATCTCCCAATCATTTTCGCTGTTTACTGCCTTCCAATCATCCCTAAGAATAATCGCCAGTTTGCTAGACTCGTCACGTTTGTTCCTAATTTCAATTTGCCATGCCAAATGTTCTAAATTGATATTAACGAAATTCTAGCAACGAAATAACTTGAAAATGTTATCGATAATGGATTAAAATAGTTCGGAAACTCGAATGAGGCGATACACTCGTTCGTTTGAATCACTTGATTGTCCCTTGAATTTAAATTCATTAGCGAAAATCTTAAGATATTGTACACATATACTGTTGTTGCAAAGAATATTATATTCAGTTTGATTTCTTCGAATATAGAGGTATAAAACTATAGATACATCGTGAATACGAAATTCAAGAATAAGGTTAAGAAACCATTTCCGGAAGAATTCTTTTTATATTCTTTTTGATTTTCGTACTCAAACTTTAGCAATTCTTTCTTCATGCCTAATTAGCCAAAAAATTCTATAAATTTTCTCTTCGAATTCCTAATAAATAATCCTAATTTACAACACTTGCGTCGTATTTTCCAGCAACCAGAATTGTCCTTACAAGCCTCTCTAATTCTTTCTAATCAAATGTACGGCATATAAACAGGGTGAAAAAGACGAAAGCGAAGGAACTTCTATCGGCACGCACGATCTCTTCCCCCGTGGTTCAATTTCAAGCAGATTACGCTTCAGAAAACGATCTCGCTTCATAGACGAGGGCGGTTCCGCGATAGTAAAGCGAGGAAAGAAGCGAGACAGTCACCTGGCCGTTGTCCTTAATCCTAAGATTTGGCCGTACCCCTATACTTTGGGATTGCGATAAACAAACACAGCAAGCGGGTGGATGTGCGCGAGAATGGGAATACGTCCCGGATATAGGAGGGAGCAGGAAAGGGGAATCGTTATTAATACAAAAGGAACGATGGTAGGCAAATCCCAATCTGAAATACGACAGGAAATAATCCGGTTGAAATAAAACGGGAACCGCGTTAAGATTAAGCTCGACCTGGCTACAGTCACTTGCGTTCCCGCGTTTTTCGTAGTTTTCGAGGAAACTGAGCCGGTTCTTCAAGAAAAATACGATGGCCCCCGGAAAAAGGTAAGCGAAATAATTAACCGACTCGCCGCGGCCCACCTGTGCACAAAATCGTTGTACCCATTCCGTGAGACTACAGAGGAAATATGTAGGATGACGGTGCACAGAAAAAATCATGGAATATTGCGTGAATTTCTATGGGACAAATTAAAGCCTGGTTTTGTTGCGTTCAAGTCGTTGAACGATTAGGCTGGTCTGGAAAAATTAATATTCTTATGTTCGTTTTTCTGGCTTTAATATATTTCTCATAGATGTGATACGATATGATCAATACTTTACGACTAAATATTAGTTTGTTTCGGTAATTCTATCGCTTATTCGTTACTGATTTTTAAAATTCAAAAAATTCACCGGTGGATCTTTAATTTTCTTTCTTTCTTCCTATATCTTCTATATCTATTTTTAGTTATACGCGACCAAATTCTCATCTCTTTAACATATTCTTAAATTTTAATATCGATGTCTTGATTAATTTAAAAAACACAATTTTTAAAAAGAATCATTATTTACAGTAAAGATACTCCGTTGATAAGATATAAATAATTTCAACAACTATTTGAATATATTTTATATTGTTCGCTATGCATTTAATTCTATTTCATCAGTGGTAAAGCATCGAAAGTTTTAATGACACCAACGGTTACGAAGTATTCGAGCTTTTTAACTGTTTATCGAAACACATTTACCCAGCACAGCTGCAACGGGACACGCAGGACGGAAAATGCGAGCCACGTGAGAATATCATTAGCAAATTACTTAATTTATGACACCCCGCTGACACGGCTGTGTTTCGGCAGACCAAGCCTTTGTAATTATTATTTCGTCGACCATCGTTCTTATTTTGCGTCCTGTCACGAAATGCGTTCACTGGCAGGTGTTAGGGCCGAAGGGTAAATTACGATATCAGGATTCAATCAAGATTTCGGGGGCCAGTCTTATTTGCCCGATGAAGTTGTACGATGGCCCCTGATGAACTCGGGATTGCGTTACGTTCCAGATCATTATTGATTCAGGCGGGAATTAATCGTAATTATTTTTAACGAGTTATGATTAATATTAATTACAAAAATGCCTGTCGATTCTTCGTTTATTTAGATTCCCTTGGCAGACAGTAGTGGGCGCGATATCAGCGTTGTGTAATTAATTAATCGAAGTCGAAGTTAATTTTTCGAGAGAACGATTACGATTTGTTGATGGTAAAACTATCGATACATGTATAATTCCTGTTACACTGAAATTTTGCACGAAGAGAATAAAGTAGTACAAATACTTAGTGACATTATTAGAACATATTAGAAATTCTTTTATATTTTTTATTATATAAAGTAATTTAAAAATATTCATTGGATATATATGCGTTAACTTAATTAGAAATGTATGTAGAATCAATTAACATGAAATCTTTACAGAATGTCGATATAAGAATAGTTTCTTCTAAAATTCAATAATTTGAATGATTATCAAATCCTTTTTACAGAAAGAAGCGATTCTTTCAACAAATTTTCTGCTACATCTTTAAATAAAATAATAAAATGTGACTGACTCACACTTTACAGAATCGACATACACAATTTTCTACTAATAATAAAATAATATTTAGATAAAATGTGTCTTGCATTTTCTATTAATTTCACTTGTAACTTTTCCGATAGAATTTGCATGGAAAAAGATATTCCAAAGAAGCCGGTAAATACTGCAGTCACTCGGTCGGTCCATAGAAAACGTATGTACATGCTAACAGTAAGAAAGAGGAGCATCGAGGGTTCTCTCGAATCGGGGCCCCCAACCCGCTTTCTGCGGTCATATATAATCCTGGACGTTAAGTGGAGACCTCCACGGCGCCGTGGGCCCAGCTCGTTTTATCACCACGCTCATACCGTTTCAATATGCCATCAATAATAACTTCCTTTCTGATATTCTACGGACGCGTGCACTGCGTTACATTTACAGCCTGGCACTGGCCCGTATCCCGTCGGTTAACCTCTTTTGTGCGCGGCTCGGTTACATTGTTGCAGATCGACTGAAAGATGGCCACAATTAAAACCGGCGAAATTTCTTCGAATCGACTCACGAAACCACCGACGGATCGCTTCTTTCCACCAAGCAACTTTTTCGGCTGCGTCGCGTCGCGACACGGTATTTATGTCACCGAGCGTCGGCTATTTCATTTGTGAAAACACGACCAGGACAGGCTTTTGGAAGTACGTTTCGTTCTGTCGATTATAGCGTAATAAAGTCGTGAAATATCGCCGTGTCAAATGAAATCGTCGAGGATTCTTTGTTTGAGCGAGCTTTTAAAAACTCTAAAGGATTTAGAAGTTACTATATATACGTATAGTAGGATATAGCATCGATTTTATTAGGTGTGGATATGACAATATTTCGCATGGACAGATTATTAGGTAGATGTTGAATAGCTTTCTAATTGTGTAGCGTGTTTTATGTAGTATACTTTAGCTCGTATAAATTTTCTTATTCCCATTCACAAACCATATTTCTCATTTTTTCGAAGGAATAGTATCTTTCATTTAATTCGATCCTATGTCCAATATGTTTCTGACAACTGATAATAGAATGATATTTTATATTGAAAATAGCAATTCTAACTTATACCTTGAATTCATCGCTTCTAAAATCGTCAGCCATTGAGATCATCACTTTATTTTGACATATTGCTAGTAGATCTAACGACATGAAATTGAAGAAACATACCAATAGATGAATTAAAATGCGTGTATCTACGAATTCACGAGTGGCTTTCGAGCAAACAGCTGCGACTAGTCGGCAGTCAATGAGAAAGCTAACAACGATAGACGATGCCGCAGTAAACGATCATGATTTACGTGGCTATAATTACTAATTAGGAGGTAATTGTAATATAGTAGACGTCGAGAGTATAAATATGAATTGATACTAGCGGTATACTTTGTGAATCGTCGTGAACCGTCATTTTTTTTATTAGATCGCGTTTTAAAAGATACATTTTATCCCGAGATGACCGACTATTAATCAGATTCCGAGAAATGTTTTATTGCTGTAGCTAACATATTGATTAACTGCGTAATGATCTCACGTATTTATAAATACAATGTTTTTTCGAACTTATGCGATACTTGTGGTTACTTCTTGCAATTCTAAAGATACTTTGCAGTACCGTGAACGAGATAAACTAACCAAGTACAGAACGCGTGAGATATAAGAAGACTAATGGATAAATTTCCAACGTATATCGTAGATAAAAAGACAACAAAATCAAGTATGGTTGATATCAATAGACGATATAATATGAGAAATGTTTCCACAACATGTAATTTAATGATTTCGAACGGAGAAAAATTATATTCACGTTTGGTTAATTTTATTCAACGATATCGGTAATATATATTTTATAACAGTCTCCCAATTTAGAAATCTAAGCATGTTATGTTTTTAAGATAACCTAGATGTTAGAACTTAACGCAGCCCTTTTACAGATTAATATACGATGATGTAAAATTCCATCCGTAGATATTGTATATTTGATACACAAATGCATATTTTAGCATTCATAATGTTAGAAAAACTGAGCAGTAATCGGTTTGATAACTATCTTGATATTAAATGGAATATTCGAATAACATGTTTATACGTGTTTATGCTATATTTGAGTTGTGCTGTAAATTGAAATGTAACAAAATTCTTATAAACTACACGGATTATCATGATTACGCTACTTTTTCATTAGATCGAAAGAAATATTGTTTACCTTTAGAGTCTTTTAATATTTACGCTACCATAAATCATGCTAACCAAGGTACATTTATGGAAAGCATGGTTTATTTTTTCAAATGACGAGGACATAAAATTCGACGATCGAGCAGCGACGAATCCAAACCGTTTTCTTTGTTCGAAGTAGGAAGTTAAATGGAATCCGCGAGCGCATTTCCGGCCGATCGTGTGCTACAGAGAAAGCACACACTTCGGAATTGATTTCATCGCCAGCAAAGCGTGCGCTCGGTAAACTATAACACACCTGCACGCTCGGTGTAGAATGGTGTGCAGCCGCATGAAAATGAATTTTTATGTGATCGAAAAATCGATGCTCAGGCTGCCGTGAAACTCGCTGGAAACTCTTGGCAAATAGGAATAATACTTCAGCGAGCAATAGATCCGCCGATAGCTGGCCAGTGAACCCGCTCGATGCATCAGTAACCACATCTTTGGTGACGATGTTGCTTCCAATATTTTTCGAAACCAATATTACAAGCATTATCATCAATTACAAATTATTACCAACATTTAAATAGTTCAATATTTGCCTAATAAATTTAAAAGACTGAAACTTTATTATTCATTGCGTCGATTAAAATTCTCAAAGTATACACAGAATTTTTAAAAAACTAGGGCACCTCTGACGACCTCCGCAATAATTTCAATTCAATTTCTCATGTTCAATCGCGTGACTTGCAGTAACTGTGCAAAGTATTGATACACGCTTTTAGTCTCCAATAAAGCGTTTTTTAAATTTCATTGTATCAAGTATTAATAGAGATAAAAAAGACGTAAGATACATAATTTAATATACCTGAACGAAATTAATTAGCACCTATGTAAATGCAATAAAAAATACAATAGTACACCAATACTTGTTGTAAGCATTGTAATTAGCTTGATCGTGATAAAGATGAATCAAAATTCTGTCGAAACGAAGATAAGCAGGGATTGGAAAAAAAGAATTGATTCCACGCGAGTGCACGAGCATCTCCGGGATTATGAACGTCCCAGAGTTCGATGGCCGCGCAGTGGGGACAAGAAAAACAACAGTAGACGAAGAAAAGACCGCTGGCCGATACGATCTTTTCGTGCTAATAATTATTGCATTAATTACACCGAGGGAAGCGTGCGCATCTACGACGTTTCGAAGATACAAACGCGAGCGTACGCGCGAAAAGAAGAAAAAAAAGGCCGTGTACGTGGTTAGCCGCGCGCAGACAAGCGAGTTCGCACAAGAACTCGTATATACGCGAACGAACGAACGCACCGAGGAGGACAGAACGAACAAGTAGGCAGCGTTAGACATTAGCGGAGGCACATGGGTGAGACTGACTTATGAGCCAGATTTCCTGCGATACCAATAGCGATGCCGCGAGGACATGCAGTGAAACGCGTGGGACTTGCCACGAAGACACGCAACTCTGATCGAATAATCTCGGTGTGTAATTGTGGACTGCACGCATGGATTATTTCACCGGGCTACCTAGTACGAACTGAAGCAGCACGAACCACGATCGATAGAATGTTAATGTCGTCTTTGATCAATTGTTATTTCGTAATTCCGTTCCTTATTCTTTGTTCCTGTTTTTACGCTGTATTACATAAATATGGTACTTGATGGAGAAACAGTAGAATTTTACATTTTGTTCTAGAAACAAATGGAGATTCTAATGAATTTACGACATTTTGATCTTCGCTGAAATTCCGATCCCAAGATCTGATTGTAATATTCTCGAATTTTCTTGAAACTTTAAACGAAATATCTTTTACACTTTCAACAACTTTTGTGACGACCAAAGCTAAATTTCGATATTGTTTTCGAAATTCTGTTAGTCGAAATCCCAACGTCACAGTATCTTTCAAATGAGATTGATTTTGGCTTCAAATCGACTTTACTAATTTTAAGTGACTGTAGATCACACGTGAGGATTCAAGGTCGAAGAATCTGACAATTAACGCTATCAATGCGAGCACGGTCGAAGGTCGGGGCCAAAAATCGACTGAGAACGCTAGGTATTTGGCAGCGAGGTTTCGTCGCGCGGGCAAAGACAAACCTCTCGAGCTGGTCGGCTTCGAATTCTTAGTTGGCACGTGTGACCGATGTGTACGCGCCACGTTCTGACGAGCGCGAATGTGCACGTTCTCGTTACAAGTCCCACGCGTCCCGCGACATGTGCCTCGCTGCGCTGCCGCTTATTACGGATTTTAGGGAAGATTTGTCTTGTTCACTGTGAATTTCTGTCAGAGCTCTAAACGTTGGCAACATTCGCCGTATTGTTGGATACCAGGTCGCGAAAATACTTTTCACAGTTACGGCGTGACGTTCAAACGAGCCGCAGCCGTTTAAACGCCGTAGCACCATGGAGATTGAAATGTTGAGGTATAAATAATATATGCAGATAAACTGAGTTAAACTGTTTTTTACACGTTCAATGAACACATTATTTTTCTTTTTTTTTTTTCTTTTTTTTGACAAATTTGATAAAAGAACCATTCACATATAAAGATCACAAACAAATAATTTTGATATTATATATAAGCGATCCGTAGATTAAAAAAATATTACACAATTTACAGATCTTTGCAGATCTCAAAAATTCTAAACTCCCAACGTACAATGTCGGCGTTCATTTATTACGATATATCCGATCACCACGGCGAGATGAGAAACGATCACTCGAGCGTCGATGCCGCTAGTATTTCGCGCGTCACAACGATAATTAAACAGATCATTAGCGTCATTGCGATGCGACCGGCAGAAAACAGTAGCGAATCGTAACGCCTGCTGGCGCATACCGTTACGCGATGGTTGTGAGCCGATATGGTACTCTGACTAATGTGATCACGGTGTTGCACCTTGCAAATTGCTGCGGACCGCGGCTGCGCTGCTCGCTCTATGGACGCAGAAAAACTATCTGGCTGCGATTTAAGAGGCGCGTACCATCGCTCGCGTTCGGTGACGACTTCAGGACGATCACCCGGATCGTCGTCGACACCTGTCGCGCGGACATCGCCCCGGGAACAATGACCACAACGCTCCGCTTATTTATCTCGAAAAGTTTTGACGCGTCGCGCCTTTTATTAATGCGTTCGAAACGTTTTGGAAACGTGGTGCACATCGCGAGATACTCGATTTGCTCTGGGAATATTTATGAGAATTCACGGTTTGGTACATTCGAAGTTCGATGGGGTGAGTGTATCGGTTGATTCTCGTATAGCTGGAGATTGATCGAGGGAGGACTTTTATCGTTTGGCTTTTTGTGTACCTTTTGCTCCTGAAAGTTATGAACAACTGTATGGTAGCGTTTTGTATATGAAATGAATTTCATGAAAATTTCACAAAGACCTTCTAATAGAAACTAAATGCGTTTTCAAACAGAGGAGTCTATTATATTCTGTTCCCAACTTTTTAAATTGAATATTCAACACGTTACCCCCACGTTTGCACGATGTTGATCAACCAATAGACTATTAAAATGCACAATGTATAGGTTACAATACATCGAGCTTAAAGATTAGTCGAAATAATTGAAAAATTCTTCGCGTTACGTATTATAAAATTTCCATTTATATCTCATTTAAACAAAAAAATTCAAATCCATGTACCGCCCAACTTCGACTCCTCCCTACGTCGAAAAACATATTCGTATCCGTCGCTTCAATTAGCATCGCGGGACCTTGAAGAACGATAAAGCTTCAACACAATGGTCGAAGCAGCAAAAAGCAAAAAAAAAAAAAAAAAAGAAATATGCGGGGGCGGGTGCTTAATTGAAACGCGAATTTCAGTCATTACTATTTCTCCAAACGCGACTCCGACGTCACAGAAAATTTCAATTTTCCGCTCGAGTTAGTAGATAATAACGCAAATATTTTTCCGTGTGACGGAAGTCCTGCCGTGGACAAAGGATTCCTTCTCCACCTCTTGGATCCCTCGCCGTCCTTTTCCACCCTCTATCTCGACCAGCGCACTTTGCACACAGAAGAGAACGTCTGTGACGACAGAGAGCGCCGGATGCGCGATGCTGGCCTCGAAAGAAAGAGGGAAAGAGCAAGAATAGCAAGAAGGGGTCAAGAGGATGTCGGTGTCCAGGAGAGAGAGAACGAGCTCGAAACAAACGAACTGAACGGCGAGATCGGCGCCCGGTAGCGTTGCCATTCTATAAATATGTATAGCCAATATCCGCTTACATATTCGGCCATGGCACCGGGTAATATCGTCATGCAGATCCATGGTGGGGTTAAGGGTGGGTTTCCGGGGATCGGCGAGCACGTAGCGCGCTTTCCTCGGTTCCGCTGGATCCTTTGAGCTGGGGACCAGCCACGTCATATCGTACGAAAATATCTAATCTGCATGTGTTTACGTTTGACGTGTCGATAGCTGCGAGACCCGCTCTTTCGCCTCTTACTAGCTCGTGAATTGAATTACATACATACTAAGCTGAGATAGGACGAGACACCGTGATTCCTGAATTTTCGAATTTAGGAACAGGCCAACGAGGTAGAAGTAACGAAGAATTTTATGCACACGTGTTTGCGTGATTAAAGGGTTTCTATTTGGTTAAGATAACGACTGATTAGAAGATACGCGATTCCTTTGTATAATAATTTGTCAAGAATATCATCCACCAAATGGTCGACTGACAAATTGTAGATTGTAATTTCGCAATTTTACAGTGTAATGAAGCTTGGAAAACGTTAATAATTCACCGTCATCTTAACTTAAACGATACAATCCCATATAGAACAATTTCTGTCAACCATAACACGTCAAGCTGCAACATGTCTGCGCCATGACGCAATCCACGCGACACTGACGAACACAAGCAGCGAAGAACACGACTTTAACAAATCGATACACCAAATATCCCAAGGGACACAGCATTCGTAGGCGGGTTCGCCAGTAGCAGCAAAGTCGACTTTGGTATTTTTCAATTAATTTTTTCGACAGGCTGAAGGAAGGCTTTTGGTCGCGCGTGCCCCGCCGAATATCGACAGGGTCTCGGTACATTGGCTGCGGTTATTCGCTCGCGGACACCGAGGCGAAGTGGCCCCGGATCAATCAGAAGCGGCCTATAATTAACGAGTTACGGCCGAGCCGGCGCGTTTGCATTAAGACGCGGCTTTTTGTCACTCGGTTTCTCGAGGGAGAAGCGCGGTCCGGCCGTAATTACCTCGGGCGGCAGACGGTTGGTATCCGAACACGTTAGAACCCGGTCGAGGCGAGAAAGAGAAAGAGAGAGAAAGCGAGAGAGAAGAGAGGAACTAGTCGAGTTTCTTCGCGGACCCTGCGGATTCGCCTCGAGGGCCGTCTCCACCCTCTCCTCGCACCAGTCCTCCACTCTCACCCTGGCGTGCCACTTCGATTGGCTATACTGTGTGGGTTTTTCTCGTTAGCAGCGGTGCCTTCGAGGCGAGAGTGCTTTCAGGGGGGCATAACACCGTCTAGAATCGTAATTAGTAGGCGTGAACGCACGCCTACCAGACACCGCGACTTCTTTCTCCGCTTCGACATCCGTTTGGCCTGTTTTGCGCACCTCTGCCTCGCGAAAACTATTCGTGAGGGGATCGGACGACACTTCACCCCTTGCTAATGAGGATGTGACGCCTACGAAACGGACTGTGATCGGGTCGATGCTGGCCAAGTTTTCGTTTACAATGTTCCTTATGATATGTTGGAAATTTTACTTGATCCGATTAAATGCCGATCCAATCTGTACGAGAATGATAGGTAACAAGGAAAATTAGTCAACTACAGTTGTATAAACTATTTCTTCTCCGATAGTTCGAGTAAAAGAACGAAGTATTCTTTCAGATTACTTGGATCGTCCTACTGCATTTTGCAGCTTGTTAATTTCGAGAGATTTGCCCTATGTGAAATAGCGATATTTTAGACGTTTCGTAGAGATTCTTTATTTGTTAATGCATAATTACATTTGTATTCCAGACTGTTATGTTATATTTACATTGTAAAATCAATTCGTTCGTATACATCTTTAATTCAGTGGCTGGAAGACTTCGTGATTAAAAAATTATCCAGTTAACAAGTGGCAGGAATAAGATAGACGACACTTCTATCCAATCTTTATATCCGATTCAAATTCACAGAATAACATACCAAGGAGAAATTCTTTGTACCGATATCAAAACTATAATTTATTCTTCTAACTACAATTTATTCTCCGTAAAAAATCCGTTCCAATCTTTTGGTTACAAAATGCAAGGTGAAGGAAATTCAAATATAAATGCGTCGTCCACCGCGCAGCCATTTACGATTCCTCCCTACCCAGCCAAATGATCGGCTACCGAGTAAAATTACACGTTTTAGTGCGTTGCTTTTTCATAAGTCACCAACATCGAAATGCGTTTGGTTCTCCCGAGGGCAGTCGGCTGGAGCGCTCGCGCATTCCTTTATCCATTATCGCTTCGTAGTTTCCTGGACTTCGACGCCCTTTCATCGCCTATCATCTTCATCTACCGCGCGCGCAAGAAACAGATGGGGACGGCTGACGTGCAGGGTACAACGTACTCTTCATTAATTTTCCGTTAGCCGCGGTTCGGTTGCGGCGAAACGATCTCTCTAGCGAAATACGTTTCACTCGGCTGCGAGACGGTCACCGGTCGGTTCGAGATCATTATCGATACGAAACGAAGTCATAGCGGCACCCTCTTGAACTGTTCCTTATAATGCTACTGATGTCGTCGCGATTGTGACAAAAAATGACGCGTATCCGCCGGAAGCGGTCTTCCTCCCTTCGGAGGCCCTCCATTACTTTGTACTTAGCTCTTTTTCCCCGAGGCTTGCTGAGAGAGATGATTCGTCGTTTCATGGCCGGCGGAGCCCGCGAATTGACGCATCTGCCACTGCCGTGACGAATTCGACGGCAAATTAATTGATCGCGATCCCGCGATCGGTCTACATAATTGCCAGTTCACGCGTTGCAATGACATACCTTGTTGATTACGGGTTATGCTACGGCTACCCGTGTCTCTTTCGCTAATTGCCCGACTTTATTTCATGCCGGCTATCTGGATATCAAATCACGCGAACAACAATACTGAAAAATCAAATTTTCATTTTCTTTTATCAGACGAAGATCACAGAAGAAAAACATGTTAAGTATATTTTTATCGATTCTCTGATTTTAATGCCCATGATTGAACCAAAACCATGATTGAACCAAAGATACCTGATAATTATTAAGGCAAGCGATATTTTAATATCTATATACAATTCTTCTACTATGGGATTGATTGTCATCCGAATCTTAAGGTAGTTATCCTATAGAAGAAAACAGGAAATATGATTTATCGTGTTTTATGGTTTTCAGGTGAGACGAAATTTCTAGATATTGCTATTGTTTTCACTCTTATGATGATTACCATAATAAATCAAAGAATAGGTGTAATTAAAAGAGTGCGACTAAAAAGAAATACAAATGCAAAAATTCGTTTCGATGAACTATAATATGGTAATATAGTTGCTTCTCGGTTGAATTTATGTTGATAGATACGAATTATCGATCATTGTAAAATAGATTGTGAGGAAAATTACATGTACCTTTCGGTTGTAATGATAGCTTATCCTAACACGATTCCGTAATATGCATCTTAATTTCTATACGGTTCAGTTATATCACGGATATTACGTTAACTATATGTTATACACGGGAAAAGATTTCTTTTGAGCTTAAGTATCCTATAAATAGGGCCTAATGATCGGAAGAAGTAAATTTTCGAATTTTATATTAATTAGCAAGGAATTAATAGGAAAAGAAAGGAATATTTCCTTTTATATTAATAGATATTGAGAAATATTATGTTCTCCAAATTTTAATAAGATGAAATTAATAATAAACATTGACAAGTAAAAGAATTTTCCTTTGTAACTACTGTACAAAGATCTCTGAAACGATACATCAATTTGTATATATTTGTGTACTTGTATTTACTTTATTAACAATCTTTGTTACAACAATATGTTGAGTGCAAAATAAATGTTGTATATTTTGTATAACATACAAAGTATAATTTGTTATTTATTTCAACATATGTCTGCAATGTGCATCTATTTTATTACAAATTCAAATTTTTCAAATGTTCCACGATACACTCAGTACTTTGCATCACTATCGTAACATCAACATATCTCTATTTGCTTAATTCACGTGCTTTAATATCTTCCGACGAGCTTTGCTTACCAATGACTCCCATACGATATATCTTATTAAAAATTCAGAATGTTCAAATGTTCTACAATATACTCGGTACTTAGCATCGTTATCGTAACATCAGTTCATATCTTTGTTTAATTCATCCGAGTGCATTAACACACCCCAACGTTGCTCATCAAAGACTACAATGGCGCCACTGGCAAGTCTAGCGTCTATCATCAACTGACGCCATCGCAGTCCCTCCTTAACATTCACATAATCGAATAACCCATACATCAAACATTCCATATAATAATCTATACAACCAACGATTAATTTTTCCCAAATTATCCACTCCAAACATAAAACCCTTGCCTTCGTCGTTCCATCGTTGAAAAACTTCACTCGAACATTAGCTTGCTGCTTTCTCAGACAGTTTGTCGATCGATCGACGGCGCGTTTCACCGCGGACGTTTCCCCGGGTTCGCAGAATCGGCACAAGAAAGAGTGAAAAGCGGTGCGTTACGCACGAGACGCTCGAGACGCGCGTGTGAACGCGCAGCGCGTTCCTACGCATAAATCATTCCACGCTCGCGTAGAACACAGTAGCTGGCGCAATTGTTATGCTAACCAGTCGACCAGTATCTGCTCTTATATAGCCTATGTTTCCTGCTCGACCACCTGTTACCCTCTCGAACCACGACCCCGGTAACGTTCGACTCATCCGTCCCGGTTCGGCACGTGTATAATTGCCCTCGCTCCAACTCCGCTCCTCTCCACTCCGTTCCGCGCCACGCAGTCACGTCGCGATTTTCTTTTTCCATTCCTGGCTCTCCATGCGAGCTCTCCACGGCGTAGCGCATTTTTTATTTCTATATTTTCTTTTTCTCTTGCTTTTTTTTAGCTGCGCATTAGCGAATATTGATTGAAACCGGTAGTTGAATTATTCAGTGCGCTCCGTTGATTTGAATTCCTTCATGAAAGGCATACGCGCGCTCGGTAATTGTGGCTTCGCACGCAGAAAATTTATTGCTATGGAAAGTTTGCCTCAAGTTTAGGAGCTCCTTGATCGAGATGATAAAAATCGAGTTGCTGATAGATCGGTGAATGTTTACGCAGCGGGTTTCGTTTACTTTACATGTTTCAATTCATTTACGAACCTTTGGAGACGCGAATTTCGTATGTTTCTCAAGAAATGACCAGTTGCTCGGTTAGATTCCATTGCAATTTAGTATCAATTCTACGAGATTATTGTAGACAAAGTTTGTGTTAGAAATGTATGTTATTATTCGGTAATGATATCCTGATCCTCTAATTTTATTTTATAGGAGGATGACGAAGAGGTATTATAGTTAAACAGATGGTTACCGAACAGTGATCGATTAGACAGAATGTCATGGACGAATAATGTACTTCTTCTGAGTAATAAGTTTGCATACTCTTTGATTAATCGCAATAATTAGCATTATGGTAGTTATAATACGCTATCCAAGTGACTAAATATGTAAATAGAAATCAAGATATCTCACTGAAGAAACGAAACGATCCTGTTTCATTATACTTCTCATTATCACATAGATTAATGACTATCGTCATAAAAGTGTATTTGCCGAATTCATTAAAAGTTTCATCGAATCTGGCAGATCCGATCAAAATCGTTCCAAAATTCATAATAATATTTCACATGGCAAAGTTTTTCACAGAATAAATCCTATCTAATGCCTGTAATACCATGGAGTGTGCTCATAAAAAGCCTTGGTGCTTCCATGAAAACAGTGAATTGTTTCTTAATTTCCCGAGGCCATTGTTCACGACGAAGGGTCCTCGCGATTGTGCTGCAACGCGATACCGGACGATACACTTTATTGCCCCCTCGTTTTTACAAATGGATCCACAAGTTTGCCCGATACTTCGCCCTTTTATCACGGGCGAACGCACGGCTTCATTTCCCACCGGCTAGATAAGAATAATGGACCATACGAAGGTGTTTCCTCGATCCCTATCTTAATAACTATCTGTTTCGCGAGTAACGCGTAAATTACGGAGGATAAACTTACGAAGGAATTTAGAAGAAAACGATGCTATCGATATCGTGGATATTATCAGGCCATTACGCCATTCCGACAACCAACAACATGGCTGGTACACGAGGCTCTCTTCAACTAGCTCGCTGAATTATGTATAATGATGAGCGCGCGCGCGTTCGAACAATGACTGGCCTCTTTAACCGCATTGTTCGACTTCTGGACAGGCAACCACGGCCATAAAAGTTCCTCAAGAAGATGCGCCGTCAAGATCGTCAGGGAAACAAATGACGCCTGTGAGCCTTTTAATTGCAGCACCTGCTCTCTCGTACGGCCTCTGCGAAAACGCGGAGGTGATAATTTTTCTTCTACAGCTGTTCGATTTCGTTTTCAACCGCGTCATCGACGAGCCAGTCGTAAAAAAAAAAAAAAAAACGGAGCCACTTCGTGGACTGTTACGGTAGCGACTACCACGTGACTTGGACCTACTTTTCCACTCGAAATGCCTGATGGCTTTGTGCTGCAATTAGTGAAATTGCCCCCGTGACGATCAAGATTGTCGGAACGATGGTCAATTTATTGGAAATTTCACGTTCGGACTAATCTTAATCTAAGCAGGTAGAACTTGTTGAATAGAATAGCTAACTATTGGAATAGATATACAATTTTCTTTCGCGTCAAATTGAACTTAAAATTGAAATATTTCCGTCATTTTCGTCCCAGTCGTACTTTTGTATCGTTAAAACGTTTTGTAGATTATTAGGATGAAGTATTCTAGTAACGCTGGTTCCCAATTTTTTGGAAAATTTCAGATTGAATCACCAATACAAAATTATAAAATTGCAGCCGTTTTACAGTCACAAAAGTAGAAGCGCATTAACATATGGAAAAAATCCATTCGACTGGCGTGCAAGCCAATCAGTCACCGTCTCCGTCGTCTTCTGTTTTTAATATTCCACTAGATAGCATATTAAAAAATATGATGGAGCAGGAATAATCTCTTCGTTAGTCATAGTAAATAATCACCGATCTCGTCCGAACACGATTTATGTAAATCAGTACTTCCTTCTTTCACATCGAAGACACGAGCAATAAATATCAACGTCAAAGAACAAATAATTACCCATTGAAACATTTAGAAAAAGATCATTTGGACGTGTATTCTTATTTTATTTAATGCTAAGAATTTGCCGTATTACGTTACGAATACTGTATTCGGACTCGTTTGTTTTAAATCAAATAAAGAACCTTCATGTAGAAATACCAAATATGCCTGTTGGTTTCTGTTACCTTGCTTCCACCGTATGTGTGTCCATCGGTTTTCTTTCCAGGTGCACCGAACCGCAAAGCAGCGTAGAGGGGTTCCACGAAGAAACGCGCAACCAACGCGACTAATCATCGACGAGATATTTATTTTCTATTATTTCGTGGGAATCGAGCAACGCGCCACTTTCCTTCTCGATTTAGAAGCCCTCGACTCGCCTATGCTCGATGACGGATTTTTATTTTCGGTATCGCGTTTCCATCAGAAAACCCTCGCGCACCTTTCCTCCTTGACGTGTTCCGAGGATGAATCTCCTGCTCACCTGTCACGTGTCTATTAACTATCTACTCGCCGCCCAACGATCCCAAATTAGCACATACAATTGCTGTTTCAGGAGGAATGTTGTATCGCGAGTCGGTTCTCTGTCTTCGACGTGTAAACTTTTTTCTAAATATCGTAGCATACTTTTTTACATATAAACATACATCTATTGTATCTGTGGTACAGTTCAATCAAAGTGTAAATAATTGTAGAATAACTTAGTTTCATTAAAAATAATATGTTTCTCGTTTTAAGTGAAAAATCATGAGCATTGAATTCTACGAATCAACTTTGAATTATTCCAATTTCCGCATAATTTTATATAAGCTCCTTCAAATGTCAATTTTGTACTTCCGACAATTTTCACGACCTGGTTCTAGATTTAAAAGATTTAGAAAGGTTTCGTGAATATCGCAACGATTCATGTCCTAATTCAAATTTTGCACCAACCTAATAAATTATTACTAACTACACGGAAACTAGCAATTATTACGTTTCGATTACCGGCTCAGACGTGATGAAGAAGGGCACGACGGTAGATCAATCATTCGAACGTTCGATTACGAACATAGTCAGGTCTGAGAAGATACGAATGCGTGCGATACGTTGCGTGGTACATATACACGTTGCGTGATACGCAAGCGATTGGTTCTGTGGGAACTCGTCAGCATTGACGAGCCCCGTTTATCAACCTATTTAGATACCCAATTGCCGCTGGCTTCTTCGGCAGATGGAGATATTCTCGGAGATTCATGGCCACTCGTGTTTTGTCCTACGAGGACTTAATTACATCTGTTTCCCCGTAATGTTATATTGCGAATTGTTCCACTAACGATCAAACTGATACTAACTTTGTGGCCGAGCATAATTAAAGAAAATAATTAAAGAAAAATGTCTAGATACGCAATAGTGGATTTTAGAATTATGACGTATCATAAAGATTAACGTTTATTTCATATACAACAAAGGTAATAACAATACTAAAGCTATTATCAGTTACGTGAACTTGAGTCAAGCTTGAGTCGAGCTTAATATAGGTATGTATACGCTTCTGTCGCGGTTTCCAACGAATCAGGGCGAAATTGTGAAGGCGCTCGGTGTTACATTAAGAAACAGGAAGTCGATTTCTAAACGATGCCGTCGGAATCATTAAATGATGCCAATTAAAAAAGATAATGAGCGGGATTCATTACTCCCGCGAACAAAGATTCCATGCCCGTTTCGTAGGACGCCGTGGCAGGAAAACCGCAGCTCTGACGCAACGAAATCCAGTCGAATAGCATCCACAATGGACGCAGATCGAGAACATCGCTATTAGAGATAATAGAATGTGTAGAGTAATTTTCCCACAGTCACAGGCGAAAACACGCGGCTTTCCTACCTTTCACCTAATGCCACATTTCACATGTGTTCGCTCGGTAAATCTACTATTGAATGCTACGAATTAACGCGGTTAATACGAGCAGAGAATTGTCGAAGATACCGTTCCGAAAATCTACGCGAGTTCTTAAACAGCGTTTTCCACGGTTCTTTCGCGGAACCGATAATTAATAGATGAAAGAAAGCGTGTATCCTCGCATTATGCTCGCGAATACAGTTAGCCTAACAATTTCCAAAATCTTCGTCCGAGCGAAACGGCCGACAATTTTCCGCTTTTTCGTCACTGGAGAATCCTTCGGCAAACTTTTTTCCAACGGTATCAAGAACCGACACGGACGCTTCCAACTTTTTCACCACGCACGCTACACTGTCGCCAATCGTAGGCCGTTGCACGCTACCGTGCGGTTTGTCGACTTTTCAACTAGATAAAGTAGTATGTATTGCGTAAAACGATTCCCTGCACAGTTATTCCGAAACAGAATTTAGAAAATAGCTTGATAAATTTTAATCTTTGCGTGGTATTTTCTGTGAGCTTCCAATACAATTTTTCGCCGAGATAATTTCACTGAGTTACTAATATTAAATACTTACACTAATATTAACAAAATTAGCAAAATACAGTAGGAAAATTTTACGAATCAGAAGTTGCTATCGCTAGTACATTCTTTTGTATAAATTGTAAAATTCTAATTGTTTGTATAACAGTTTCTAATTTATAACCTATAATTTGTCCCTTGTCAATTCGTCGTTGTTATTAATTAGTAAATTATTGTGTAAGAGTGTCCAAGTTAAGCTTAAATACAATGGTGTTAAAAAATTAGAAACATTATAGTTTTGTAATTCGTAGGAAGATGCTCTTATGGCGAAAGATAGATCTTTTGTATGTATTTTATATGTTTTTTTCGATGGTTTGATACGTTGCATGGATCATAGATGTAACTTCAAAATTCTGCATGTCGTATAAAAGTGTGTTTATTTTATCTTTTAGTAAAATATATATAGTTATTAAATGTGAATATATTTCCGAATGAGAAAATATCTATATAAAAAGTCACATTTACAACCCGAAAATAAATTTTGAGGTCACAGTGTAATTCTAACCTTCCAGGTTATGTAACCTCCTAAATGAACTTTCTTCATTACCCACTAAGAAAACTACAACTAATAATAATTAAGGAATAATTTTTATTTCACTTACCATTCATCTTGAACGAGTTGAGAACATTTCATCAGTCGAATTACATCCAGATGAAGCCAATCCAGTAACACCAAAGAACGATCTGTGATTCTTCGAACGAAGGGGAGCACAGGCGTTTTCGTCGAAAGAGTGATGTCCGCGAAAGCAACGAAACACGTTTTTAATTACTTTTCATACTTTCGTGCGATAAACGAGGCGTTGACTGTCTGTTTGTCGTTGTCAGGAACAGCAATATGCATGCGGGTCGGGTTTTAAATAAACGGTTGTCTTCCCCTTTGACTTTACGATAATAGGTTTGTTTGCATTCCAATTTCAAGAAGTTTAACACTGTTTCTTACACTTTACACCGCACTGCTCGTCGCCGAACTAGATCCAGCTTTCACCGGTTCAATGAATTTCGATTCGTTTGCTTTTCTTTGTTCATATTACCACAAGAACAACGCATTCGCGATTACAACGCGCAATTATATCAACGACGCGTTACACGAAGTCTTCCGAACGACTGTTGTGTTGACGAGACGAGCGAAGAGGTCGATTTAGTATATCGAACGTTCGAGAATCGATGTATTTACACGAGTGAATACACGAAACCATTGAGCGTTAGAGATTTTCAAACTGCGTAAATATTCTTCTTATTTTAATAATTATTTTAATATTGATAACATTTTCGTAGCTTTTCGATAAGTAATACTTAATTTTCTCATTCAGATAATAATCACTGGTATCAACGTACCTTTATCGACGAAGAAATTGACGAATTCTCGGATGGTGTTTGGAGATTGGATATTTGAGTATACGTAATTTATGCCTCTGTGGACAGAAGAATCTCCACTGTATGCAATGATGCGATCGTGATGCAACAATCTGTGAGTAAATATTAAATATGCATGCACGTTACATTACTAATTTCTACTTTTACAAAATAGAGCCGTTCGAAATTAACCTTAGAATACAAACGTTATTCCACATTCCTTTGATATTAACGTTCGATATAATCGATAATCAAACATATCACTTGCGATAGACGGAATCTTTGTCAGTCGTGAAAATTATTAACGTTTGTATTGTAAGGTTAAGACTGATTGAACAAATTGAAACTTATTGAACTTTAAAGAGATGGTGAATATTACATTACGATACTTTTCTTAATACAAAATTAATTCATGTAATCAAATATTGTATTGGGTGTAATCAAATATTTTGATGCGGTTTTCGTTTTGATTTAAAAAAGCGATTAATGATCTGACATTATTATAATATCGGAATCTATTTGTACGTTATTACAATTTCTCCATTGCAAATAAGAATAGTTCATACCAGATATATTAGGTTGCCCAAAAAGTTTCTTTTGTTCCATAAAATGATAATAGATGAACAGCAATTTCTGTTTTCTACTATTTTATTGAATTAGGTATGATCTATTTCGTTATATTATTTCTATTATTATGTTCGTGCATAATTCAATAAACCAATATAAAACAAAAAACATTGTGCGTCTATTATTTCCTTATAAAACGAAAGGAACTTTTCGGACAACCTAATACTATACTTAGGAACTGTTAAGTCTGAAGCTAACTTAATGTCGGTTCATCAGGAAAGGCAGTAAACTCGAAAACAATCTCTGTTCCTTTCAGTTTAATACAATATTTAGGGCCTTCTATTTTACGGTCTGATTACGATCCGTAGTATCTCTGAAAATCGTTCAGAAATTCGACAGTGGTTCGTTGTTATGAGATCGTAATAACGCATCGCTTTTCGAAAGTTTCGCCCCCGCCGAAACGTGCGTTGTGATTAAACACAATGTGCGCCGTGAAACACAATGGAGTAATAATATTCCGGTGCGGCAGACGGCGCGAGATTTGCGTGCTGAATGAAAAAGTTACCAACAAGCAAAATTCCCGCGAATTCCGACAAAAGCATCGGGGCCGAGTCAGGACGAGAGTGAGTGAGCAAGAGAGAGGAAGGGAGAAAGAGATTGAAGAATGAAAAGTACCGAACACCGCCGTGTGTGTTCGGAACACGCCGCTGGCCAGGTTTCTATCGTAAAGCCTCATTATCGTTGTAATTATCAGGCAAAGAATATAATGTGAGACGGTGGCGTGTCAGAATGCATTCAATATCGGCCTCCCTTATACAAAGTTAATCCCCGTGTCTACGTGGAAGTCGTACGAGTAACTGCAGACCGCTCCGCGAGGGAAGGAAAAAGGTTCGTGTTTCCACTAAAAATTATGATTTTCGAGAATAATGATCGAATTTAATTTAAAATATCCAGCGGTTAAAACGAGGCTCTGTTAGTAATTTATTAATTATCCGGCATTACTTAACAGGATTTCTATAATAACGCCACACAAGAAAGAGAACGACTCAATTTTTTGCCATGAAAATTAACGCATCATAACGCAACACTTGAAAAATCATTAAAACCAGAATATATTTCATGATACCGCCGTGTTCCGTTTCAACTCTTCATCAACGATCATTAAACACAATACACCGCGATATCAAGTTTTATTTAATCATCCGTATCTCTTGCTAACAGTCCTGCAATCCATGCGAACGGCTCAATTTCCATATACGGATACACACGTATACTCACATACTCACGTAGCATCGGTGTACATACATATCGACTTTGTAACACGTTCGCAACGTCGACCGTGGACGCTCTTAAATTCATGCTCCTCCCACTTCAAATCCGAATTGCAATCGCGCAATTAACGGGTGCAATTAGAGTCTCCGATATCAGGACCGATATTATAAAGCACTCTAATTGTCTCGTTGACTGAATGGCTCGCACAGTGCGCGTGCGGCATTGGTGAAATCGCAATCGTCAAAACGATCGTTCTGCCGACGTCTCACGCAAACTCTTCGATCCAAGGTATCTATAACTGCCCACCCTCTCCGCCGTGGTGCCGCGGACCAGTTTGCTCGACCAGAGGCGTGGGTGGGCAGCACGAAACGGCCCTAGAAGCCTCTTAATCGCACCCCGTCCGAGTTTCAAAGTTTACGGGTTAAAGACCGGCTGGGTTATTAATGCACGGATTCCGTGATACAACCGTCCGGTCAATATATCGCGCGTTTCCGAGCGATTCCTCGCTATAGAGAAACGCAGCACCCTGTCTCTCCCCTTTGTTCGAGGCTATCGACCGATCGAAGTGTATCGCGTTTTAATAGTCGAGCGAGGAATCGAAAGATGATAGAATTATAGAACATTCCTATTCGATGAAGATGATACTTATCTTTACTAGTGAATAGAAAATGATTCATTTCTAATTTGGTGTTTTTCACAAGTATATTTAGATACACGTTATACATGGATAGTTGTAGTGTTAGAAAAATAATAAATAACGAAAATTGCTTAACGTGTCAATCCTTCGAAGCTCCGAAAACGTATAAGAAACTCTCTTCCCATCCGAGGATTATCAAATTCTCGACGCGTCGCTCGTCACAGGACGAACACTTTCCCGAGCGAAATTTCACATCCTCTCTTCGCATCCTAAATGTTCTTCGACTACAACGTTACCGCGTCGCGTCACTTTTATTGCGAATTCTTCTTTTAACACCCTCCTAACGGCCGGGACACAAGATATTCCCTGGTCCCCGGTATGAAAACGCCGGTCTCGTTCGCACGCCTTCTTATTCCCATGCATAGGACCGGATCTCGATGTCACTACGAGACGAGTCTCTCTCTGTTCCACGTTTCAACGACGCTCGTATGGCTCGCGTGCGCTCATTCGAAGCGGATAATATTCAATTTCAGGCACCTCTGTGGGCCCGTGTGGCAATTTACGCGTTGCACCATGCCTGGATCTGCACAGCTCTTATAGCTGGTGGCCAGAAGTAGATGCGCGCCAAGTGAAAAAAATTGAACTCCGAGGTTCTCTCTTCCCATAATGGCGGAACGTCGCGAGCGAGCCAACTTCAAACCAGGTTTCTTCGATCCTTCGTCGAGTTTACAACGCTGTGCCCTTCGAGCTCGCGTAAACGGCGATAATTGCACACGCAGTTGCAGCAAGGACGCTTCTGGAATCGCGTGCACATTCTCGTTGAACACGTGCAAGTAACAGCATCGAACGTCCGTTCGAGCTGAAGTTCGGACTAGAAATAGGCGCATCCGTTTTATGGCCGCGTAAAGAGCATGGTGAACGCAGTTATACCGCGATCCTCCTGGCAAGGCTCGTACTCGGAGAGAGCCTGCGGAACGCCAGATGCGTTACGACTAGCCAACGCCGGCTTGTCAATTATTGAAATGAGCTAATTATCGTTTTCTCGAGCCTCACGGGCGGACAGCTGCACCTTGCTCGCGCGTTTAGACAAGGAAGGGGAGCTGGGTTCTTGGCTGTATGGCCCCTGCCTGTCTGGTCGAGCGCGTGCTACACGTCGCGTCATTATCCTTAGAATGCAACGGCCGCTCCTGGAACTGCTTATTCCGACATCTTTCAGAGGCATTCCATCGAGCAAGTGCACACGTCGATGGGGTAATTTATTAATCGGTTCGCAAACGGACCGTGTAACGAGTTTCGCCGACCTCGTTCGTCCCTGATTCTAGAAATTTTCTGTATATTCGCGGAAATTCTTCCAGTGAAAATATATGCAGGATGCAGTGGTAGAAATTATTACCCTGTTTCTTTCCTAATAGTCTATTCATTGATATTCATAAAGAAAGATTATTTAAATTATATTTGTAGAAAGTTTTAAGAAGTTCTACTTCTACCATTGCTATTACACTTTCAATTACGTTACCGTCTTTTAAACCATTTATTTTTTAACTAAAATTCAACTTCTCTATAGCAGTTCTTTTTGATACTTAGCTCGATCATAATCTGGTACTTGCGAGATAATATGGGACAAGGAAACAAACAGACATACTGTACCTAAATCATATTAACAAAAAGTAGCCGTTATATAATACCATAAAATCATCACAAACAATACGTTTATCGACTTTTTAGTTCAGAACACCACTTGTATCTCATCATATACGAATATAATCAATCTATTAACCCATAACGTTTAATCTGGCACAACACTAGCTATGTATAGCTATCTCGTAGAAGGAAAAAGAATTTTCTAGTTAAAATATGACTGGCCTCGGTATCGAATCCCGCGTAATCTGCGCAAAGACCAGGTGATCCGAAGTGGTAAGACGTCGCCGGGGAGAAAGCTAGAACTCGAGGGGGTCGGAATCGTTCGACTAATGGAACAAGAACGAGGGGTTTGCCGGAGAAGAACCTTATTTCGCTCGTTTATCCGCGGAGTGCAGATTCTTAATAGAATACTCGATGAATGTATTTCTCTTACGAGACTAAGACCGGTTAGGAAGGACCGAAGAACGGGGACGTGGGGACAGAGGGGGTGGTCGACGGAGGATGAACGGGGGTGTAGACGAAGAGAAAAGGGAGAGGGTGTGTCTCAACGCGATAATAAATCTGTGCTTAGCTGTACGACAATGGGCCGGACGGAGAGAACGGAAAGAAGGGTTTAAGCCGCGTCCTACTTACGCGACGGGGATACTCTCAAATGGATCGTGCCCGAAGACCAGATTAATCCGCCAGGAAAACGGATTCTGCGAACGATTCGGTCCGGTGAATATAACCGCGTTTGATTTTCGTGCCTGTGAAATTGTTCCTTTTATTGAAAACGTCCCACGGTTTAGACGCCCCTAGACAGCGTTTAATTAAATTTCTTAATGGGTTTGTTTTAATCGTGAACTTTGCTGTTCCTTATTTTTGATATCGAAGATTATGTTTATGATCCGGTAATGTACGCACTCTCACATTGCAATATAAATTATTGAAGGTTTGGCAAGATTTTAATAAGCAAAGAATTACATCACAATTATCAAATGAAGCCATTGTTTATATTATAGAGAGGATCTTTTCACATTCTACTTTTACATTTTTTAATTTTTCATCGAATCAGAAATACTTACATTTATCTCTATAGTTTTACAAATTACTTCTGTTTCTTTTCTAGTACAATAAATTCCTCTGATTAATTATTCCTTGATTTATCTGATATAATATGATTTTAAACAATCAAAAGTTAAAAAATTAAGCACCGTATCTTGAAATACCTAAAGAAATAGATACGCAGCGTTCTGTAGCGTGCACCCGAACCACTTGGGAAATAGCCAAGTGACATCGTAGTATATCCCCTTTACGATAATTGTCACGAACACCTCGGATCGAAGAATCGAAGAGGCTACCGATGCTTAATCGGCCGTCCTTTATCACGGCTTAATAGCTTTGAAGAAAAACCTAGAAAGCCTAGACCGCAGATGCGGCTCAATCAGTGTCGCATACTCGAGGCCGCACGCTCGACCTAGCCAAGGTCGGCCAAGAGTTGCCTGCATTCTACGTGTTCTTGCCGTATTCGCTGGTATAAGGCAGGTGATCGTCGCTGTTCAGGTGACCACTGCTCGAGAAGGGTAACACTGAACCGACGACATTTTCTGGATAAGCGGAGAAATTCTCTCGCTTGCTACCAACATCTACCTCAATTGTCTACCGAGGTCGAAGAGCTTCGCAACAACAAAACGACCATCTGCTAACGATTCAACGAAATCTTCATTTTCGTCTAAAATTTTGTCATCGATCTATGACGTTTCCAAATGTTTCGATATAAATACAAATCGATCAATTTTTCAAATCGCGTGTTTCATTAATTATATGTTTTATCAGTTAAAAATTGTATGAAATAATTTTCTACATTCTGAATCTGTACGAATGAAATAATTTGGTTCACGAAAAATCATAAAGGCAGGTATGTGTGAAGCGTGCGCAGAACACCAGGAAAGCTCATCATTGTGACCGGTCGGAAACCGGTCGATGAGGTACGACAGGCATGTTCGAGAAATGCCGTCAGCCAGCCAGCTGATCCTGGGAACAACGCCCCGCGACCATTTCTTGCTGGAATTAGGCCTTCTTGATTTAAGGCCGGCCGCCAAGTTTCTCGCATCGGCAAGGGTAGCTCCGATTCCACCAATTCGATCGGGTCTTCTATTTAAACTTCTCCGATCCAGCCAGTTGATGAACACCGAATGGAATAATTTTTGTTCTAGAAACGTCAACGACAGAGCACGAAACTTTCGAAAACTTCGGCTCAACTTTGCTCTCGTTTCATTGTGCAATTGGCAACAGAGTGAAATTTCTTTCATTGCAATACAGCGGTTAAACCTTCACACGGTTTTAAGTTTTTTAATTAATTTCCGTTGAAATTGCTCGATTTCGTTCGTGATACTGTGCTTATTGATTCAGTGCCAAGATATCTAAAATAGAATAGAATTGCCGAATCTTGTTTCACACGTGTTATCGACAATAACATGTTAAATGTATCTTATTTTATTTAAAGATGAATATTTCCATTCGCAAATTTACTATTACTCCATATCAGAGTAGTCAGACTTTAAATTGAAGAGATTGAAAATAGAATTTTCCTGGACTAATCCTTACGTGAATTCTGTGACACAATTATACTTTTATTCGACTTTGAGCTCCATATCTACAAGAGAGATTCTTTTGATTAGAAGACAATTACTTTCATCGTTGGATATAATGGCACAATTCGTCGTATAGAGGAGACGACGACGCGACGGTTCAGGCGAAACCAGACGGTACTTGAGAAAAGAAATTCGTCGAATTGCTTGTTGTCAGCGTGTACAGGTGAGCGATACCGTCGTTTGAGAGGCCGTCGGCCGGGTAGTTCCCAAGACCGTGTGTCGATTGGTCGGGATTGTTTGTGAAATTCCTTCGATAGTATTCGATGAATCTATCGAGGCACGTCGTCCGCGATTCCGAAGGAGTCGGTATGCCGGTGCCGGTCGTTAGGCGGGTCGTCTTTGCTATCGAGAGCCTGCGGATAAAACCGTCTTGGGAATCCCCTGGGCAAACGTCACTTAGACCATAACATGCCACCAACCAGCCTCCTTCTTAATTGTTTACGCAATAATTAAACCCACTAAATTGTCGTGCGGTTCAACTCACTAACTAAGAAATTAGTTTTTCTAATTGGTTGCCCGAATCTTATGAAGTGAAGTTTATTTCTTTAAATTGACTTAAATCAGGTTTGTAGGTACAACGCCAAATTTCACTTCATCTTTTTAAATATATCTACTAGGATATATGTTTATTACATAATTTTATAAATGTGATTACGTTTTCATAAATGTTAACTAGCTGAAAGTGCTCTATTTAATTGATTCAAACGGGATTATAATGATTCACCAGAAAAGCTTTCAATTTTTGTTTCTTTCTGCTACTCTGCACTTTTATAGAAACATTATAAATTATCATAAATTTTAGAAATAACGTACAAATAAATTTTAACGATATAACAGTTCGACTGAAGATTTATTTGCACGTTTGCAATTTCCTTGGAATTTCACTACCGAAGACGAATATCCTCACGGTATTTCGAGCTCGATTTTCTTTAATCGACAGTTGTTACGATGGTAATAACTCTCTAACGAGATGGAGAATTATAAAGTCGATCCGTGGAGAAACGCGGTCGGATTTTTCGGCGAAAAAGCGAAGGATCTTTCGAAAGAGACCGGCGACAAAGGGGCATGAATTTAGAGAGGAGATATTTTAATACGACTCTTTGCCAGGGCGGTGGAAAGCGTTTCGAAATAATTGCGACGACAACGGAAGTACTTCGTCGATAGACAGAACATACACGACTCTTTCCACCCTTAACCGGGCGGAGGTCTGCAGAGGTTTTGAGGGACAGAGGGGGTAACTTCCAACGTTCAAACAAATAGGAACTTTGTTTGCCGAGCGTACAATAGGTGGAAACCGAATGATATGTCTAACTAAATACGTTACCGTACCGGTATCAAAGGGAGAACCGAACCTTTATGATGGTTTCTGGTTGGCTCGCGTCTCCGCAGTTTGCCGCTCACCCTTCTGTGGTTGCGCGTGTCTATACGTGCACACGATCCTCCCGTAGCCTCATCCTGCCCTTGCCATCCTACGAGAGCGCACAGACACAACGGCATCGCTTTCCGGGCGATGCATCAATTGCAAAATTGAAATTTCAGCATCAACAATAATTACCATTGTCACCGTACCGACGGCTGCTTCTCGTTCGTTACCGAATCGAAAGTGGTTCTCACAGAGTCTCTTGCTTCTCTTGTCATCGAGAATTCGACTTATAGATTACGTGATTCGTGAGTCACCTGTGTCTAATTTTATTCAAGTCGCTGCTTTTAAGTTGTTTCGAATTACTTCAAATATTTCGTCGTGTGTTCTCTTTTATCCTATGCGCCAGTAGGTTGTCACAAAACTTCTTCTAAGTTTTTATTTCGATCAAGCGATAGCTAGATACAGCGCAACAGAAATATAAGAGAAAGATACATTTTTATCTTTTCTTTGCCCCGTTTTCTTCCTCGTAAGGCTCAATGGAGTTTCTTGAAAACATTCTGCGGAGTAAGGTGAGAACCACTGAAAATTCAGAACATCAGCAAATGAAACTTTGCCTAAAGGCTCAGAAACATCGCGAAATAGGTAGCTGCTTCAGGCAGCAACGCATCAGCGTTTCCTGATGCGTCCCCCGACCATGTATCACGAGTAGCTGCCGTTTCCGGTTTATCTATCGAGCCGTTGAACGGTATGACAGCCAGCTCGTCTACACGCTAATATGTCAAAGGCAGGCAGAGTACCGAAGACAATTAGCGCAGCGATTCTACGAGACGGTAGCTGTTACTCTCCCAAAGTCCTCGTTTCGGTTATTTGGAAAGTCGACTATGACTCCCGGTTGCTTCCTTCGTTCCGAATGAAAGGCTAAATGCGAGTCCTTCCTGTACGAAGGTGCTTCATCCTTCAACCCTTAACGGAGTACGTGTATCCCAAGAAAATTGCTGCCTTTGTCTCATCTTTGCGACTGCCAAACCTGTTCATCTTATTTATCGTAACGAACGAGACGATTTTTCAATTATTTGGTAGCTAATTCCGGTTCCGCGGATAGTAGACGCAAATTGCTCATTTAAAATTCCTATTTTAAGGTTCTTCCTTTTTCTTCAGAGAAATCAGTTGACACTTTTTCTTTTGCAATTAATTATTTGTTATTAATTGTATATAATATGTGGTTTATGTTCGAATTCACATTGTAGAAAGAAGTATCTTTTTTGATCCGTTAAATGATCTTTAATAAGGTGTCGAGATTATCGATACAATCCTTCATATTCCCGAAAACTCCCCCAAAGCAGCGATGCGAACAGACACAAGCTTAAGCCAGATTACAGAACGCATCTGACTCCCACTTGCAGTAATCTCGTATCACGTGACAAATATGTCAAGCGGATTGAAACAAGTATTTTGTACATGATTGAATGCCTCATAGCTTTATCTCCAAACGAAAGCAGCTTAAATCCCATATATACCAAGCTAAAAAACGTGGTTTCGAGTTCGCTAGCGTAATATTGCAAAAGCCACCGCACAATACACATCACGCGCTATTCGTTTTAAAGCTTCACATACCTATACAACCTCGTATCACGAGCTTCAACAATATCGTCATATCGCATATCTACATACATCTACCAACATCGTTAATTCCATTTCTACCGAGTATTCCACCGAGTATTCCACAGAGTATCCCACCATCAGGATCCTTCAGTGGAATCCTTTTCCTCGCGGTCATATCCATCGACTGTAGCCATTCGTCTTTCTTGAATGGCAATCGATGGTCGCGCTCGAGATTCGAATTCCAGCGAGCCTGTAAGACGATTATCGCGCGTAGAGGTAAGCTCTCTCACAATTAGAATCAACGCATCCATTGGTTGCGAACGGATCCCGGGCCGGGGCGCGAGACAAAAAGAGAGAGAGCTCGCGTGGTCTCCCGTGGGAAACCGTTCCTTTCGTGGCAGTGAGAACAGAAAGAAATAAATAGTGAAAAAAGAAGTACGGCGGACATGTGTGGGGCAAGGTGAGGCGGAGAAGGGGAAGGAGAGGGAGGACAAAATCAAATAGAAGGAAGAGGGGACGAATAGCTGGGAGGTGGAGGAGAAGAATCGGAGGTAGGTCGAGGTAAAAAGTTTGGCGACGAACGTGGTCAACTCGCCTCATGGCTGAGAGGAGAGCAGAGGAGATCAGCTTTGTCGGCAGCCTTGCTAATTAGTTTACTAACTTATCGACTCCCTTTGCGCATCTATACGCCTCCACTACCACCAAATCCCACTGGGATGGAACATTGACGCTGCACTGTCACCATATGGTTGAGGTGTTGCACACCCGACAAAATAAACGTTGAAATCGTTCGATTCCCTTCGCCTGCTGAGATAAAGAGAGGGAGAGAGAGAGAGAGAGAGAGAGAGAGAGAGGCCGCGTGATCGCATCACAGGACAAGAGAAAGCCCGAAGAACTCGAACTCTGCAGCCCCATCTGCCCTGATGCGGCCTCGATAGTCGCTCGCGTTCCAAGAGACAAATTAAGTTCTTGCTCCTCGCGTATTCCCTGGACAATCGTTCCCCTGTGCTCGTCGATATCTAAAGGTTGGGATTGAAGCATTATCAGCTAGACGGGTGTAATTAGATGCCAGCAATGAAAAACGATCGACCCTCCTAAGTCTTCTGGTCTGACATTTGATAGAAGACTGGGTTAGATGTGAAAGATATTAAAATTGGGCATCTTAATGTTTCATTTGATATTCCAGATCTCTTTTTCATCATTCTATCATGGATCTTTTTTCTTTCATTTTGTTTGTTTCTTTCATCTAGCTTTTGAGAAGAGTCTGCAATTTACCTACTTGTTAACGATGTCTTACAATTAATGATAATGGTTTTATCTTTAAAAGCTTATGGTATGCGATACACTTGGGAATAGGCTATAGCGTAGACCTATATCCTTGAACCAATAACGTCTCCTTCAAGCTATGTAGCGTTACCTTCATACAATATTTTTATCTAGATGAAAGGGATAATTTGCAGTTACATAATTTAATAAAATTTACGGATATAGTAATATTTAAATATTTATTAGAAGCGATAACAACAATTTTATGAGATATTTTGCCTGACGCAAAATGCGAAGGAAGAAAATCAATTTCTCTAGGTATAAAGCACAATTGTCTTTTAACCCTTGCAACTCGTAACCTGATCCAAAAGATATTTTCATTTCCTTATTTTCTTTTTTTCTTAATATGACATACATAAAATACTCTTCTGATGCCATAAACACGTATTTTTGATTAACCGAGGTTCATCAAAGCCGCGCGATACCATAGTCGCGTATTTTTAAACAGCCTGCATATTGTCAGCTATTCGAAGCTTATTCCCAACGAAGTTATTTCGCTTTTACAACCGGGAACAACATTTCCATGGACGGTGTTGGATATTTAGCAGCACGCGAGCCATTATTCCCTTTATTTCCAGCCCTTACTTGACTCGCGCTACGAATTAAAAAGCGGGAAGAAGACGAGAAAGGGCGAAGTAACGGGCGAGCTGACTCGACGCGGAGGCGGCGCGCCGGCCAAGCGAGCGCGTCGAAGCGAACCGATGAAATTCAGACGAGGGATAATTTTTTAACGTTATTACTTGCCGACCGTCCTGCGAATCGGTTCTCTCTTCCACCCTTTCCCCGGTCTGCGCCGTTCTCTCACCCTTCGTTGATTGGCAATTTCGCGTCTTGAATTTTTATCCGGCTCGTCGGAATCGGGGGTGCGAGCCCGGCAACCCCTTCGTTTTTAAATTATCCGCGAGATTAATCAAGGCGTCATTTTTCACGTCCAATTTGCAATAAAAAGAAGCTGGCGAACCAGGAAGCGGTGGGAACGAGACTGGAGGGGGATAGAGGCCCGGTGACGTTAGAAGCGTAAACCTTATTCTTAATTGATATATTTTGAATTAATTAATCCTTCCGAGCGTGATGAGCCAATGGCGAGAACGCGAAAAATAGGACTCACCTACCCTTTTTTCTTAATTAGCGCCAGTCGTAAATTTCTTTCATTGGACACTTTTTTCTTCGATTATTAGCGCATATATTTTCCAACCCTTTATTGGCTCTGCGACCCTTTCGTCGCTGATGTCCGACATCTGCTGGCGTCCGGGGTGGTTTGCTCAGCTTCTTGTTGTCCCTTTGCATCTTGCGAGAAAGTGAGAAGTACAGTCGATACGAAAAATTTAATATATTTCTTGTTATCAACGTGAAATTAATGTCAGAGATATTTTTTATTATATAATACAATAATATCGGACATATAAAGTTTATTAGGTCTGCGATATAGCAATAAATAGATTAAAGAATATCTAATAATAATAGAATCATGGATTGTACTTCCTGTAAGATAAATTTAAAAACTTTCTAATGCCAATATCATCCCCAGATACAATTACATTCTCAATGTATCGATATTCTCAGTGTTCCACTGAAAAATTCATGTCAACGAGAGGGGAACGAATTCGCGGCAGAATTTCATTTTCAGCATTGAAGCGAACAAATTACTTAAAGAAACGGGGAAAAAAGAAAGTTTCCTTGTAAATACGAAGTATTCCGTCGTCTTCGGTCTCACGGTAAAATACTGTTTCCACGAGAGGGTTGAACTCCGATTCTCAAGAGTGTTCAGGATGGAGAATGCCACCGCTTAATAAGAAAGCAACCCGATGGACTAAAGATCGAAGGACAGAGGCGTTGAAGCGAAGTAATTAAAAAATATACGTCGATAAAATAATATTGGCTACAAATTCTGTTGCGAGCCCACAACGAGTGCGAGAGAGAGATAGAAAGAGAGAAAGAGAAAGAGAGAGAGAGAGAGAGCGACAGTTTATCTTCCTATATAAAATATAAAATTTTATTCGTTCTCTTGCGCCTACCCTCCAAACCCTTTCCTTCTTTATTTCCACAGTGGTTCTTCGATGTTCTCGAAACTTTTTCATAAATCATCTCTAGTTATGCACGTTCTGTGCTCTTCTGCACAAATATTCCGATACTTGTGCAATTTTATATTTTTATTAACATAACTTACACAGATATTTTATCCGTTAAATGTTAAAACTCTTACTTCGCATTGAAAACTTTTATATCTTTCAGTGATATTACGTACACTTGGACGATATTGCATCTTTAAATGTTTTATGACTGCATACAAATTTGCATTCTACTCACAACAAGAAATATCCAGGAAAGACGTCGGAAATCGAAAGGTTCCTCCTTGTTGGCGGTTGATCGTGAAAAATTCCGCCAATGGAACCCGTTGGTCGAGGCGGAGATCCTTGTGGCTGGCAACGTACACGGTCGCGTTCCGGCGGCGAGGGGGCAGGGGCGCGCCATGCCGCGGGGTGTCCGCTCGTTTCCATCCTGGGAAGGCGACGGAAACGTTATGCAAATGGGTTTTTACGGGGAGAACTTTCGTCGGCGACGAAACGGAGAGGAGAGCAGGAGGATGCTCGGTGGGGTTGCGCGGAGAGGGATGCTGTGGAATCAGTCTGCCGCTCGTCTCCCGCCCCCTCGAACCGCGCCGCGGGATCGGCCAAGAGGCCGGATCATTTTTACCGAAATTAAATCGAAAATTAGACTCGCATTAAAATGCGCTCCCGATAGGGCTCGCCTCGAATCGCCGGTGGCTCAGCCAAGGAGGAATAAAGAGAGGGAAGGATAAAAGTAGGAGAGAGAGAGAGAGAGAAAGAGAGAGGTAGTGAGAGCAAAGAGGAGCGGCAAAGAGACGACGGATAGGCAGAGGAGAAAGGAGAGCGCGTAGAGGGCTTCGGGGGGTTTAAACCGAAGGAATTCCTTGCTCATGCAAATCAGAGATTCACGGCAGGCCGCGCGGGTGGACCGGGATTGTACGAGTTAATCAGGATCCGTTCGCGCGGAACACGTGGCAACGGGCACGGTTGAAAACCACTGAGAAATAAGAGTCGAAACGAGGACCGCGCGCGCGAGCCGAGGAGAAAGGGATAAAATGAAAAAAGTTGGCCGGCGAACAATCGTGTATAAATCAGGGGTGGTTAATAGGTAAGAACAAAGGGTTAGAAGCTGGCGGGTTTTCGCGGTGGCAGGCTCCGTGGAAGGAGTACCGGAGGGATGCGCTCTCGGGGGTTGAACGTGCACGGCTCCAATTTACGATTCATTTCGTCGAAACGGCCGCCACCGTCGGCGCGCCTTATATCGCCATTTTCCCGATCTGAATAATTAATTTTAATAACGAATTTCCAACCCTAGCGCGGCCGCCTTCGTCGAACTTGTCCCGGCCGTCACATTCGTTCCTCTACTCGGAGAACGACAGACTGTTCGGTGCCTATCTACGACGTTTGACGGAATGTCTCTATTGTAAGATATATTTTTAAGCGACCAAACGGATAATGCGCCGCGTCATTTGGTTTGCTCAGATTCCCTTCTCGCTACCTCTTGCTACTGTCGCGTTTCAATTCACGCGAATTATGATTTCTTCTCTGGGAGACAAATGAATTTCTTGTGGATGTATTTTAGAAAACAGGAAAAAGTTAGAATATTTGTTTAATTGGATAGAATGTTATTTCTTCTTTCGATTATTTAAAGATGATATAAAGTTCATACGAAATTTACTGAATTAAGTGAAGTAAAGAGAGAATGAAGATACAGAAAGGAATATAAAGGTTTAGGTACATTCTTGCAATTTTGACGAAAGCAGAATTATTTGAAAAATCTATTGCTACGTTGCTATTTCTTCTTATCTTGTATTAATGATTCCATGATCTAAATGCGTAACACCAGCGGTTAGAAAAATTGTATTCTACATATTATAATCAACGTTACCTTGTGCATAGTATAAATGTCAGCGAATCAATCAATCAGTTAAACTGCTCAAACATCGTACTTCAAATTTTTTTGCAATACCATCATAAATATCGCCACTTTTGGATAATGAAATTACGTGCCGTAAGCGAAACGCAATAACTTACGATCAGTTCGTGGTCTCGAGACTGTGTAACTAGAACAAGTTAGTTAATGAGCTGTTTCGAAGGTGAAATTGATACTCGACTCGAATTAAATACCAACATGACTGAATTATTGATTATCGCAACGCGTATAACAAATTGACTTGCGATGCCAGGATCGATCACTTTACAATCCGACTTGCTACCGATTATGGATTGACCACGTTAACAGTTGACTCGTAACTGATTCCATAAAGAGTATGCCTGCCATTAACCGTTTGAAAAAACGTTTCTGAACTCTACTCGTACTACTGTCGCTTAAAATATTCTTCGAGCCTGTTTCTGACGCTAATTTCTTCGTAATGATTCATGCAAAACCATTCGATCAATAAATTCTTCACATCGAAACGAATTATATTATCGTTAATCATAAACAGCCTGCGAATATTCATGCACTTATGAAAAATATAAAAGTGCGAGAACGCACATAACATAGAAAAAGGTACAAAATATCCCAGGTATAATACTTGTTATAACATTTAGCGAGTACAATCAACTTCTGCTTAGATTCTATTTCTATGGTTTTGTCCATACAAACGGAAATTCTTGTTTTATTCAGTTTATAAATTGAACGATTCCAAATTTGCCAGGTTTTTTATAACATTTTACAATTAACATGTACGATGAAAATTAAAACATTATACCTTACGTGATTTTACTACAGCTATAAAAATGCATTGATTTTTATCCTGTACTGTCAACGTTTTCCCAGTTTACGGTAACGATCCTTAAATAGTAATCTCGCTTGCAACGATAAGATAGAATACAAGATGGAGCTGCGATATTCCATTCCGAAGACGATGGACAAAACGAGACACAACGATTAACGGTACATAAACGTCAATCTTATTTCTCGGTAACTAAAGTCATTGAGTTTTTCGTGTCATCGCGCGACGAAACCGGAACGATCACATGTCAGTGTCTCTGTTCGTAGCGAGATTAATCCGCGATATTTACAATATTTCGAGAGACCCGTCATTTACATTACTTAATTGACAGGATTGGTCGATAGGATCGTGAATATGAAATTTCGAAATTCGAAGAAAGCTGGTCGCGGTCTGGTGATCGATGAATACTTGATCGATTCGTGTGTCGAGCGACGATACCATCGTCTCGAACCACGAAATCGATGCCAAACGAGAAAATAAATATCGAAAAGTTATTTCGTTTCGTGTTATAACGCTTGGTACGTGCCGCTGCCATGACGGTGAATAAATCTCCGGTCGGAACCGATGATAATATCGACTTTGAAAAATAGAACACAGCGTGATAGGAACCTCCCGAGATTCGATTACACCGGTGCTGGTCGGGCAGAAGCTTCGAATACGAGTGAAATTTACAATCTAATAAAAGAACGACACGTACCATAGAAAATTCAACAGCCACGAAACGATACGAAGTGCAGAGGCGGTCAAGTGTTACCAGATAATGGATGAAAGGGCAATGAAATTTCAAAATTACCGGATACGCGGTCAAAAGTTCAATCACGCGATCTGATGTTTCATGAAACGGTTATAATCGTTCGAAGTCTTTTTCAAATGGATTAACGATGACGCGTGAAATATGACATTTTTCTTTCTAAAAAAGAATTGGAATTTATTGGCAGGATTCTCTATGTGATAACACGTTTTATGGAATTTCTGACTAAATACGATTATTCACAAAAATGAAGGAATGATATTAATTAGAAAGATATTAATCAGAATATCGGCTGTAGAATAGAATATCTTCTTTGTATGTATTCGAGTGTCATCGTGTTGGCAGTTCCTGTCATTCAGTAATTTTATTATTTTAGCTATTAATCTTTATGGATTCGAGCTACGATATCTTATAAAACACATATCATAATCATTTTCATTATTAGTTTCCTCATTGTAAAAGAAACTTGATCCTGTTTCATTGGTCATTTCGAAACAAAGAAAAGTGCATTAAGGACATTATCTTGTCAGGGTTGTGATTTTCTATCAAATTTTGCATAAAAAGGAGACTTCCTAACAAATATCTCAAGTGACATGTTGCACTTAAATTCTATTAGAAATCATACGAGAAAGCGACGATGGAGTATGTTTACCAATCGATTGGACGATAGCTTCTTGCCGCGATTAAGCATCGTGTATATTAAATCGTCGTGGTTCGGAGAAACTCGGTATCTCCGTTATGTCTCCAATGATACACGAGCCTGGAGCGGATGGTTAATTGTCAAGAATTCTCTCGTCTTGATGTTATGGCATTCCGATAACTTTCACGGATCGAATAAGCGCAATACTAAAATGAAACGACAAACCGTCACCAAGTCCGACACGTTATCGATCATTGCTTCGACTGATACAAGTGTGAAGAAGAATCTGTAGTGCAGCTAGGCAGTGCAACTTTATAAGTTGCGTAAGTACTTGCGCCATAATAAACATTAATAATGCACTTAATATTTTGCACGTACAAGAATATACATATATGTTACCGTGTATTAGTGTGCATGTGGTTGTCACGTTTAATATGCAATATGCAACTATCTGGTATTCTATACTGACGACGACAGTGGTTTTGAGTTGATGGTTGATAATATTATAGCCAAGCCAGACTTTACCTGTGCCACAAAACCAAATTAGGGAGATAATTCGGTTAACTATTGGTATCCTGTTGCTAATTTTCTGTGTCTTTTAAAGTACCTTCGTCTGTCAAGAGAAAGAGAAACAAATAGAAATGACACAACACTGTTATGGTAACAGGTTTGTAGTCCTAAAGAAGATCCTCTTCATATCTGTAGTCTTTTTTTCTTTAATTGTATGTAAATCTTTTTATCGTTTTTTTGAAATCAAATGTATTAGTTACTCTATGTCGATGAATTATCGGTAACTTAAAATTCTAATATAGTTGGTCTATAACTGGTGACTTAGTTCGAAAATATTTTTTTATTTTTTACGTAACCGATATAAGCAGAAATAAGTAACAGTTTCTAATCAAGTTTCGATAGTGACATATCATTAACATACAGCAAGACAACGCGGCATTTCCTTTTTCAGTAAACGACATTTTTCCCTCAAATATCTGTCGTAAAATTTCTGTTCGTCTCTGTATTGGTAAATTTATAATTCTGACTCTCTGATTAGCTTAGAGAAATTCATCATGTCGATGTTGTAGATTTTAATGATTTAATCAAAGCATTTCTCCCTTTAACTTGTATAATAAATACATGCAATTTTTATCGCCTGTTCGAGTTCACGTCCTACGTTTTATAAATCATTTTAATTGAGCCTGCTAAGATCTTCTGATTATAAAGAAAAAAGATGTAGCGCCGAATATTCACTTTATTATATTCCATCTTTACGAGATTCATAAAACATTAGAATGTAACAAGATCGTTGAAGATTTAAGGAAGAATTCATTTTTTGAAAATCATTTATCTTAATAACTTACGAAATGCGACGATTATTACTTCCATACACACGTAACATTTTCTTCCAAGTTATCTCTATAGACATCATCTATCTACAATCTACGATAAAAACTACAAACCATATAAACCCCTTCTAGAAAAACAAACATAGGAAACTCCACTTTAAGATTTTCACAAGCTGCATATCTGCAATTCTCCATGATTTACGCACTTCCAACAACATCAAGATCTGCCATCAACGTTCTTCGCCCAACATCACACAGTGAACAATGAAACACAACATCCCCACTTGATATCGATCTATAGAATCTAAAAGTAGAATCAGCCATGAAAAACGGAATCGAACCTGGAAAGGGCATCGAAGGAAGGTAGGAAACATACGCCAGGTCCGTACGATTTTCTAGCCACTTGGTACCTGATGCGACAATACAAGAGTGGTGGCAGCGGTGGTAGTGGTGGCCCAGTGATATACAACGCTATCACCCTCGTATTTACTGCAGTGTCAAACCAGGGCGACAACTTGGTTACAAATTAGTGCTTTGCATCGCGCGCCTGGCCACGTCCCGCTCTTACACCGTACTCTCGGTATATATGTATGTATATTGTATATGTATATATCTACATCGGTGGCCCTTCCAGCGGGCTGTACGAGTCTCGTATGTTTATGTTGCTGGCAGCTGCGCCGCAGAACCTTGCCAATATTGGTTCTCAATTTAATGATCAGCCGGTTGCGTGCACCCTTCCCAACGATTCCGATCCGAGGCCCCGTAAAGTCACCCGCTTTCGGAATCGGAATAAAGTTTCGATCGACGAGCGTGTGCGTGCCAAGGGCTTTCGAGGAATATATGTCGCTGATTAAATCTAATTGCGTTTCTTGGAAAATACATGTATATGTATGTCGAATTATTGCTTTTAATAAAAAGGTGGTTTTGTGTGGGAATTCGAAGTATTATATTGGAAGTTAAATTTAGGGAAATTACGGAGCGAATTTCGGAGAAATTTGTTTCAGTGATTGAATTTAATCGTACACGTCAAGTACACGTATCAAAATATCGCTTCATTTAAGGATAGTTTTTGTGTAGAGATATAAAGTTGAATATTTGAAGGAGGTCTTCCACAATGGTTAGTCAAAATACTTCACGAACGCGAATAATGGAGCGATTTGTTTCTATTGAAAAAATATTAACATTCGAGACTTAATTTCTTATTCGACGGATTATTTTTACAGTTCCATTATTCACGAACTTCCTTCAATCAATTAACCTGTTAACTGAGGAGTTTAGTTTCAAAAATCCCTTACGAGGTGTGCAGGTAAAATCAAGCAATGACGAGTATGCACGTTGACCTACTATAAATTTTATGCAAAAAGTAAAACAAAACGAGGAAGGATAACATTTCCATTTGATAAAAAATTAACGATTCACAGTTGAGAAAAGATATTGTCATTAAAAACTTAAAAATTGCAAAAAAAAAGAAACAATCCGATGAAAAACAGGTTCATTGGGGAAAATAATCAACTCAGTTTATAAAAAGCAGTACATTATACAGGGCATAATCGATATACCAAAAACAATAATCAAGTAATCAAATTCTTCTTTTTCAAATTTTCTTTTTCTTTTTTATAAAATACATAATATTTTTACTGCAAATATAAAGGAAACATACTACTAAATGTCATTTATATTATTTTTTTACTAAAATTTTCAGTTCTTATAGTAAATGGTAATTTTATATTTTACATGACGAGTACACACGTCAACAGCCGAAATAAACTGAAACAAAGTTTTCGACTAACGTGTATACTGGTTAAATAAAATACCACAAATTATAAAATTGCCTCGTACGCATCGCTTCAAAGTACACAAATATTCAAAGAAGAAAGAAACAAGGGACTGATCCCATATAGATTTTCATTAACGTTTATGATTCAGGAATGTTCCCAAGAAAGGTATTTACAGCTGCTCAGGTGTTTCTAATCGATCAGAATATCGTCGTAGGAATTCTAATTCCAAGATCTAAATCACGGAATCGATGAGATTGATAGGAAGAACTGAGAACCGCTTGCGAGTAGAAGAGGCGATATATCAGCCACGGGTCAACAATGTGTAAGCAGAATCGTCCCCGAACCCCCAGGTCGTTCGACCCAAGTTCGCTCTCGGTGACACTTCTGGAGTTTCTGCTCTTTGGATGGTGCACACCAGAGATACGTTTTATTGACCGTCTGTGTGACTGCACGTGTATGTATAGGCTGTATAAAAAGTATATGTTGCTACCATTATGGATTATACATTTCTGGTTCGATACAGATTAAGTTGAACAAACTAATATTTCATCCAGGGATTCAATTAAATTTTTTGTTTGTGCTATTATAGTAACATTCGTCAAATTTTTGAAAGGAACGATTGGTGGCACTTGAACAGTTCTCTGGAATGTGAATTCCATGGGGTGGAGTGAAAGTCGTTTCAAATTCAAATTCACATACAAATTTTCAAGTTGAATTATTAAAAATTTCTGACCCTATCCTTTGTAGTCCTATGTTCAGTTTAGTTTGATGCGGTAATTTTAAATTCGAAGTACTTAACGTTTGGTTAAATGATGGGAAAACTTTTAGGAATAATTATATTAACATTACAATATTGATCTTTATATTCTGCTAACTTGTTGCGTGTGCTCAATTTAATATAAGGTTTGCAAAACACTGGAAAGTAAGGGCAGAGAAATAATAGAATCCCTGAATACTCACATCCGTAATTAATAGGTCCCCTTTTTTAAAGATATTAAAAAACAAGCAATTTATTCTACTACAGAAAGAAAAATCATAAAACTTTCAACATCCATGTGCAGAAGTGCAATCAAGGTTTGTTGATCATTGAAAAGCGGACCAATTAATGTTTCGAATAATTATGAACATTTCCAAGTGGACGTTTAACGTGTACTCAATAAATGGCATCGATATAAAAATACGGGGAACCGTTGGGCCTGTGTTAATGAGCAAAAACGTATCGTCCGCCCTCACGGTGGTGGGTAGCGGCGTCGGCAGCAGCGGCGGCCAGAAGCTTTTCACTCGTGAAAAGTGGAAAATTGTAGCAGCGGTATCGAACCGGTCCATCGTGCCGTGAATCGACAAATTACTTTTCATTGCCGCGATGTAATCACGGATTCAGGTGTCGCCCTCATTACTGGCGGGCTCCGGCAGGAGGGTGCGGAAGGGTGGGTAACAGGAAAGGGGCGGTTGCCTTCGAGGGTGAACGGTGGAAGCAACAAATTGAGGTTTTGAAAAAAAGCACTCGCCTCCGCGTCGCTTTACCACAGGGAAACCCATTGATTTCCCCCATTCAGCCCCGTGCGATAATTAAATGCATTTTATACAGTTCTTCGTGTGGTCGGTATAACGGCGAGTAATTAATAGACATTTAAAATTTTTAATAACGCCGCTTTTATGCGTGCCGTACTGAGCGTCCCCCCGAGTAATTATAGCCAGTGAATGGATCTGTTGCATTTGACTTTTAATGCCTGCCGGATCAAGCGGTTACACCACACCTCGGCGACACTTATCAACCGGTGCTAATGACGAGAGAAAATTTTCGTGACATAGGTTTTTCAGGCCTGAAACCGTTTTTTTTCGGGGCGAACTCCGAAGAAAAACACACACCCGGCTGAGAAAGAAGGACGTACAGAGCTCCGTTACATCTACATGTCTAACGAGCTGTACCAACCTTTTTTTTAATTTTTTTTTATCGTTTTTTTCTCTTTTTTACTTATCGCTTTTTCTGCTCGATTCTTTCCCATCGTCGCGCGCACTTCATTACGTTATAAGATTTGGGATTCCTGTTTTCACGTGAACCGGTGAAGCGCGAAGTAATGATAAGGATTAATTGGAAGCAAGTTAACGACTCTACACTGACAATATTTCACATCTTCAAAGGTGAAAACAGATCCCACTTGGCGGAGAGTTTACATAAAGTCTTCATTCGGCCAGTGCGATAAATCAGAGCTTCTTTTCCGTCCGGGAAGAAGAAGCAGAGAGGAGAGGAAAAAAAAGGCTGTTGACTCTGCGTCATTAAAATTAATGATCGCGTGATCGCTAAACGCGTTTGCGCTCCATCTCTCACATTCTCAAATCTGGTCAAACCGAGCGGCGATAAATCACGAAACACCTGTTTCATAGGAACCAGTAACTCGCAAGACTTACATTCAATTAAGTTCTTAAGCAACGAACGTTGAATTAGGACATACGAAGATTGAATTAGCCGCTTGAACGTAATTGTTCGATGGTAACCGAACCTGCTCTCGAACGGAACATTATAACCTATATTCTAAATAATTTCGTGCTTCCTGTAGAAAGTCTTTGCGTTTCTCGGTGCCGAGTGCTACGATGAATTTTTTCATTCTCGAAACTTTCCAGTATATGATCCATCTTTGTAATAATTATTTATAAAGATTGACGACTGTAATATACCAACTTCATATTAAAATAACGAAGAAACTAAACTATTTGAGTAGACAGTAGATTATCGGATAGCAGAGGAAGACTATTGTTCAAAGCTGTAGTACATAAATTCGAATATTCTAAAGAATTTGGTTTGTTTTCCAATTTTTCTTCTAATACTTCAGAAAAACAAATACTTATCGACAACCATCGGTTTGCTTTTAAGACCAGTTTCAGCGCCTCGAGTTCGCGTGCTATTTCGTATTTGAAGAAATCGAGCTGGCTCATAAAGTCTCGTATAATTTTAACGGTGGACAGGTAACGCGTCTATACTCGTCGAAAACGCCGCCGATCAAATTACTGGCGTCAAGGCTGTGTATCGAGAAAGTGTCGAGACTTGGTCTATAAATTTGGCCAATTTAATTGGTCGCTGATTTATCATTATGTAAGCAAATGGAACTCGTTGTAAATTCGCTGTGACAACTGGCTTTGCGGTCGTCATGACCAATGATAATGCGCGATTAATTATTATAACAACGATTCTCTGGGAGACACGAATGCAAAGAATTCGACGAAACGTCCTTATCCTGCTAAGGAAACGAACTTCTGCTCTTTTATCCGAAACAAATGAAAAGAAACAGAAGGAAATGAAAAGAAATGAAAGATAGTAATAATCGTAACGAAGGTGTTGGAAAATAATCAGAGCATGGATTGGAGAGTTTTCTCGAGTGAGATTTCATAAGATAAAGTAGCGAGTGGAATAAATTAAGTGGGAAGTTCCAGTTCGAGATTTTTAACATTAGTTACATTTGAATCGATAGTTATTGAACTCCGTATTTTTATGCAATTTCATATTTTTACAATTTCATATTTTTACAAACGTAGCTAATGAAGTGGAATCTAAATAAAATATACTCTACTTAATAAATAAAATAATAACGATCTTTATTTCGGACATTTTCTATACTTTTTATATATACTAAATAAATTTCTCATAAGTGGATAAATATTCGCAGTGTAATAATGACAATGGCTCTTGTAGTACTCGGTAGAAACTTAAACACTCTATCCGACTAGGAAATGCACTCAAAACCGTATACCCTTTTTCAGAAAGTTCCTCAGTTATTCAAAAATAAAAGAAAGAGAAGGAACTGAAAATGTTATTAAGCAAAATATTGAATTACGAGGAAGAGAGACAGCAACGAGGAAAAGATACCGTGCGATATAAGAACGATATAGGGAGCTGGAATGATATCGAGTGGGTCCTCTGTCTTGATATAGACCACCATGAGCGAGCTGGGCCCAACCAGTAGGCTTTAAATCGTCCTCACACCGGGAGGGCAACCGGTGCCCCTCGGTACCACCTAAAATATCCTCGACCTAAGGTATACCGATCGAACGTGTCCACCACGACTGTTCTTCGTACCCTACAAAATCGACGTTACTCCGCCTTTAAATCATTCAACTCACTAGGTGTGGTGCGACATGGCTGGTAGTAGGACTTCCGGGAACGATTACGCGCTGAAACGACTTTACCATCCTCTCCTGAAGACATCGTCCGAGAAAAATCAATTCTCGATACTGGAAGTCGTATTTATGTCTCATATTTTATGGTACTTTCATGAATCCACGTTCGACTGCGCAATATCATGCAACGAAGAAAATGTAAGAGTTCTATTCTACAAATTGTTGAATTCTAGGATACATAATTCTTGTATACTTGGAACGGTAAAAATAGATAATCATTGGAAAAGTATATAGAATCAGGCGAATTGTATAATGTTTTAAGAAACCAGGCGTAGTTAAAGTTTTTGTATGCACCAGTTTAATAAAATTAAGCCTGACGGGGATATCGCTTAAGATTGTGACAAACTCGAGGAACTATCGTGACTGAAATTCGTGGACGTCGGGTCGCGTCGAAAGATAAACGAATCAGTTTCGTGCTAGTGTCAACGAGGTTGATCTTCTTCGGAATCGACACACTTGACCAGCGGCTGTCCTCTTGTTTCAATACGAGGAGCCCAATTTGTCGTCGGCTTCGTGTCGTGAGCTCGCGTTGCATGCTCCAGTCTTGCCTCCTTCTTTTTCTTCTTTTTCTTCCTTTTTTCCCTGGTTTCCTTCGAGTTCACGCAAGAGCCAGGGCTGACAAATAAGCCCACCGTGCAGCAGTGGAACGGGCGAACGAACAAATAGCTTCGCGGCCGGGTGTCAGAATCAAGATTATGACAGCGCGTCGGGTATAAATTTGAAATTTAAGAGAATTCTACCTTTAGTGGGGCGCTACACTGACCGCACCCCCCTCTTGGCCAAACGGCGGTACCACGTAAATCACGGTGATATGCGGGTTCGCCCAAAATTCCCGGCTAATCTCGAAATCAAACAGCCAGGAAAGACATAAAAATGCTTTATCGCCGGAGGTTGAAATACACCTAAGCCACCACCCTCTTCGGGCCCGGGCGTACGATCGCCTTGTTCGAGATGGGACACCAATGTAGCACCACACTATTTTCTTTACGAAAGATGGATGAGATTTCGTTCCACCGCGTTCAAGTTACTCGAGGATCCGATTCGGGGACGAACGTTTCGTGCACTGTTTCTCCCGTGTCCGTTATCTCCTTTGGTAAAGGTGTTTCACGTTAGTCACTCTCCGATCGATGTAAGCGATCATTTATCGAGAATCGATCGTTGGTCGGTACTAAAGTATAGTTGTGTTTCGTATGAAACAGAATTTAGTAGTATAGAATTTCCAGATCTGATCGAGGATATCTTGGATATTTCTAGGTTATATTTATTCTGAGTTTTTCTTCTCTTTTCGTAGATCCTAATCGTGTGACTTTCTACCGTTACTTTTAAAATACTTTTCTACACTTCTTCGAATATTTTCGATCCTTTTAAGAGATCGATGAAGCATACAGTGTCGCAAACGCGCTTGACTTGTCGTTATTCTTCCGTCATTCCGTCAATATTCTTGATATTTCTACCTATTAAAGAAAATTTTGTTTTATTTTAAGAGATTTTAAGAGATAAGAAATTATTCCACCATATAATATAGCACACGAAGAAGATAATATCTACTACTTATTCCAAGTAAAATAATTTTCATATAAAATCGATAAATAATATTCTTTGAAGCTTAACATCACCAATTATACGAAGACTAATTACTACACAGCGAACCGAGAATTATTCAAAACCTCTCCAGTTGTCTCCTTTCTTTAAAAAAAAAGGAATTCCATTGAAAGAAAAGGGATCTGAGGAGAGTAACGATATATTCGGTGCACAGTCATTGCGCCGGAGCGTTTTACGTCGGTTTCGTGGACCGATACGATCTCGGTATCACCGTTCCGACGATTACGCGAATATCAATGACTTCTGGGAACAACCGGATGGATTCGAGCGAAGTATGCAAACAAGAAGAAATAATTGCAATCGGATATTCGGAGGCCGAAGAAGGGCCCCGAAGGTGTATCGTATCGGCGGACGGTGGTTATTGACGACCGGCCAAAGCAGTGGCGATGCATTGGCGGACGAGCATAAATTTCGCCCCCCAAACTGACCGTTGCGTTTTTCGATGCGTCTTAAATTGCCTGGCAACCGTATTCTCGCGGCCAAGCCAACCCCAGAGAACGCATGAAATGCGAGGCGACGCGGACATTAATCAATGTATTTATAGATAAAGTCCTTTTGAACGTAAACTGAAACATTTCGAGGCTACGGGATCCCTGTACATGCTGATTTTATGCGCACCGGATTCCCCTACGCGTCAACTACCGAGACAATTGAACATCTTCGCGATCTCTCGAGATCTTTCATACTCTTTGGTCTTAACACGAGGAGTAGACGAACCAATAGCTTCCAGTTTATTAACCTTAAACCTTCTAGGTTAGAATTGGATCCGGTTGAGCCACATATAGGTTAGGACGATAAACTGCATTAAGGTTAATCGTTTGATTTTTGAGAAGTTTAATATTAATCAGGTACTTTGGTATCAAAATCGGTTTAATTTTTAGGCGATTTAATTAATTTTTTAAATAGGAACCGTTGAAGTAATTACTTCAAGAAGAACTCTACAGCTTTTTTTTCGTATACCCGTGACCTGGAGATCACTGTTACAAGAAGAGTAGAATTTAGTGAAAAAATTCGAAATAAGGAGAGGTCCATATTATTGTACCCTTGAATATAAATTTTGTTTTGAATTACAAGGTTTAAAAACAAAAGAGCTATAAGTAGACTTCTATTTCTGTTTCTTGTAGCCCTCAGCTAGAACTACACACCAAGGTTAACTTTTTGGTAATGTCCTTTGCTATAAATGTATGAATGTGCTCCCTATTGTATTCTATCGTATCGTAACACTGAAAGAGTGAGGATGGGGATAGCCATACTCTGTACCTGTACCTTTACTTATATTTATATCTATACTTATTTCAATATATTTTTCTATTACAAATTCATCCACACCGTTCCTCTATCAGTCAACCTCAACAGGAACATCTACGTGTCTGGTAAATGTTATCGATATAGATCGGTGTAATATTATCGGTAGATAATACAAATATGGATGAAACACACAGATCTTTTCCAAGTTTATCTTATTTTTTATCCCCTTGAAAGCTTATGAACATGAATATATTCATTTAACTAAACATAGACAGAGCTCTATTTCATTAATCTATTTCATCTATTTCATTAATTTTCAATGTATTTAAAGTAAAAGTAAAAAAGAGGAAACAATCTTTATTTACTGCACGCGATTCTACAAAGTCGAATAACAGCTGAAACATACATTTAATATCCAATATTTATATTCTGTGCATCTACACAAAATCTATAGTTTATAAAAAACGTATATGTTCAAATCCGAAATACAAGCAGTATTAATCAGATTCGAAGCAATCAGTGATACTTCGTACATATCGTTCCTTGTATAACACACTATGCTCGACGGTTTTCCTTGAAGATCACCGCGTTCGGTGCTCACGAAAGAAGAATTCGTAGAAAGGAAGAAATAGAGGCGACAGATTCAGCGTTCAAGGCGAGCAGAACACGCGGCGACGCAGCGTTCGGTTCACGTGGTGAACCCTTCGAAAGCCATCGGCATATTGCCATAGGCCGCGTGCGGTTGGCCACGCTCTTATGGGGCCCCACGGGCCCATAAATATCGAATTTTTATTTTGAATGGGAAAACGAACGATCGGTCGATGCCGCGCGTCCCTGGCCCACACTAAATCAGCGTTACTTTATTAAGTATTACCTTTAGTTAACAGATACTTAATCAAAAGGTGCACGCCGTACGCCACTAATTTGACTTTGGCCCCCATAAATATTCGAGGACCGGCAAGCGTCGGCCCTATGCCGCCGTCGAGCGCGGCGCATCGCCCGAAACCGGCGCTGCCCTCCAAATACCAGACGCACCCGGACGTGAACACCGACAGAACGACGGATGAATGGGCGACCAATGGCTTCGTACCGATAAAATACTCCTGTAATTAAATGCGAGGCGGCAGCATTTGTTTCACTCTCTATGCGCGTTCCTACGCTCGCGCTCCTATCGATCACGGTTTTCGAAATTTTCAACGGCAGCCGAGATGCACGCGGAACCAGCTATTGCCCACGTGAACCGCACCTGACTCTTTCCACAGACAAATGCCGCATCAAATTCTACGGATAAAAAGGGTTCGCCTGTCCTCTATATCTTTATCTTTGATTCCCGATGTATCGCTCCTGTTCTGGACTTGGATAACGATTGATGGCACAGTAGGAGTTGCGTTATCTCGATCTAATTAGTTACAGGCTGATAGGCTGGCCAAGTTTTGATCAGCTAAGCAGATCGTTGAAATCATGATCACGTTCGATATAAAAAATTATAATTTATTACTATATTCATTTATAATTCTATATTACCGAATTAGAGATTCTTTTTAAAGTTAGTATATTGTATACAATCCAATTCGACATTCAATGCGAAATGTTTCACGGAACTCGTACAACTAAATTTGCCGTGAATCGTAAATGATTTAATCTCCGTTTAACATGACTCAGGTGATGATTCTTTTGGCTCAAAGTGATGGAATTGAACGTCTGACTGTTAACTATTGGCCAGGGAGCGATATTTCGGTGATTAATCGCACTGTATTCGCAAAAGACGCGGCAGAAACGTATCGTGTGCTTGAATCTTCGGATGGCCAAGTAAAGGGAAGAGAGTTGGAACAAGGGGCACGGAGAAAGGTTATGGCAACGAGGGCTGCTGAAGCACAAATCAATTAGTGGGGGGCCTCGGGCTCTTCGGGCACCAGAACTACCCTTTCTCGGCCGTACAACCCCGGATCTCCCTTCTTCTCTTGATGTAACGAGTTACCATGGCCTTTCCATCCGTTTCTCTTCCTTTCTCCCTCCGTCTCTCTCTCTCTCTCTCTCTCTCTCTCTCTCTTTCTCTCTCTTTGCCGCACTCAAGGTAGCCACAGCGAATACAGATTGCGTTTCAATCTATACGCTAACGAGTGTTTAGTGTTTACCGAACCGCGAGTCGACCGCCTTTGCTTTGGCCACAATTTCCCGTGGCCCCTGTCTACAATAAACGGGGAGGATATGACCGTCTCCAACGCGGTAGAGTCTTAAAATACGCTTGATTTTCCATTTACCCTTCCTAAGTATCTCGAACAACCCGAATCTGTGTGGAAACGTACGATATTTCTCTTGAAAATACGGTTGTCGATAGAAATTTCATTTCTGTTTGTTTTGTGCAAGAAATTAGTTGGACACTTAGCACAGAAAACGTTTACGTATACGTTGTATGTTTTACGTAGAACATAGCAAGATTTGAAACCAATCTGAAAATGTATATATTATAGAAGTTGCAAGATATTCACTGGAAACATATATTTATAATATTGCATAAAATATCGGGGCTTATTAATATAACAAATAATTGGTTATTTAAATATTTCTGCGATCTTTGATGTGACTTGATGCGAATATCTTGTAATTTGTATGTACGTTTTCAGATCGGTTTCAAACTTTGCCAACATAATATTACGTGTAAAATATTAAAGCAATAGCTTTTACTAAAATGAGAATTTCAAATTTCACAGTTGTCACGGTTCGCGAACATAACCATTTTTCAAGAAACTACTTTTAGTATATCGATCCAGCGTAAAATTCTTTTATACAGGTGTGATGGCCCGAATAATGTCGCCAGGCGTCGTTCGAGAAGCTCCGTAATTATATTCGCCGTTAATTACACGGACGAACGATGCCTTCGAGTGCGTTGCTCGAGGTGAAAAGCAACGGACCCTTTGTCGCGGCTCCGAGCTGTCCACTTTGCTTTCGTCCGGCATTTTTCTGACTTTACGTAATATCCTGAGCGGCCAGCCTAATGCAAACAAGCTGCCGTGAAGCGTGCGTCTCCTTTGCAATGACACGCTCCTGTTTCTGTGTGTACGTGAATGTGAATCTGAATAGTGTTGGTATGGTATACACGGATACTGTCTGCGTCAAACATGCATGAATACTTTGAACGAGAGTAAGAAAGGCAATAGTATTGCGTTATCCGTGGATCATGGATAATTTCGAAGTAATTTTCTTGATGTATCGCACAGAAGTGTTACGTTTGTTAAAATTTAATCTTTAGATATTGATCTTTTCTATTTTGAATATTTTTCAACTTAAAAGAACAACAGGGAGAAATATTTATTAATCACTATGCGAATGTTATAAAAAGATAAAATCAGGAAAGAAGATTCCATATACATACACTACGCTTTCCCCTAGAAAGCATCGAACAGTCAAAGATTGTTCGTAAATCGTAAACAGGAAGGATAGAGCAGAATTGCATCGGGCAAGGAATGTTTACAACTTATCTGACTGCAATCATGTAGCGTATAGTATAAGCTTATGCGAGATATTTAGTCGCATATCGTGGCGCCACACCACCCAGGGGACCCTCTCATTATTTGCTGCCAGGATGAGCCTTTATTAGCAGTTATCCTGTTCGGTCTCGAATCTATACGTTCGCATATCCATAAATTTGCGTTTACGGTGACCGTATCTTATGCAAATGAGACGATTTAATCCGTCGGATATTTCAGGGCATTTTTAATAACCCTTTCGCCCCTCCTACCCTCTCGTTTGAGAGGTTCGCTGATCGCTTCGTCGTTCCTACAACACGATCAATTAGTGACGATTCATCGTGCTGGCTCTTCAATCTTGTCAGGTTTTCGAGGCCCCGAGAATGCCAGATGCAGTCATTTACGACTCCTCTCGTCAAGCAATGAAACCCCCTAAAGTGTATTTCGATATTTGATTCATTCCAATATTTCTGTATCCTAAAAATATCTTTATCGCTTTAATATAATGTCAGTAACGTTCAAAGTTTAAAAGGAAATCACTGTTACAAAAAATGTACGAATAATTTATTAGACGATGGGAAACGTTAAATTTATTCGGAAAGATTTTTAAAGAAAATTTATTTTCAGAGGTTTTATTACAAGTAAATTGCACAAGTATTTATAACCATCCACGTTATTTGATTTTTTTCAGTACTTAATTTAAATTACATCTATCTTACCATCTCTGATAAAGACAACACAATCATAAAATTATCAAACGATTTATGTTACCAGCTGCATTCGAAACGGTTGACCGAATAATAGAGTCATTGAAACGATGATTCGTTCCATTGCCTTAAACAGCCAATGGTTAATTCTCCCCTGAGAACCTGAAGATTCGAATCAGGCAATAAGAAGTCGAAGAACTTTATTAGAGGGCTCGGACGTAAAATCTGGATAGTGTCTCAAGTCACGAGATCGACTATATATTCCAAAATGTTCTTTGATTCGATTAGATCGATTCGCGTTTAAATGGAAGACTATGGAGGAAAGAAGGTAAAAGAAATCGAAAGATTATGCAATGCTTCTGTAAATCGGGCCTCGAAATCATCGTGTATAGTGAATCGAGCCGACTAAAGCAGCAATTTCGCTCGATGTTTCGAGCCGGCAAAGTGCGATAATAAGCCCGCGGGCAGTCGGTGAGAATCTGCAATTCGCTCCGCTCAAATTGAATACTCCGTAGGCAGAATCTGGACTCTCCGTCGAGGGTTAACCTAAGATCAGCGATCCGTGATATAGTTGAGCTTTGTAGTCGACTGTACAAACGCTCATTTACTTCGTTCGACAACGAATGTCGTTTCACCGCGCTTAAGGGGAGATTACATTAGCGTGAAAAGTAGTGATATTCTCCAAAATTTCTTTCGGATGAACAATACAAGCAAATCAATTTATTGCTTATCGTGGTTAATATATCTACTGAAGAATGAAATATTTTCAGCTTATGTTGTCCATCAGTTTTTGGACTATTTCACCTTGGAATGTTTGTTACGGCAAAAATCGATACTCTCTCGTTGGCAGTGATTGCACCACACGGTAAATATTAAATTAAAGAAGATATTTAGAAAATAGAAATCTGTGTTTATAATAAGTATGAAAGAAAGAGAAATTACAGTATCTCAAAAAGTGAAGAAAATATCGAAGCACTTACTCTTTCAAATTTCCAAGTATTTATTTTATGTTCGAAAGAATTTATTAGAAATAGTATCGACTTTTCAAAATGTATGCCATTTTCACGGTAAATACCTTAGACATATATTTCTCTTGAGAATACATCATCACGTAATCATCTTAAAAGAATCATCAACTAAAATTACATAGCAGCGATATCTCAATCCAAGATAAATTACTGGAATTTACCAATCGACCACTCGATAGAAACATTCTTTTAAGTAATTATCCTGTTTTTCCATCTTGTTGTTTCGCCACGAAGCATTAATACAGAGAATCCACGGCCAGGCAGTTACAGTCGCTCCTCGTGTACGGAAAAGCTTCGTTAAGCGCGGAATTGCCGGTCGTCGTCTATGCTTAAGATTATAAGCGAATGAACGTTATAATATCCTTCGACGAGCCACCTTAACGAAAGATACGATAGTGTTTGCTATCAGGGGATCTTCAACAGGCTTTTTACGCCAGCATACCTGTGCTGGCACGTGCCGCACCTCGTTACAGACTGCGAAATAATATTATCGTTTTCGACAGTGCAGATTTTCTGACACGCGCAAGATTAATCGATAGGCTGCTTAAAACGTGTTGCCATCCTGGATCACGTTAATTTAATTACAGCATATATGCGCGAATTGAAAATGGCTGAAATAAATTTTAACGGCGAAACCACTACGAAAGATTGCAATCGACAGCAGCTGCTTTGAGAAATGAGTTCGTGCGTCTTGGACAGCTGGAAGTACGATTTAAAATTAATTCGTAACTTTGAATATTAGATGTATGATTCGGTGAAATTTGTTGAAATGTAATTATCTAGGTTGAAAACAAAAAATTATATGTATAGTGGATACTGATAAAGTGTCACAAATAAATTTATGATAAGAATATTTGTATTTTAAACGCTAAGAAACGAAACACAGAAGATAAAAATACTGAATCTTTGGAATTGATTAATAGTTTCATCAGCGTCGGGTAACTTGCGACCTTAGAAAATAATTCAATAGAAATACTGTACGGAGGCATTCATTTTCCAATGTATTATACAATTATTAATACTTGAACATATTAGTACATTTTTAAAGAATTGACTAGAAGAGGAAGGTGACACAGATTTATTAAATTTATTTTATCTTACAGATTTAAATTCCCACGAAGCAAACAAGTTAATAATCATTCGTCTGAATATAACCATAAAATAAATAACAAAGAACCGAGTAAAACGATATACTTTCATCGTCACCTCGAATTAATGTATCAAAAGACGGTAATTGTTTCTGCAACACACCATACACCCATGGGTGCAGCTCACGAGATTTCCAGCGGATATAAAGCCCGATTACCGCGGATATGCTGAATTGCGTTGGAAAATCGGAAGATATTCCCGTAGGTCTCGTTCAATCGTCGTTTCACAAGAGTGATTTCGTGGAAACTAGAAAGAAAGGAAAAATATAAAGGTCGTACGTGTAAATGATGGCACGACGATAAATTAATCCAACGCAGCGTCGACGGTGCTGCGAGCTCGTGGTATACCAAATTCGCAAGCTGTTCCCTAACCCCCACCCTACTGCCCCACCCCCGCGTATCCCTTCGCCCGACCACTTATCCATGATTTATTGAAATTACATCTCGACACGCGAAAAAAGGAACGTTTTCCCGCGGCATTATCTTCCGTTCTCTCCTCTGGCCCGGCTACGAACGACAATCCCCCGTATCCGTGACAGGACAATATAACTATCATCTCTTTGAAGATTAACGATCTTTTCAGGTGAGCCGAAGGGCGGAGTTGTACAGATCGACCGAACGTCTTTCTTCGCTTTCGCGTCTTTGTGCACGGGTTACCAGCATGTTATTTCACGATTAGAAACGGCTGTTAGCCGGAAACGTACTGCCTTCGATTCGTTCTGTTCGCGTTACTCGATTACCTATGAAACTTCTAAAAGCGTAATATTTTCACCTTAATCTATCCCATTGGCTCATTCAGTTTCATCGACTCTATGATCTATTACAGAACCTTCAAGAGAACGTAATCTCTGCGCTTTCATAAAAATCCAATTCTATCCTATTCATCAAACGATGTACGTGTACCAGAAATTAATTATAATTTTCTTCGTCAGCACGTTGCGACGTTATCGCCCAAGGCAAACACTCATATTTCAAATGAAACCAGTCTTCAGCGTGACCCAGTCTTGGTCATGCGAGATCCAAATGACCATTGATTAGAAGCAATAAACGCGAAGTAAACCGTATCACCGGGTTTATATCCACAGACATGACTAGGAAATATAAACCGAACCTTTGCTGACGATTATTAGAGTACCAGGTTCTCCAGAGGAAGCTATCGACCGGCCGTGTCGCCAATTAGATCCTACAGAACATTGGGTCGAGTCGGTTTTCCATCGATGGCGACGATATGTAAACAACTTCGCTAGAAAAACCAAGCTTCATCGCGATATTGGAATTCCCGGTTTTAACGCTGCCTTGAATTAACACGCGATAGCGGCTCGTTAACGTTCGCCATCACGGCAACAACTCCGACGCACGTTGTTCCCCGCAGGAAGGTCGCCAAGCAATCTACACAGAAACCATAATGGAGTGCGTGCTCCGTCCGTGCGATCGAACTGGTTTATCGATGAAGGGAAATCATAGTTTGCGGAGTTTACACGAGAGGCGAATCTAACGAAATGGCCAAATGAATAAGTAAGTACACGGTGACTGTGGTTGCATGTGTTTCTTCACCGATAGATATCCTCTACAAGCCTCATTAGATAGCGTTGGGTCTACTTAGCTTCTTATCGGGAGGAAACCGAACCATATGGGACGACACGCTGTTATCTCTGACATCATTACGTACAAATAAGTACTGATTTTGTTCATTTTACGAGGTTGTACAATGTTTGGTGTTAGGCAGTTAATAGATAAGTGGATTTACAAAGTTGAATTTAATACTGTTAGCTATACTATGTAGTATTAAATAGTATACTATGTAGTTTTAAAAATAATCAGTTCATATGTTCTCCAAGTTGAAGAAATTTCTTGATGAAATCGTGGCAAACATCTTGATTTGATAGTAGTTGTATGTCTTGACATTGATAGTAGTTGTATGTGATATATAGGGAACAGTTGGTGAAATCATATTTTGTCTTGTATATTTTTTCATTTACACACGAATAAATAGAAATTATAGATAATAAGGTGAAGTTTAATGGATCGGTTAGTCTTTCGATTAATGTTATAATCGAAAATGGTTAAATCTAATAGATAAGCGAGAAGATAATTTGAGCACAGCCTTCAGAATATCCCCAGTGTCAGTAACACGAAGCGATCAAGAAGCTACGTAATCGCATCATTGAAACAATTTCAAAGTTCCTTTCTATACACAATTACTCCATTAAAATCAATATATTAATTATCGAAAGCCAATACGCAATTACAGCATATTTCACAGTAAGTAACCCGCATCAGTATCTCGAGTATTGGGCTCAGATGACACAATACGATCGTAAAAAAGAGAAAAGGAGAGTTTCGCCACAGCATCCCCTACATTCAGCCAGCTACTTTGCCGTTCCCTCGTACACCAGACGCTTCCTGTTTCTCGTTTCCGTCGAATTGACGCTCTCCAGATCCAGATAATCGAAGCATCGCTCATTCGAACGCACGTATTTACTGGCGCGGAGAGGGTGGAATCGGCCTGAGTCCCGTTGTATCTGGGCGCTATTAACGCGAACAATACCGGAACCAGTCCGTGATGTATCCTGTCCTTAACGCCTCTCTCTTCTCCGTTCCCATTTCTTTCTGTTTCTTTCTTGGGCCCCTCTCTCGCGCCACCGAACAGCCTCGAGTGGCCGATGCTTTTTCTCCCGGGCAATTTATCAAGGCTCTCCGATGTTTTTGTGTCTGTCAAAGTATGGCGGCCGGTTGCGTGTGTGCGCGACGCTTCTGCGGCCCCAGTGTACGCACAGGGGCTGCCCGGTCTGTCGTGGTGAAGTGGCAGCTCGACGAAAAGGGTTTCACCGCGATTCCTTCTCGCGAAGAATTACGGCGATCCGGTGCAACTGGCGCGCTCGCACAAGGATTTGATGCATCGCTCGGTGTCACGCTTCAATGTCGCCGTTCGACGTCGCCACGCTTGCACCTGCGAGCTCAAAAACCCGGCAATCGGGCTTCGTTTAATTGAGATAACGCACGGCTACCGCCCTTTCTCTCCGATTCCATCATTCGGGATAAGTTATATTAGAGCATAAAGCTGCGTTTCCTTTGATCCTGCGAAAATTATTAGCGGAGAATAAATAGAAATACTTTTTGGTTAGAGCTGTCTGCCAAATTATTTTAATGACTTGTTTTATACGATACGAATAAATTTAATGGTAATATTAATGTTAGGATTGGAAAATACGCGATAAAAAATATGGATCATTTACGTAATGTTAAGTGTAACCAAGCTAATATTTCGATACTTTCTTCTACATATGTTACTTACTTTCAATTTTATTTCTATTCAATTTCCAAAATTTTTTATTTGGAAATCTGATCATCTATTCGGATTTAGTTTAGAATTTAAATTGGCGATTAGATTATACCCAAAGCTTCTTTCCAATTTAAATAGAGGCTATCGATTTGTTTCGTTTAATTTTTAGGTAGCTACACTTGTTATCGACAGTGGACGTCATCGATAGGAATATGCTTCTCGAAGTAATTTATATATTTTCTTTTGTCTGATATTTGTCATCAAAGAGTGGCCATTAGTAGACGAGTAGGGCAAAAGAAAGATCTTTGGGAGACACAGCAGGAGGCATTAGACCATGGCTCCCATTAGGTCGACTGGGTTTTTCTCTCGAAAAGAAATTAATGGCCGATCTTCGCACGAATTTTGTTGGTACCAAGGCCAGATAGACTTCACTTCCATGATCTTTTTCCTATAACTCATTTCTACTTTTCACAAATAACTCCATTACTCCGAAATCTAGTAAATGCTACATTAACACATAATACTTGATATTACGTTATGCAACAGCATTTATTAACACTAGTAACTTGTAACTTATGGCCCGTAAATCTTGTTAATGATATTTGTCCGATCGTGCAAAAGGCTCGGATAATAAAATATTCAGCAGATAGCGGCGTTAGAGCATGATATAGGAATGATATAGCAAGTTCATAAAAGACGATCGCCTAATGGAATTGAGTCTTCCTAGCTAAGGGAACGTGTATTTACTTCGTACGACAATAATTCGTTTGACCACATTGTAAGAACCATTTATTTATCCGAGTGGAAAATTTATTTTCAGTGTACGGGACAAGACTTTTATTAAACGATCAATCAAACCACAGCACGCGGCAAGAAACGTCCTGGTATAAACGTCGGTGTTAAGCGCTGTACCTTGAAGCTATAGTGCCTCATAGTCGTTCGCACTCGCAGTTGGGAACCACGTGAGTGGCACGTGACTAAGAGGATGTAGCAATTATATCTTGACTCCATCCTCTCCTCCGGTCTTTTCTCTCTCTCTATCTCTCTATCTCTCTCTTTCTCTCTCTTTCAACACCACAATCACCTCCTTCTCTCCGTCCTCTTATTCTCCTTCAGCGTCTCCTCAGACGCGGTCCCGTCTTCGTAACGCAACAATTAACGTGGCTTCGTGATATCAAAAATGACCCTTCCTCGAATCCGAAAACCGGCGGCCTACCGTCAAAGGCGGCTGCAATAAATTCTTATTGCCGTTCATCGGGGTATTTACGGTTCCCCGAACACCAACGCCAACTCCTCTTCCCTCATTATTTCATCGCCTGATTTCGTCTATCAATGCTCCGACCAAGCGTGCCCACTCCTACGCTCCGATTCGTGAAAAGTTTCAAATCGCCCTTCTACAAGGAAGTAGATACGTCTTTTTAACGTTTAATTGATCGATTTATAAAAGTGAATCAATCTATCGATGAATAGCAAGTTATATCCTATGTCCTATCTATGGGGTATTTGTTTTATTTATGTTACTTATAATACAGAACTGTCATCTTCTTTCAAGTGGCTGGCAGAATTCTTGAAAATTATCCTCGAAATAATTATTAAACAACAAATTGCAAAAATAATTTCGCGAAGGAACTACACCACTTATAGGCTTATAGGTACCAATCAAGATAAGGTATTATTTGAAAGCTTGAGCGAATCGTATCACTCATATATGACAATTATTATATGAAGAGCTATCGACTACTAAAGTACGAAATTTCTATCAAAGAAATCGAAACGAAAGATATCTATACAAAGAAATATACGACGCAAAACAAGAAAGACATATATAGATCTTCATCTATAAATTGATAAGATAGAATGTATCGCAAGTACATATACGAAAATGTATATGAAAAATTATAAATCTATCCTTCCGAAAGCTGCCGATTAATTTCGCCACGAAAGAGAAATAAAAATGCCTGCATACATCGGACACGTCGGAAAAGCGTGAAAATCCGTGAAATCTCTTTCGACGGCCGAAGATAAACACAGATCGAAATGCACCGCTTTCACCAAGATGACTTTACCTCGGATCTCCATCAAGCACGTGATAGCCCCACGCACACGTAAACGCACATCGGACGTGATACGAAGGATCTACCCTCTTCTATAACCCGTGCGCACGTCGACTATAATTATCCTCGGGTAATCACGACTCACACCACTGTCTTCCAACGGCCGCTTACCGCAGTCCGGCCACCGTATTCCGCAAAATTAGTATTTCCATTCTCCGTAGAAGAGAAGCGAACAGGGAAGTAAGAGGAGGGATTGAGAGAGAAAGTGAGAGAGAGAGAAAGGGAGAGAGAGAGACAGACAGAGCAAAAAAAGGACGGACTTCCAACAGCAGCGACTGGTTGTTGGTCTTCTCGATTCAACCGTTCTCCTTCTTCCCTTATCCCTTTCCTCCTTGTAACCCCTCGGCCTCAAGCTTACTCGTATCTGCCGTTGCCGCCACCGCCACTGCCGCTACCGCGGCCGCACGCCGACGTGTTTATTTTTGCAATTTGCCCACTATGTCGAAGACCGACAATTAGATTTCCTGGGCTACGTTGTTCGGCTACCGTATAAGTGCAAGGCACAGGGAGATCGGGCTCCGATCTGTCGGCCCAAAGGGCCTCCGCAAATGTGCCGGAGGAAATGGAGAGGACCACCTACACCTGCCCCGTGTAATTCCTTCTTCTCTTATCTCTTTGAATTCCTCCTTCCTGATGGATCACCGTGATGCGCTTACAAGGTGAAATATCGTACGCCAAACGGACAGGTACACCGGTCCTCGTCGAGCCTTGGATTTATATGGGAGAACCTCTGTTCTTTGATCGAATCTTCCACCCGACCGAAAGGGTAGCGACGAAATTCTTCAACGCACTTCGATCATCGCTATACTAATCGCTATATTCCCGTTACGGTTTGGGAAATATAAATTCGATTTTCTAGATCGAACGATGCGTAGAAGCGCTGTGAAAAAGATGAAACAGGGTACACCGTGAACGAGTTGGGAAAACGACAACGAGGTCATGAACTTGCGCGCGGTTCAATTCGTGTCTTTGTCTCTTCGATGAAGGGCGCCGCGGCAGATATCTCTCGGGGTATATACGCACGCGGTTTGAGGTGGAGGCACTAAATCAAGGCCCCGCATGCTTTGGATGGCGTCTAACAAATGAGCCAATGACAACCAGCCCGGCCCTGGCTCGGTTCTCTCGTTCTCCGCTGTTCCATCTCGCTCCGACTCGCACGAACAAAACGATAATATATTCCAGCGAGCGAGCGAGCGAACGAGCGCGCGAGAACGAGCCGAACGTCGAGCGAGAGCGCGAGAGAGCACGGACGGGATCTGGACGGATCGAGCGAATACTATACGCCGTTTCGAGGCCCACGCCACGGAACGATGATCGAGCCTGAAGGAGAAATGAGGCGGCGCGGCGTAGGGTTAGGTCAGGGGGCGGCGAGGGGAGCAGAGGAGGAAGGGGGGCCAGCTGAGCCTTTTACACGTCACCGGGAACTAATACCTCGACGCACGCTAATGACGGCCAATAATTTAAAATATGAATTTGTATAAATCACCGGTAATCGTTAATTTCTCGGAATGTTAGATCGGCCCCGGTCCATCAGCCGAGCGCAGGACAACTGGCCGGCCCCTTGCGTCTTTGAGGTCCTCGCTGAGGTCATTTGTGCTCGAGAGCCTAGATTAATTGGATTAATTAGGCATTACCGTGCCCCAGGGCACGGCGCTGCATTAGTCGGGAACGAAAGGGGGAACCGTGCGGTAAGGCACGCGGGAGAAGGCCTGGCGCGATGCGACCTTCGTCGTGGAGATCATTTCAGGGGATTCGCGGGGTCTTTGATTTTGGAACAAACTGATTTCGTCTTTCGTCACACGGCGACGGGGACAAATCGTTTGTAATTTTTATCCATGGCCTCTGATAGCCCCAAGCTTCGAATTTTGGCTACGAGATTTTCTTCTCTCACCTAACGGACCTCTCTTTGTATTCTTTCGCTCTATCGAGAGAAATTCGTTGTTTCTCAGCGTTTGCACGCTGACGTTGCTACATATGTATAGAGAAAGACGGTGACGGGTTCAGGTTTATCCAGAGGAAAGTTCGCGAGAATTAATCGATTCCTCGGTGATTGTCAAACGCAAGTAACGCAGTTATTATTTACTTTTTCTGTTGCATGGTCAAAAGTCATTACTGGCCAGCGAAATTTGACATGGTTTTTACTTTTATTGCGCGACCGTTCGCCTATAATTATTTCCACATCTATCACTCCGACCTGGCAATGACCAGCACGGCCGTGGCTCGAAGATTGAAGATCGGCTCGGTAGAAAAAAATGAGACGCGAAACCAGGGCCTTTCGAGCAATAGCACTGAAGGAGAAGAAGAAGAGGAAGGAAGGCCAAGGGGTGGGTGGAGGAGCGAGGGACGGCGGGGGCCTCGTCTATATGGGCATTCGTTGTCGACTGAATGCCAGTCGGTTTCCTCTTGTTCGACGAGAACACGAAAGGCTTCGATGACGTATGGTTCGTGGAAGAAGGAGAAATAAAGAGCGTGAAGGGAGGAACGAGCGTACCTGTGATTGTCCTCGGCCGGGATGAAAAAAAAGTGTCATTGTGCTCGAGCGAACGAATGGTCATTTGGCCCGAAACCGCTTGACATTTCTTCGCGTTCGTACTATGGCCGCGGCGCGACCGTCAATCGACGAACGCTCGACAGTCATTAACGATTTCAAATACACCTGGCCCCCTGTTTCATCTCTAGAGAGAATCCTCCTTTTCTATTAATATCTCTAACGAGTGAATTTCTTTCAAGTGTCCATCAATATTTCGTCCGACGAAACAAAAAAAGTAAACCGAAGAAAGAAAGAGAATCCTTTTTCTCGTCGTCGTTGAGTTTTAAAAAATTCCACGAAGTAAAAGCGGATTCACCGAAATCCAGCTGGCTTTCGTTACATCGGCCCATTCTTCATCGAAGAATGTTTCACCGTCATCGTGTAACGTTCACACTCTCTGCTCTGCGTCTTCAAACAAGACGATCGAAATATTCCAGCCTTTTGCTCTCGATAAACGTCGTTGCGTACCACGTACTTGAATATTCCACGATTTCTATGGAATCCGAGCAAATATATCTATCTATAGTGAGCCGGTCTCATGTATTTCTGAAGCTTGGCGAGCAGCCACCATTATGCACATGATAATTAGAATGCGTTAGCGCGTGTCTCAATATATCCGCACGTGCTATACGCGCGCCATGTGAGTTCGACTAGCTAACTGGTCGCGCCGCGTCCACTGGGTTGGACCTGGTGCTCCTGTCGTATCATGGGTGGGTGGTGACCACTTCTTCCTCTCGTCTGCGACTCTGCGACGTGACTGTTGTACACGCCGTTTCTACTGACGCGTGCTACGTAAACGCGCTGCCTGTCTCGGCTTTGAATAAATTGGCTGATTCATCGCCGCGTCAAAGGTGGACAACAACAACCACCTTCACGCTTTATCGACAGGCTGTTTTTACTGGTGAAATCTTTTTACTCGTGGATTTTGTTAGTTTCTAGAAAATTACAGAAATTAATCGTAAATCTCATCGTTAAGATTCTAAGATTCCTGCAAAATCATCCATGAATAGATAAACATTATGAATGCAAATGTTTCTCATGGGTTATTGATATTATCGTTTAGTATTTACGTTGGAGAAATCGAAGCATAGGAATTGGCAGCTTTGGATTTTCAAAGAGTTTACTTCAGAGTTTACTCAACAAGTATTCACCCCTGTCGATGCAACATATGACGCTCATTGAACTATCGAAACTATCCGAAAATACAATTGCGAACAGCGTGAGACTTTTTTCCCTTAGAATTTTCTTCCTAAACAATAATGAGAATCGATCGACGAGCTATTTTTGAAGCGCTCGGAGTTCAAGGTCGACAGGAAAGAGACGAAGCCGTTCTCACGTTTTCAGCGGCAAGAAAGCGGCTACGACGAGCATAGTCAGCAGGATATCGAATATGGTAGAAGCTCGCACAGGAAATCGTTGAAACTCTGTCTGATGATCAGGACAAGCAGGCTTACGCGTTTTTTCCCTGGCTGTCGCGGAGACGCAAGTGCGTGCCATCTGCAGGGAGCAGTAATTCTCGTGACTTTGAATATATCGAGTTTCGGTATCGAGTGCCTTGAGCGGGCAAGAGGTGTCCATAGGTAAAGAAGGACGCAACGTTTTCTCAGGAAGAACTCCGACTTCGGAATCATCCAGCCAGACAGCGATATCTTGTTTCTTTAATAAACGGAAACGGAACGTAATCGTATTATTTGTTTCTACCTTTAAGAACACTACCCTCCTTCTAATACTCGAGTCGACGTGGAGTTACGAGAGGTGGGGAGGCGGAAAGAAGGAGGAATGCGAAGATCTTCCGAGCCAAGAGCAAGACGGAGGAGGGAAGAGAATGGGGGGAATATTTAAGAAGGTATTAAACTCCCCCACCAGCCCTCCCTGCACACCCCGCCGTGAGGATAAGGAAGCATTAACGTTGTACTTTATTCGCGAGTACTCGATGAGTTCTGAAATATGGAAAGTATCGTGAATTCCGGTTTCGGGTAACAAAGTTCCTTCCTGCTGGTTGTCGATTCGCCGAATAAGACGAGTCCCCGCTGGCTCAGACAGAGAGGAACGGCTAATGCTTCTCCACTAAACTTTCAGAGGAAATATTTCCGCGGATGAATAAATGGGTTGATTCGAAACGCTGGGAAACTGATAAAAATATAGAGAAATGAGAAATGCTTTTTCAATTAATCGTATAAATATACATTTGTATATAAATTCTATTGTTCGAAAAATTGAATCGCAATGCTTGATATAAACATTCTAACATATTTACTAAACTTGTTGGTTGAAGAGTTCTGTGGCTTCCTAATAATTACTATCCACAGTTTTAGCAATCTTCTGATATTTACAGGATTTTTAAACGAGCTTGTACATCTTATCAATTTACTAGCTCCCTGCTAGGATTCATTAATCGAGAGATCTTTTGTTCCTAATATTGATATTGAATGAATCGCGGCTAATAATGGGATTCTGTATCGCGTAACAACGAAAAATAGTCGAATTAAATTATACTAACGTATAGAAGAAGGTATTATTATTGGCGAGATGCACCTGTGATCGATTCTTCAATCGAGCACTACTATAGGTACCTTTATCAAAGATCGATAGAAAACGAGAAAACTTCAACACATATGCAATTGTCAAGAGACACAAAGGCAATACTAATTCCAGTCGTAGCTCCTGCTGCGATATTCTTGTAAAGAATAGTAACGAAAGCAAAACGTCGAAAGATCACTGAATGGACTAGCAGAGTCAGGTGTTGAACCGCGAACCAGAAGAGAAACGCATTAACAGGTGCTATGCTCAGGGTAATAGCCAATATATCATTGCCTGGACCTACCTGAAGGACCTCGCGTATACTAGAAAGGGAAAAGATACATTCTCCGCTTTTTTCAACAGAAGTTTTAGACGATGCAAAAAGATGTTTGAACCAAATCAGACGGGAAACAGATGGCTGATGGATGTTGGAAACACATGTCACATAAAAAATCCTCAATTTTGAACTATCTATAAAAATGAACTGTCAATGTGAACTGTCTCCTAAAATGGACGTATCAACAAGAAACACGCTTCGATTGAGAAGCTTTTTTGTTAACATCTGAAGACCTATTACCTAAATCATAAAAGAAAAAAGCTAGTTCATCGGTAAATGGCCGTGAATAATTTTTTATCTTGACTTAATTATATTATATCTCTGCTACAAATTCATAATACGCGAAAAGACAGAAAGAAAATAGATAAATTTACACATAATTTTTGCAATTGTACGGATAAAATCATCGTTCGCAGCAATTTGATCTTAACATATCTTAACATATCATAGACGAACTATAACTATACGATTCTTCTTAAAATGAGTAATGTTACCCTGTAATGTACGCTCCTATAAAAATAACCAGTAAAATAAAATTGCCTGTATATCGTTCAGTAATCTCAAGCTAAGTGCATGAAACCACGGGAAAGATTACTTGCCAACAAGAAGCGTTTAAAAAGTGTCGTCCAACACGGGGATCGTGCATGTACCAACGTGCGATTCCTCTCGCGATCACGCGCGAATAACTTCTACGTTACGTATCTTGTCTCTAAAAGGGCCGACCAGTGGCTGAAGGCTCCGAATCGGGCTCAGTTAACGATTACAAATTGGCTGGCCGATCGGTGCCTATTCGCGGATTAATAGAGTGATAAATAATCGAAAGCTGATTACTGGGAACGGCGTCGGTATATACGTATGAATTCCAAACGTTGTCGACGTAACTGTTAGAGTTGACGGGAGTGGGAGAGAAGAGAAATAAAGGAGAAGAGAAGGGCGCAAACAGGTGAGAGAAAGAAAGGTTGAATCGGCACGGCGGCGACGACGATTTCTTAAGGGCCAATGAATCCTTGCGCACCCGCGATACACACCAACCCTGCGTTACGAGCTTGGTCTTAAGTTATACCAGAAGGAACGTAAACCCGTAAACGTGCCCGAGGCCAACATATTACGTGCATTAATTCGCCGTGGTTGACGTGAGAGGCGATTCGTAATACGCGGCCACGAAGAGGGACACGAAGAGCAACCGGTGAGAGGGCTGGGGCACAAGAGGAGCGCGCGAGATGACAGAAACGAGGGAGAACGCTCCAGTGCGATCCTAGTTTATAACGAGATCGGTAGGGCCACGTCCGATATGTATATACGCGGCGTTGGATTTCTCGGTAATTATAAACTTAGATTCTAGTAAATATTCCCGTCAACTCTCGGCGACGGCAATTTACGAGATTAACCGAGGGTACAGATGGAAGAAAAGGAAAGACACAGAGCAACCGGAGAGGATGTTTAAGCGTGTTTTTCAAGAGTCCTTAGCGGAACAACGCGCGACCAGAAGCGAATACACGAATATGATTTACTCGCCTTGTTTGCGCGTCACAGACCGCGATTATTTTCGCGATAGGTAGGTAAATAACGTGGATTTTCTCTTGTTAGAAGTCACTGTCGATAAACATACATGGAAGACATGTGTATTGTACAGTGTAACTTGGTACATTCTATTCAAAATTTATGAGTATGCTGGATATTTTTTTTAGTAGTTAATGTATATCACTCGTAGAATGGTAACCGAATGTTTAAGAGACGCATTTTACGAAGGAACAATATAATTTGACAAAACCAAATCATATTTGTCAAAAGCAATGGATAGATGATTGATATTAACGCGGTAAAAAATGTTTAGTACGAAAATTACTAATTTTCATATACATTAATATTCATACATATTAATTTTATATCTTCCTTTATTCACCAGAGTATATAATATTCGATAACAATTTGTGATGTGATAACAATTTGCTTATTGAGTAAAATTTCTATCAAATGTCGTCTAGACTATAATTGAATATCGTAAAACGAGAAGTTAAATGCAATTGTCTTTTATAATTTTTTTCAAATGACACCTATTGGTGCATAATCCGGGCAGTGAGCTTATTTGCAATCATTTTTTCGTTCTTGGCGAGATATTCTATGTTGAAGAGTTTTGTCCTTCATTGGAGACGAAAATATTGATGGCACAATAGGGATTGACATACAGACAACATTGAACAGGTAATGAAAATTATACGGCCGCAAATGATCGAACCACGAACACCAATTACTCGAGTTGGAAGAGATGATTCCTTGATTCGCTTTAGCATCTGTCGTGGCCGCCGCCCTTGATGGACCACCCGTTGTTCACCGTTATGAACGCGCATCAAGGACGTCCAAAAGTGTCGCTGATTTGTAAAATGATCATACGTTACTATGCTTTTCTCTCGTGTTATCGAGTAAAAGTACATTACAGAGGATTGTTGCTCGCGTATATTTCTAATCTGGTGAAATTTTCCAGAGACTTAAATCGAAACGCTTTTCCTGGTTCGTGAATTGCGAAAGTTTCATTAACATACTTTGATCTATAAACTTGATTATTTCATTAAATCTACCAAATCTTTTATGAAGTGAAATATTAGTAGGAAAAGAAAATAAATCGTGAAACTATGAGGAAGTGGAAGTTATTCTTTAATTAGAATAATAAGAGCTTTCATCGCAGTTTTAGTTGAAATTATGTGTAATTGAAATATCTGCAACGATCAACAAGATAACTACGAATTGCATTATCCAACTGAAATAGCTATATATGTATAAATCGTAATTATTCATTTGGATTAAAACATTAGAAGGGTTATTAATTAAGATAAAGTGTTGCACAGAGTAAACTTGTAGATCAACATTTCCGACTGTAAATTGTTGCATATTAAAATCGGCACGTGTATTAAATCAATTAATTTGCTTATCTAAAGAAATTAGAAATATCCAGATTCATTTGCATGACATTACTCCTGATGCATTTTTACGATAAGAGTAGCGCCGTCATTTACATACAGATAAGAAGGCACTTAATATTTCAAGACAATTTTAGTGATTTTCAATTCTGATTCTAAAAAGATTTAGAAGCTTATCAATTCCAAACTTTATCGTTAAAAAATTAATAGTATTGAAAAATACTTGGAAATAGTATGAAAAAAGTAAGGGAAACGTTTCGCACATAATTTATAAATTTCGTTTAAATAATATTCTATATATGTATATCCTGCGTTCTCTTGCCGCAATATCACGAGCAGGGTTGGTTCGCGTGTTAAACGCAAGGTGTGTGAACTACTCATCATTGATGAGTCGGAAACTGGAATCTAATAGCAAACTTAGGGTAAATTTCCCACGTGTTAATTACTGTTTTCTCTAGCCAGCGATGTCGGTTTCACTTATTCTACCGGTGTTATATCACATTACACTAATAGGAAACGTTCCATATTAATCAATGTTTTTCGTGCGGCGCAAACGAGGGGAGCGAATCGTGAAACGTTATCGGTCTAAATGATTCCATTACTAAATCGATTAATGATATTCTTCGTTCAATTTAACGTGAAAGAGTTTACGCTACTTTTGAAAAATTTACAATACTATATTATTTTCCAAATGGCGAAAAAAGATCCCTGAATACTTAACCATATCTTCTCTTAAGGAATATTCATAATATGAATTTCTCTAAAATACAATATTCCCAGCAAGACAAACGCATCTACACGTAGATACGCAAATCACCGTTTATAGAAATTTTGTCGAACAAAGCTAATTACATCTCTTCGTTCATCAGACACTCTAATTAAAAACCTATCAATTTCGAATACAAAGACGTAATACGACAATACGCCTATCTATCCAGCTTAAATTCTCTTTATAAAATTACATAACATCCAAATATCTAACACAGTCATATACAGCATTAGAGATGGTATTTTCTCCATCTTCCACGCAAGTTCCATAACGAATATCCGCACGTGTATTTGCAAGAGGGGGAAGAACAAAGAGTATTCATAGCTCGATTTAAACAAAGACGCTAACCGTCCTGCGAGTGTCAAGCGGACCGACATCACCGAGCTATTCGAATGAATGTTGGTAGAGCGTGGACGTTTGTAATACCATGGAATTAATCTATGCCCGCGTTCGTAATAATAAGGAAATGTTTCAATCTCCGTGATGTATAGCACACGGTGCCGGTTCGTTCACAGTGGGGAAAAGGGTCTTCGTTGTTCCCAAACGACAACGATTGTCGCTGAGAAGCGATCAATCTCGTCAACGAGTCAGACATTGGGATCAGGAATCCCTTTATGACAAGTTCTATCTAGGAGAGATGCCGGTCTTGGAACAATAAAATCTACCAAATCGAATAGTCTTGATTGTCGCGGTGATTAGAAGAATTGAATCGCCTGGCAGTGAATGATTTATGAAACGTAATTAGCTTTGTTCTGTAAAATACCGTGTGAAAGACGTAGCCGTAGGAACAGTGACAACGTACAGAGGATCGTTTTAGAATTAGTCAATCGTTATTGCTGACGATTAACAACGTTTAAATGTCTAGTGTTAAATTCTTCTTCAAAGGTTGACCACTTACTTAATGCTTCATGGTTTTCGAAGCTTTCTAAGCAGTATTTAATCGCCAGATAATTCCTCGAGCTGTTAACACTCGGTTTACGTGGAACAATAATTGGAGATGAAATAATGTGTAGAATTAGAGGCTATTCAGACTTAAAGTCGTTTACTTTCGATTAACTTGTATTAGAAATTTCAAGTTTTCTTACTGAATAGCTACGGTGACTTACCATGGGAAAGAATTCCATACACAGAGATTATGGCAATTGAATTTTGGTTATCCTTCGTAATGATGAAATTCATTTGTTTAATTTTACACGTTTCTCGCGCGATGGCAAGGATATTTAAAAATTAATTCATTTATTTAATTTGATTGAAAGTAATTTTCTTAAATATATAGATTGCTCGTCAATTTCATTCGAAATGAAATAGCTCAGTAAAATTACTGCAAAGTGTTTATAGGAAAATTTTCGTTTAAATATATTAAAAATTTCAACGAGCAGCTTAAAAAATAAACGAAACCAGTACCACGAAATAATCATCGATCTCATCATAACTTTCCCTTTGATCGATACCTTTACATATTCAAAACCTAACCGAACTTCGATAGGCGCGCAAAGGCGCATTCGATGACCCGTTGCCTTTTAAGTTACCAAAACCGAAATACTTTATCGTAGTCACATAGGAACGTGAGTCGTCGTTCGTGGTTCACGTGCAACGAACTCGACGGGATTTCTGATTTATCTGGATAAGTTAGCAGGACGTCATCCCCTCGGTGGCAGCCCTCCTCCGTTGACGGTGCCCCCCCGGAGCTTCGGCGTCCTGCTTTGACTTTGATAACTATACGATAGTTGCTTTCCGCTGGTGGGGTGGAAAGCAGAGACGCGGTAGCGCGGTACGGCGGTTTATCTTCGATTACGAACGTCTTGGCTCTCGGTTTCTTGACTCCAGATTTATGGCGAGCGATTTGTCGGTAGCACCCAGATTAGAATTAGTTTGCGGAACCTCAGATCCGCGTTTGTTTGTGATCCGACACTCCGTCGGGGTTCGTACCGTTGGGAGATCGAGATCTTCTCCAAGAGAAGAGACGTAACCCTTGCTCGCTCGTGATCCCAGAACCAGTTGATCGAGTGCACAGCGAAATTAAAATCGTGCCTCGATGAAGAAATCTCGTGGTTATCAGAGAGATCGTTCCATTCGTTATTTGATAGGCTTTCGCAACGATTCGGTGCTTAGGAAACTCAATCGAGAAGCTCGGTAGAAAGGTGACGAATATTTTTCCTAAAAAATGCAGCGATTAAAGGAATTAGACTATTAGAAGATTATTACAACTTGTCAAATAATTGTTTGATTTTCCTGAACAATTTGCGTAAGTTGTGTCATTTTTCAGTATGTAGTGTTTTCATAGAAACTGAAGGTTATCGTGGAAAATGAAATACATGCTATGAATCAATAAAATATAATCGTTAGAATATGATTGTCAGAAATATGTTTGTTTCTTTTGACATTTCTGATAGGATTGATAGACAGCGATAAGCCACGGTTCAGTCGAACCAAAGACTGTCTATAAATTCCTACAGTATATGTACAGAGGATAATGTGTAAAGCACGTATCACCCTTTCCGTAGGACTTTGGTAGTTTGCACCCTTCTACCGAGCAATATTAATATCTCTAATCATTCACCAACCCCTTCGTACCCTTATCAAGGGACACCATAGCCGTCGGTTGAAACGTGTTATTCAGATTTATCCCATTTGCCTTTTGGGACCGTATTTATCCGTAGAACAAACCAAGTACATAGTCTGATAAAGCGTTTGTTTCGCGAGTGGGATTAATGCTAAGCCGCGAATGAAGGGTTCGAATAATTTTTTGTCTTATACAATCGCAAACTCTCGAGCCGTTTCTGAACAACCAACTAACTACTCCTTGACCACGCCGAAATTGTAAAACTGAACGCGCGTTCCAATGTAAAGACATTTTTTACAGACTCGGTAAGTGGGAATAATATAGTTTTTGAAAATGGAACATTTAACTTTGCATTAACAAAGACGCATTTTAAGTAAACCTTAGATTATAAGAGAATGAGAATTTTTGTTAAGGTAAAACGAAACACTCGCTTGAAACTTGGTTTCTATGAATTGGAAACTATATACCTACACTGAAGGGGATAAAAATCATTAAAAGCTCGAGAATCTATATCTACTTATTACTTTCACGATATCTCCATTTTTACCAGCAACCTATCAAACGAGCAGACGAAAGTTTTCCAGCTTCCTGGCTGGTCGAGCAGATAAGGTCGTTCCAAAAGACGGCGGATCATTGGTGAGATATTAAAAGCTCGCAGAGGAGAAAGGACATGAACGAAGGGAGGAGACGTTCGGCCATTTAGCCGGGCTGGTTCACCTTTGGCCAGCTTCGTCTGGTTATTAATGAACTCGCTGATAGGAAGTGTCCGTCTCCCGGCGAAGAATCGCCTCCCAGAGCAAGGCTGTCACGTATTCGGCTTCTATTTCCCTTAGCTAACGCTCTCTATATGCAAATACGTACGACCGGTCCCTCCACGTGTCCTCTTTCGCGTGTCTCCTCTCCGCGTGTATGTATGGAAATGCGTATTATCGAGGCCGGTGTGTGTCGAGCCGCGTCTTTACGCCACATAGCTCGTCGGTGTTGGTGCACGACCTGACTCTTTATAAATAGCGACTTTGATATCCAGTCGCGCCTTTATAGGGGATGAAGCCGCCCCTATACGCTGGCCCTATGGGCCAGACAGAGAAAACGCTGACTGCGTTAAAAATTAGAAGGTCAACATTATGTATTAACCGGACCTCTTTTATCAAGCTGTTGTGCGTGCGTAGACTAACACCCCCTATGGAAAAAATACATTCTCGCTTATTCTTGAAATTAGTTGACCTAATGAATGAATTTCATTCGTACGTTTGCTCGCGTGATGCTCTGTTTCTCCAAAAGCTTTGGAAATTCGACGAGGTTCCGTGCGAAGCTCGTTAAATTTTCACTTAGAAATGGACTGAGCAATTTTTAAATTAGGGGAAGGTAGATACGCGAGTTTATTCCGTCACACAACATCCTAATAATTTTGTTACTATTTTGAATATATATTTTTAAAAGGCGCTTTACAGAAGTAGTTACGAAACGTGGATGACGAAACTCCGATGTATCCATTTGTTATTTCATAATTGCTCGGCGAGTTTAAACATTGTAAATATTTGTGTGTAGAAAAGGAATCAGAATCAGTCATTCCTTGTACCAGTACTCTGTATCTGGAAGAATCAAATATCGTTTCTTTGTTCTACTTTCAAACAATGGAAATGGCTTTAAAATCTCCAAAAAATTTAAATCTAACAAGATAACTTTCACAAATAAAGTTGTTTGATCGTACAAACGATCCAGTAATCGAGATATTCGAATTATCGTGATACTCTGTGCAAAAGAAATGATCTTGGCCCATCTGATCTGATAAATCGAGCAAAAGCATCGTCTCGGAATTTTAAATAAAAAGGCGAGATCTATCGATATTTCTTTCGGCTCGCGTTCCACGATCGTTGATAAAGCAGCCAGTGCTGTTCAGTTTACCTGCAAGAAAGACACTTTATCTTCCTAGAATGGTCTGACGGTAAATATATATTTTGCTCGGCGCATAGTCGTTTGTGTTTTCACGACACAATAGCATATTCGATAAGGAAACGGTAGAGAAACAATTGCTGTCAGAAACTTGGGGCCGTATGAATGATATTGGAAGCGAGACAGCAGCTGGGTGGCGCTGAGCGCACCTGTCGACTTCCTCAAAGAAACAACCGGAGCAAACAATCTTTTTCTCTTCATCTAATCAAATGTGTCATTCACAGTCGAGTTCAACCTACTTTCCGACATAATTCTCGCTTGAAAAAAATTGCTTCGTGTAACACGCATCCTCTACTTCGGCTTTATCGTTCGTTCCGTAGATAGAACACGTGTTGCAATCTGCAGGTGCTTGCTTCCGTTAATTCATGACTGTAATTAACACGTTCCACATCGGAAATTAGGTTTCTGCGGCCGTTTAGGAGAAAATTTAGAAAATTCAGCGTATTAGGATTCAGTGGAAAATGTTTAAGCATTTAATTGGCGTAAGATTGCAGTTGCGTTGATTTTTATTTCCATCGATTATCATAGGTTAATAATGGTCCATATGAGAGGTGAGAATAGGAATTTTTAAGATAGGATAACTAAACTTATGAAATTATATAAAATAATTCAAATGTTCAAGGATAATACCTTGATTATCAATGCAAATTCATCGTGTGTCTAAAATTACTATAAAAGACTCTAATGATTTCTGGGATAATAGTATGAAAAATGGAAACTTATCTCACAAATTCCCAAATAAAATCGTTCAATTCATCTGATTATTCTCCATCGGTTCTTACAAAAAAAGGACCCATTTCTTTTCAAAAAAATACTGATATGAATATAAGTGTAGAACTCATACAAAGTACGGATGAATTGAATTAAATTAGAATCGCCGAAACTCAATGCAATCCAGTCCATACCTACAAATTATCAAACCTAAGCCACAGTGAAACTTCTACTTACTGATTTCGAGAAACCCGGACAACCTCATAGAGATTAGGGCGACTCGCGATGATAAAGAAGCATCCACCAATCACGGGTCTGGATAGATTCGGTCAGAGGTGTACATTTTAGACGCGTGAACGGTTGGCTCTATTAGGGTCGCCATAAGTTACAATTAGGTCAGTTGGGGTGTGCCAGAGCTCTCTCTAGATGTAGGTGTCGACATGGAGGGTGTGAGGAAACTCCCGTGGTCGACCGGGTAATGGTGAAATCGGTGGTCCCCGTGCCCGACGAAGAAAGCCAACTGGTCTCTGCATCTTCGGGAGATATCCAACAGCTTGGTCTATACTGATTTAGAGGCTGTCTAATTTCAGCCTTGCGACACTTACTGTCATGCCATCTATAATGCATAAATAATTACCACTTAGCCTCTTTGTTGTTGCAGTGCCATGTCCGGTCCTCGCCTGTGGTCGATGCTCCACTCCGATGCTTCTTTGTCCAGTGGAATCGTTTAGGAACGCGAGATTTATTGGTCTGTAACGCACGACTTGCCGGAATCATTAAAGATCGATAATTTATAGCTATCAGAACGCTTCTGTTTTCTAGAAAACGATCAGCCCGCCGAGATTAACGAGGCTCGCACAAAGGATACTTTAAACGAAGTAGAAATTTCGATGACTAGTTTGCGTTAGGATAAAATTGACGGAACATTTCTTAAGGGGATTTTGTATAGATCGTTTATTTACTTAGAAATATATCGAAGGTGTGTATTTTCTTCAAATGTTCTTCCTATCAATTTTTACAGGAAGAGTAGACGAATGCACGAGATGTGATTGATTATAATAAGTAGATATAATTCATGATTATTACGTAAATATTACCTTGTGATAGAATTTTGAAAGGAAAAAATCTTTGAATTTCACTACGACGGAAAAATTATAATGGCAGCCATGCAACAACATTTTTGTAGGCACTTTTATGAACAGATCATAACTTCTAATAAATCAATCATTTTCATTTGAAAAGGATTCAATATATAGCCGGAATCTTATCTAATAAAGTTACAGAACTTCAAATTGATACGTTAAACATCTTCCCTTAACAAGATTTCCCATGATCGCCACATTTTATCATTGCCACACGAGTCTAGCTCGTTAACAAAGTACAATCTCAAGTGTTGATACGCGATTCCACCTCACATTTCCATCCCTATTGGGCTATTTAAGCTCGAGTCGACGTCGGAAGGATTTAGAAACATAGAACGAGGTTTTAGCATCGATCGGACGATTGTACGTGTCATTAGATACTAGCCGTCTACTCTAGTCGGTTTTACGGTCGAATCGAGAGAGCAGATCCGATGTTCGATAAATTTTTTCACGTAAAGCCATCGTCGGTTCGATTCGACAATATCGACGCGCGTCCTGTTCCACGAGAATAATCGTTCTCCGAACGAAAAATCAAAGTGGACGTTAAGATAGCCGGGCATTTTGTTATCTTTACGGCCAGCCAATCTGCTGACCATGATTCTCCATCCACTTGGCTGGTCTATGAACGCATGCAGGCGGGAAAACGAGCTCAGGTGGACAACGCGATTTCCAAAGGTACACGACGATACTCTCTGGTCCCCCGTAAACGTTTTACGACACCGAGTTATAATTATTTTATTATCGTCGATCGTAAACGATCGGGCAAGTGAAGGTAATAATATGCAGTAAATACCTTTAATGGACAGCCTGGGACCCGACAGGACGTGTTAAGACGTGGCCGCCGTAAAACAGCAGGACGTCGACATGTTTTCCTGCATCGATCCTCGATTCGCCTCGATTCAACTTAATTTATCTCGAGTCCTTGCAAATGGAAGGAGGACAGGGCTGTGCGCGCCGATTGTCGACAGGCGATTTATATCGATTTTCTTGGTAAACGCGCCGATCCATTCACAGCGAACACGCGGACCTCTAATGTCCTGGCTAATTAAGTACCTATTCGTCCTTCGAGAAAATAATTAGCTTTATACTTCGAGGTGTGCAACGGTATTAAAAACATTCTGTAATATCTACCGAAAGTATAGAAGAATTCATAACTCGGTTATTGAATTCAAATTTAACATTTTTATCTTATATAAATATATATAAAATTATATCAAATGTATATACTCTGTTTTTTAGGGTCCGCAGCAAAAATGTTGCAAAAATCTGCCAATAGTTCACCGTATGTGATTAGTCTTTATTCAATGTCTTGGTTTCCTTTATTTACGCAAAACTTGAACAGACGTTCGATCCGCGGAACTGCTCCGAGAACCCCTGCCGCTCTATTCACAATCACGGATTTGATTTAGCGGTGGAGAGGCAATATAATGTCTCTAACGAGAGTGTAGTATAAGGATAAGGGTAGGAAGCCGAATGGAAGAGACGGCGAACGAGCTGAAGGAGGACAGCGCATAATACCATAATGCCAAACCAACACAGTCCCGCTCATCAGTATCTTTGATTAGAGGCTCTATCCTCCTGATTTGCTTCTAATAAACCCGTGAAATCGCCAGGGGTTCATGCTATCCACCGGGCATGTGATTCTTGAGGATCCGCTAAGTAGGGTAACCATTTTTATCGATAAGCCCGGTATCATTTGAAATTATTAAGCAGCTGAAATTACACGGGGCGAAATTCTCGAAAGGGAAGTCCGTGAATGGCGAATGAAACGAATCCCGGGTGGATCTATTCTTTCTGATTACGCTAATGCGAGAAATTATCGATAATTCATCTCTAGTTTGGTTAATTCTTTGTTTTGAACGTGTTTTGAACTGCAGATTTGAAGATGTCTCAGGGACTTTTTACGTCTAACAGATTAATTAGATCTATTCGAAACATACGCGAAGACGTAGTAAAGAATATTCAGGGCGGAAAATACAGAGGAATTGTTTCAAGCAACAGAACAAGCGTGAAAATTTCTTCATTGAAATTCTATTGAGGATGTACGGGACGATGATGACAAGTTGACAAATTAATGAGGAACTTCATAAACTTTCAAGCCAATGTTCCATAAAAGGAAGATTCAACACTCCAAGCATCGATCAGTTCCTAAATTTGTCGCAGCAGTATAAATTGTAACGAATGTTATGAACTCGAGGAAGAAAGGTTTCACATTTGATAAGCCCAGTTCGATTTAGGAATAGCCATCTACCAATATGCGTGGCTGGCAAATATTGCGGCGGAAAGCTGGCCAAGTTACATCGTAATTTCCAGGTTGAAAGTTCCAATACGGCGGCCGTTTTTTCCGGCGCGTTTCGAATCTGAATCCTTGGAAAGCGAATGAGCCTCTTTCGAGGAGAGGGAAACGAAAGGAGAGTGGGTTGACGGCTGCTCGAAGGCAGCATTATATACACTGGGAATACCTCCCGCTGGCTGCAGAAATCACTGGCGGGACTTAATAAGCGTGGAAAGAGCCGAAGAGATAGAAGATAGCTAGCCGGATGATGCGAAAACTTTGCTATATTAGCCGCTTTGGCGATCCGTAGCGCTTTTGCCACGCCGCGGAAACTTGCGGGATACGGGCACGCGTACCAACATATTCTCTCTCTCTGCCTTTTACACCCGTATCGAACGCCAACTTCCCGTGGAATATGTTTTCCCTTGGAGTTCCGACGAAGAAACGAAATATCGCCTTCCGGTATGAAGACCGAATATTTGTGCTTCTGATTCTAATCGAGAGGAAAGCCGCACAGAAGTTCCCTGTTTCGCTTTAAACCACCGAAATTAGTAGCTAGTCTAGTTCGTGGGATTTTCTTTTCGATTTCGTGCTTATCGCGTTGCCCTGAAGTTTTGTCAAATAGTAACTGAATATCGATACAGAGCTCAGAGTATAAAAAAATATGATTAGCGATATATCGTAATACTTAATTTGTATAATCGAGCAGAAATATTACAATACCTATCAAATTTAAAGATATTTGTTATTATTTTAATTCAGTTATTTTAATCATTAGGCAATTTCTATGTCAAAGTTTTAACAGTTCACACGCTAGAATTCTTCTGAAATCAGCGAATGTCCGAAAATATTTCAGCTAAAGCCACAGGAAGGCGTTACCAGCTGATTTTCTTTCAACTCCGGCAAAACTTGCGACGCGTTTCCTTGCTTTTAAATCCGCGAATCCCACGCGGCTCGTATTTAAAAGGTCACGAAAAGAGAGGAGAGGACGGGGAGGATCTTGACTCGGACCAGACTTTATCAGACGCCTTTTCTCTCTTCCTTTCTTTCCGTTCTTTCAGTGGCAAGAAGTTAATGAACGACAAACACTCTCGCTCTCAGTCTTTGATGCACTGGCGTCTTGGCCCACGCGTCACCATAATTACGTCGTGCACGCACGCGTGTCCCATACTGCGTGATCGGGGTGCTAAGTGCATTCGCAGCTTCTTCTAGCCTCGCTATTCCACCGATGCTGATTTCATTTCTCTTCCAATGATCCTCTCACTTACTCAGAATTTCATTTTCATTTTTTTCCTTAAGAAGAGGTAAATGATATCTTGTATACCGAAGTGCAATTCCAAAATGATATGAATTTTTAAAATACTTTTTTGAATACATGTAAATCAAAGACTAACAATATTCGTGCAGATATTTAAACGAGTAATTATTCGTATATTGGAAACACGGAGACCGTAATAATGTTTCAAAATCTTAGTGTGACTTAAAAATATTCGAATATTCAATATTTTAATTTTTCGATATTTTGACCTAGGGATCCGTAATCTATATCTCACACCGCGTAGGTAAATTTCAGTATGTCAAGAAATAATAAATTGTCAAACTTTCGAAGGAGGAGAATAATACTAATAAATATCAAACATTGGACAACCGTATAGATATTCTTATACGTAATTAAGATCCAATACTCGTAACACAATCGAATGAATAAGTAAAACAGTATGTATAACAAAAAAAAAAAAGAAAAATTGGCAACGATATCATTCGTTACGATCATTCGAGATCAGTGCAACAAGTTACGAAGGGTATATCGGAATGACGTTATGATGTCACGATGACATCATTGTCCGGGAGATCTGCTGCCGCTGCACCGAACGGAGTCGGCCAACGCTCCAGACAGGATATTATCGCGGCAGTCATTCGCTAATTGATCCACCGTAGTGTTTTATTTTACGCCGTCCAAATGCGGTTCTCAATATCTGATTGATGCTCGGTTTAGAACCAGCTGTGCACAATATCGTCTTATCTGTAATTGCATTACTTCGATCCTACAGTGTAATTATGCTTGTCGCGCAGATGTCTCTCTGCTACGTGGTTCATGCAAATTTTTCAGCTTGCAAGATTGAGACGTTTGAGCTCTGTTCATGTTGCATTCATTGAGAGACGATCTTCCGTCACGGTTGTTTCGCATTCGTTTCGATAATATCAGCTTTCTTAACTTTTTAATTATCGGCTATACGATGCATGTCACAAGATAGAATTGTGTCGTTGTAACTGTCTTTGTGCGTATATGATATGTATAAGGTGTTAAGTATAAGAATGTAAGATCGTAAGAGTTCAGAATACTTATTAAAACTCTGGAATATGATTAACGGGTTAAAAAAAAATTGTATGTGCGAGTATTTGCCAACGTGACAAGTAAATAAACTAAATATTTAGAGGTCTGTTTGAAAAGAAAAATCGATGGAATATGATGTTAATTTAAAAAGAAGATTGATAGATGCTTCATCTCGAAGCAGAGAAATGAGAACCGTTTCAGTGACGATGCTATTAATTCATAGAGTTCATAATCTATTAGTTACGTTAGCGGAGGAGCGTTAACGAGTGTAATGGCAGCACACGCCATCTACGTGTCATTTAATTCTGACACCCTCACACCATCGATGATCTCATGCCGCGAGCCGACTTGACTTCGCTTAATTGTTTGTTATCATTACCGAGCGCGTGCTATTGAAATTAATGTTGATCTGTCTCAGTTAACATGTGCGCTCCCATAAAACCTGCTTCCGGCGCGTTGGCCCAGCTCACTTGATGGAATTAAGCTGCATGCGTCTCGTGTCGACGCTTGTTCCCCTGAAATAACCAGTTTTTCGACAGGCATCCGCTTTTCGATGTTACGTTCACCTCGACTGCACTCAATATGCTTGTTTGATTGCGTGCGTACGACTACAGTTTACTTAAAATAAATTACCTGAAGCAATTTTATTTTTTCATTTTACCTGCCTACAAAAAATCCAATTTTAATTTGTTTAAATTTTATAAACGCGGCAATTCATAGCGGACTTCACCTCCGTTCTCCGTGCAGAAGTTTGTTCCCGATCAGTCAACTGAACCCTGAAGTCGTTTCTGGTTGAAGTTCATCCCGTTGATCGCAGAGAGAACTTCCTCTCATTGATGGACGATAAACGATTCTAATCTAACGCGACCAGCGAGCCAACGCATAATATGGTCGTTGACCCTCAGCCAATGATTCTGATCTCTCGACCCCCAGCGTGTTATTTGATCGTTTGAACATCGAAAATTGTAGAAATGCAAGCTATTGTGCGGAAGTAAATAGCTCCGTCTACAGAGAGTCTACTGCAATTTGTGTTCATTTCCCAACTATGAAGCTAATATTTGTATTCGTAGATACTTCACACTGCTTCCACGTTTTCTCTTACATTTGAATTAATTTACATATTTATCCATTTGATTAAAAAAGGGTTTTAATTTATGGTAACGTACGAACATATAATATATTATACAAAACATATGGCGTTCAATGAGAATATTCATTCGACTATTATATTACTATTATATTATCTTACTCACTATAGTCGTTACTTTATATTCGTACCTTTTTAAGTTGGGATTTTGTAAAATATTAAATCAACCTACATATTCTTAAGTATCACTTTGTAACCCATAAATAGAGGGATTCGATATGTACAGGTACAAAATAGCATAAAAGAACGAATATTATTCGACATTCGTCAAATGTGTAGATGTAGTATATACTTGTACACGATAGCCAGTGAACGACATTATCTTAAGCAACAGTTTTTCCGAAGCTGTTAGGACAAACCTGATTGGCCTTGCAGAATCCAAGTACATATAATTTGCTTTTATGACTCGATAGCTTCGCGAAACGTGTTCCCAACGACGAAATCGTCGCCGGAGGAATCAGAAAGTCATTCTTGATATCGATCCCAGACGAATCCAAATGGACAACCCACTCGCGATATAATTTAATGATCATCGAAGGTTTTTCAAAGAACGCGGAGCAGTGTTGTCCGTAGCGCTAAAACCGGCTATCGCGATCGGACACGTTCGCAACGGACATACATAGTCGTTGATCGCAGTTTATTACGAATCGGGCACGGTCCAGATACGGCCGATCGTCGTTACGTGTGCTGCTCGATCGACGATATTATTACAGATTGCCTGAACGGCCTGTGAAATTCATGATGAGCCGTTTAATGGCTTTCGACAGCCGCGAAAATGATCCATTATGTTTCGACGCAGCAGCTTGGCCTTTGTTGATCAACCTCGAGCATCATCGATGCACGAGAGAGCTCTATTAAACTGTTGGTGCAATGCTTCCTTCATAGTCGCTAACAGTTCTATTTTGTTAACCTGGTAAACAGAAAAATTGAGTTGATTCGACGAAATCGTTCACGTAATTCAGTTGTACCTCCAGTATTTGAATTAATGGGAATAAATAATACGTAATTCGAATAGGAGAATGTGGAGATTTTCGGGAGTTTCGATACTTTCAAGTATCGAAGCTTGGAAATTCGAGACAAAATTCAAAACTTATCGATAGTCTGCGGATATTTATGCAAATTCATTGTTTTATGAGCACAATTTAAAAAATAGAAACCTAAACGACGATTTGTTTCATCTATTAAATAAAATATTACAAAGAGTATTCCTCTTTAAATACTTTATGCAATATATTTCTACGAATTATATGCATAATAGACATTTTTATCTTTGCGTTTCTTATGCTTATTAAGAATTTCAAAAGTTTTAAATATTCCGAATTATTTGAAATAATTTTGCTGTTTCTAATACACAGTAAGAAACTACAAACCGCTTTGAATTTAAAATTCAAATGGGCCCGCCGCTAGTAGCGACGCTATAATTGTAAATGACCAATCACATCAAACGTCGAAGATGCGAAACGTCATTTCTAAGATGGCGAGGATATTGATGACACGTTGAATTTTCTTGCGATTGAATATAAAATTTGTGATGTTTTTTAAAATGTTCCGTGTATGACTATGTGTATATGTGTGTTTGTGTTGTGAGTTGATTGCTGCATATGAACTGATATTTAGCCGATAGCAACGTGAAATATCAGGTACCCTCTCTTTAATATTAACCTATACAGTAAAGGTTAGATTTCGTTGTAATGTTCACGAATGTAACATAAGAAAAATTAATACAATAAACATGTCAATGTATTATTACATTCATATGTGTAATCTATTGTCATTATTTGAGTTTGTTATTGTTCAATTCTGCGTACGAAAATTTCTATATGATTTAGAAAGAACATACGCTGTATGTACATACATATACATATTTGACAGTTCAATTGTCACTAAACTTTTGGTAATATAATTACAGAGGTACGGATTCGATAGACAATTATTTTACTTACCAAGTATTATAGAAAGCATTATACTTTGAATATTTTATATACGTTTTTATATTCTGTGTATTTTGTCGTGTAATTTTGCACTTCCAAATTTCCTTTAAATGAATACAAATCCGCGCTCTAATTATCACTATTGACGATTCAAATATGTTTGATAAGATCGATGGAGTGAAACGTTTCTTTCTTTATTCTTTCTTAGGATCTCTATCTATTTCCAAACTTTTAAGCGTTCCGTTTTTCTATTGTACTTTTTCTAGTGATCCATCTCGGTGCGCGCGCATAATTAGACTGAGTTATCGGCGCCAGATTCGGGGACAATGGCTGTATAAATATTCTCGTCGGGAGCGGTCCACGTACGTGGGCAGATGCGTCTTGCGGATACAGGGTGGTCCTGACTAAATGCAACGTGGATCAGAACAAGGCCGACTCGTAACGAGCGCGTCGCGAAGCGCCTGTTACGGCCACGCTTGATGCACGACGATCTGTCGCGTTTTTGACGCGAGTCGTTACTTGCCACTTCTCAGGCCATCGCCGAATTCTCTTGCGTTTCGTGTACGCGTTGCGATTCCACGATCTTTCGTCGATCCTTGTCATCTAACAATTCTTCTAACCAGCAAAATAATAGTGTCTCACGTGTCTTCAATAAATCCAAGATATTAACGGATCAAAGACCTGTGTAAGTTACTTGCAGCTTAGGTTACTGTTATTCTTACCATATGTCATGTTACGTAACTTAAATCTAAAAGCGTAATAGTTCTGAAAGAATTTATTTATGTGATGTAAATACAGATGAATGCTCTATTTATCTGGATGTCTGAAGATAAACGATTTATGTAATAGACATTCATTGATTCTGTCCATTACGATTTTTTATTCAAATAGATGAATTCATTTGGTAGAAGTTCAATTCGTCCTAATAAATAGAGATTTACTATAATTCTTCTTTATAGGATATTCTTGTAAGTAGTCCCGCAAAGTATTACTCTGTTTATTAGAGTGCTGAGAAGAACTTAAAAACTTGAAATAGGTTGGAAATGATCTGCTGAGAAAATAATCGTTTAATAAGTAAGTATAAATTATCTAATATATTAAACACCATTTCAATACTACTTGTACTGAAAAAATTTAAGAAAATATAAACTTCATTATATCTGTGTAGCTTCATCGATAGCTTCACTACTTCTTAAATATAAGTTACGCTATCAACAACTGTATTTGCAATCTTCAAGGTGTTAAAAGTTATGTAGAAATCTAATTCCATTCTCGCAACGAGAACCACCAACGAGATAGTGAACTGATCGACATATGGAAGAAAGAAAAGCTGCAACCATTAATAAACGTGCAACACGACATCGTAGGTGGGATGGTAACTCATGCTGGGACCGGAAGAGGAACGCGGTTATAAAATAAATGTAACGAGTCCTGTTCGATAGTAAAAGGCTAATGAGAATAGGTGCGTGCGAATGCCGTGAGACAACGCCCCAATTAACATAACGCATTGTGCGGAGACATTTATTTATTTATATTCGTCTCCAGAGAGTGGTGGTGGCGGTTGGTGGAGGGGGCGGGTCGAGCTTTATTTATGGTCTATCAAGTTAATTAATAACGCTCTCTATCTTCCGTCTCTCTCGTTCTCTTCTCGGGCGTGTGTACGACTCGTCGTCGCATGGAAAAATTAATTCGGTCATTAACGGATCGTATCCGTAACAGTATGATTCGTGTCCCTCCTGAGTCTCCCGAGACGACCGAGAAAGATGAGTTCGGGTCCCATGGGCGTTTTCAGAAATATCGATTAATCAACGAAAGGGAGAGGTTGTGGATACAATTGATGGCTTCTACGGTCTCTATCGCTTTGCTTCGGCTCTGACGTACAATTGAAAAGAAAAACAGGCAGGATATGGCAAGGGACAAGATGATATAATGTAATACAGCTCGGATAGATTATTAGTGGATTAATGGATGTTATAGAAATCCTTTTAGCTTTTCGGTTGCATAATTGATAGATTTAATTGATAGATACGTAAACGATGGGATGCTGGAAATGAAATTTTCGTATAAACAGGCGATTCACTATATTACTAAAAACTCATAAATAACAAGATACGAAGGATCTGCGATCGATTGTTTTATTGTACCAATTTCCAATTTAAAAAGAAATGAATTTTTGATATAAAGCATAGACGAAGGGAACAGGTTTGTTAACAACTAATATATTTTTCTCAAGACTAATTAATAAAAGAGAAATAAATTAGGTGGTATGGTAAAACGAATTAAGTAGTGAAATGGATATCGGAAGAACAAGAATAATTAAAAACAAATATACAGCGTCTACAGAAAGTCTTAATATTAAATACAAATTGGAAATTTAGAATTCTGCACGGGCGTATGGCAAGGGATAGAATTTATTTCGCAGGCGTAAAAAATGATGCCCACTAATTGCATAAACCAACAAGTGTAACCCAATCCAAAGTGTCTCCATAGTCAAGAGGATGGATAATTACCATGGTACGAGGCCCGAAATGCCGGTGTAACACGATCGGGCCACTTCTCGGGAAAGAAGGACCTTTTCAGACGGCCGTTTGAATTCGGCTGACCTTCCCTGTTCGAAGGATACTATCTCCTTTAAACCGTAAAGCCCTCTATAAAACAAAAGTCCTCGTGGCCTCTTAATGACCCGACCTAGCGTGTTTCTCGAGGTCGCGGACCACGAATGCGCCACGTCGTAAAATATCGGACAAAATCTTTCCATCGACGTCTTTCATCTTTCTTTCGACGACGTTCACGGCAAGATCTCTTACTTCTTTTCTCTCTGTTTTCCAATTAACCGAATTTCCATTAGAAACGATCGTTGGATCGTAATGAAAAATAAAGATTGTATAGTATATATTTATCGAATCAGCGACGTGTAATCGACGTTTTGCAACGTTTCGCGTGATGTTTCATGTTATGAAACGTCATTTAAACGTGGAATGAAAAGAAATCGTGTATAATAGAGATCGTATGAATCTTGCCGGCGGAATAAATTCTGCAATTCGAGATGGAAGTCGTAACAATTTTTTCTCTTCGGATCCGGTTATTTTAGAGTAACGTTCAAACCAGCCGCAGAAATGTCGCACCTTCGGTCTTAACAACATGATAGAGTGCGAGCGACAGCCAACTTTATCATTCTTGAGCGTGGTGGGTGCGTTAACTGCGGTGCACGCTAGTATTTTGCTGGCCCTATTAATAGATACGTCTGTGTCTATGTAGCCGCAGCATTACAGATATTAATAGCCCATAAATTCAACGCTATTTCCACAGGTAAAAGTTGTGCAGCAAAAACTCGCAGGCAATTCTTTGCTATTTCGCGGAAGCTATCGTTCAACTGATACTGACAATAAGCGACGTACGAACAAGGAAATTACATTTCTGACGAACTGATTTCTAATATGATTTTAATTGTTATTTGGTATTGAATAACCAAAATACTAATTATGATATTGATTATATTTCAAAGCAATCATTGAACAATTGTCTCTAAAAATAAAAATTTTTCGTGACGAAATAGCGAAAAAAGTACATGTTCTACAAAATATAATAAATAACACGTTATTAGGTTTCAAAAGTTTTTATATAACATGTGAAGATAAATACAAATCACTTCGTAGGAGGACACTAATGATTGAATCTTTAGTAAATGCAAAGAAAATGCAAGTGCCTCAAATGACTATCAGCATCCACCGTACCAGTACTTTTTAAACAATCAAAACTAATAATCAAGTTATAGAAGTAAAAATCATATGAAATTACGTAAGCGAACTTTGAATCCCATTAGAAATAGATAAATCCACAAGCATCGTATTAATTTATACATAAAACGCATTAACCACCGAGCCAACAAAAGCATGAATAGCGTAAACAAATTTCACTGTCCATTAAAATTCCCCGATTACCCCGTCTTATTACCAAAAATATTCCGACGTACGCCAATTTCGTAAACAAACATCATCTTCACGCTCCTCTCTAATACTTTTCGCACCTGCAACAGGACAGGTCTTCGAGGAAAGGTCTACCGTTGCAGACATTCAGTCCGCGACGGAGAGGAACATAAAAACTCGGGTTGCTGGCTTTTCGATGGAGCGTCGCATTTTAATTATTTCGCTAGGTTTCGTGATGACGGTTTTGCGGGGGAGCGAGGAAAGGCAGACAGAGGTTGTGCACTGGGCGGACACAATGGGGCACCGTCGAACGAAGGTCTCGCGGTTCTCTGCCGAGCCCTGGTATAATGTTTTATGGCTGCGATCAGCCGTAGAAGTATGAAGTGTCGATAGAGCGAGGCAGAAGCGAAGAGCGGCAAAGATCAAAGGGCCTATAGACGCCGCGTGGTAGCTCGGGACACGCTCGCCCCCCTCCTTCCAGCTCTCGCGTGTTCTCTTTCTCCTTTGCCGACTGGATGGGTCTTCTTGCTCCATCCACATCGTGATTTCAGCTATTCTCACCGTCCTCCTCGCTCCTCACGAGACCCGCTCACTCTTCGAGCAAATGTCTCTCTCTCTCTCTCTCTCTCTTTTTCTTCGTTTCTTTCTTTTCCTTTTCGTTTTTTCGCCTTTTTCTCCTATTTGTTTCCTTTCGCGTTCGCGATGCTTCTTCCACTTCTTCTTCGCGACCGCGACCGCGTCCAACACTTTTTGCATCTTTTTCCCGAAGATTCCGTGCTTCTCGCGAGGCCATTGGTCCTCCATGCAGTTCTCCAAGATCTAAGATTCTAAATGGAAGAATTCTGAGTTTAAGTGGTCGTCAATGATAATAGTTTGAATGTGCGACGATAAGGAATGATTAGTTAATATTTGATAGCTTTTGGATGATTTGTATCGTATTTGTATTTTAGTATCGGACCTTTTTAGATTTTTATTTTGCTAATGTCGTAAATAATTGGTGCATTAAGTGGGTTGTGAAACCTTTACGTGATTTATTCGTCGGATAGAATAATAAATTACAATAAATGGACAATGTGGAAGGGTCAATTTGCAAGTTTGGATTGCAAGTTTGGAATCGTAGTGTACATTTAACATACACAATTTCTTTCTAGAGAAATGTTGCAAAGAAGAATTGATGTACTCAGGAATCCATCTAGTAGTAAATTTTCAGAAAATTCCGGAAATATTACCATCTTCTAAATTAAGATATTTCATCTGTTTAAAAAACTTTCAAAAATTAACTTGCTAGGAAAACCTAACAATTTTATTGTTAACAAAAAATTTGCAGCAACTTGTAAGAAGGTTCTTTCAAATTTCGCCGAAGGGAAAGTTTGCTAAAAGCGGTTGAGGAGTGGTAGAAGACGTCAGAGCTTCGTAAGTTGCGAATTCGTTCTGACGACGGAAACCCCGGCCTGAACGTCGCGTTTCGAAACTAATAACGGCCAATTGTCGGCGTATCGCGTACCCGGCGTAATTGGAGGAATAAATTGAAAAATTAGCAGAACGGCTCGGTAGCTCTGAGTCATCAGAGTCCCTCCAGATCCGCCGGTCTGCCGATAATAACAACGACTGGAATGTCAAACGGTCGCTTCGGCCTGCAACGAGCGGCCTAACTCCTTCATTTCCCCGCAAATTGCGAACCTCGTGTCCCCTTATCGGCGTCTCTTTGCGATCTGAAAACTTCATCACGTCATCGGTGACGTGCAATTACAAACCCAATACGGAATTACATACTTTGAGCAATCTATTTTCCAAATTTTAGTTTTATATCCGATTCGTCTGAATCACTTCCAAAGAATATACCGAGAATATAACTATGGAGTTTTATAAAATTTGACTTTGTAGCTCTATATTGATGCTATAGAGAACTGTTTCACTAACGAAACTCTTCCGATTATTTCATTTTATTCTCATTTTTCAAACTACAAGTTTTCCATCGGTAACCTCAAAGCTTAAATATATACGTAAAGTGTTACATTTTTCTTAGTTATGTTTGTGAAAGTATGAAATTACATAAGAATTTGCGACCTAATGATCACAATCAAAATTATACGTATATAATTCTATGGTTAAATTTGAATTTCAAGTTTGCCAATCATGTACCAAGAATTCCTTCTCGAAATAATTAGCAAACTTCTTCCAAATTTCCTTAACCATATACGTAATTCTCTTTTGATTCAAACAAAAAATTCAAAGACACTGGGAACACTGTTTACCTTGTAAACAGTGCAAAGTCTAACCATGAAGAGCGAAGGGGTCAAGAACCCAGTTGCTAATGAGCGGAGGAGGCATCTCTAGTCGCAATCGCATAAATCAGGGCAAAAGGGGCAGAGAACGACGAAGAGATGACAAGGGGAGGGGGGAGAACAACGAAGAAGCAAGTAGGAGGGATAGAGAGAATACGTCGGGCAGGTACGTCGTATACCTGGTGGGTTCAGGAAAACATTGACACGACACGAGGCAACGCACCCGTCCCGCCGATGACACAGCGGCGCACGTGCACTCTGAGTAGTCGGGCATAAATAATACAAGACGCGGACAAAGATGCCGCCCTCTTGACCATTTGTTTAAATTAAAATTATCCCTGGACCGAGCAGAGTTCGTCTCCTCTGGTGTCCGCACGCCGGCTCTTTTATTATAATTGTTAATGGACGCTTGTCTATGCTGCCCCGACCACCTCTGCACGTGGCCTATTCGCGCGCTGATCCGCTCAAACCTCCAATCTGCGTTAATTTGTTCGTTCTGACGCTTAATTTGATTTTTTAGCGCCTATGGTTCTTTTGGTATCGTAAAACATAATTTATAGAGTGTATCTTTGACCATTATCAATCTACTTGCAGAACGTTGTCTTTAAAACTCTAACGTTGTTACTGTTCAATGTTGTTGGATCACGGATGATCTTCAAGAGTATAGGTTGAGTTACATAATGGTTTCCAGTATTTCATAATAATTTTTTTGCTGCGTTTTATGCGATGAGATTTACCAATTGTACGTATGGCGAGAAACATACAAATTAAACTCAAATACCTTTGAGCTTAGGACTTATCATCGATTCGAAGAACAAGAAAGCCCAAATACTAAACTTTCGAGCGGTCTAAAGCCAGTGTATCCTGTTAAAGTCATTATTCTTGACGTATCAACATATCAGAACCGTAGTAGAACCGTCATGCTGTTAAAATCGAGACTTTTATTAGCCGGGGAGATGGGATGGCCCGGTATAGTTATCGAGAAAGCTGATGACATAAAGATGGGCCAGGATCAGGCTGGAAAGGCAACGAGGTTGAAATAGAATCATCAGGAATTCCGGGCATGACCTTAAATCGACTCCCCGATACCAATCTCTATCGATAGCCTCTCGCTTCGAGGACTCAACTGGATCCTGAAAACACGATAATTCGTCGAAGACTTTATGACGGTCATTTCAGACGTCCTGTCGATTCTCATTCGTGGCTAATTGAACGTTTTCTCACAGGGTTCAAGCGAGCCAAAACAGAAACGAATAAAAGGTTCGTGACGTTCTTCGGATCCTCGAATCACCATCTGATTCGCCGATCTGCTCGCGTATGCCCAAACTAATTTTCCAATTAGCAACGAGTGGATTAACACCGTTGTATAAAATTGAAATTCGAACGAGCATCGTGACTATCATATAGTGTCGCTATCTTATAACTGACAGCCGTGATGCTGAACCACGTTAAAGTTTCCGTATATCTAACGATCGGCTAGTAGAAGCTAGACGCTATCGGTTAGCTTGGATCACAGGACAGTTTCGTAAAAACCGTGTTAGTCCTGCTGGAATCTTTTTACGTGGGAAACACATTAAAATACGTAATAAGTAATTACAAGCTGATGTTACTGTTAATTAAACATCGTTTTCGCTACGATGTTATAGAAAGTCAAGTCGATTGGAGTCTGAAAGTAATAAAGAGGCAAATAGGTAGTTTCTTGCGCCCGGTAATTATATCCATATAAATATAACACTTCCTTCTATGGTAACGGCTGATGCAACATATTTTCTGTGATATTATTTTCATACAAAATTTCTATGGACATCGAAGTGAAAAGTTATGTCATGAATAATATTGTGTATTTCTAAATCCCAGTTATAATTGTCAATTTATATAAGTGAGACGAATAATAGAAGCGCAAAGAATTGAAAATTCGATAAAAGTAAATCAATTTTCCACGTCTGTGACAGTAGGCTGATTTAGGAATTTTTGTATGTTTCATTCTTATCAATTAACCGCACTAGATCAAACATTTTGTCGAGAATCTAATTTGAAAGAAATATTTGTCTGATGATATAAAACTTATAAGCATAAAACTCATTCGCGCTAATGAAAGAAAATAGCAGAAAAAATTATAAAGTTAAACGCGATATAATTGAAACTGTCTGACAACAACCCTTTATCGACGTAAACCGACGTTTCATCCAATATGACGTTCCCGCATTCGGCGAACTTAATTCTGGCAAAGCGTGGAATCTGTGGGAGAGATGCGGGCAATCGAGAAGAGGACAGTCAGAAAAATGTTCTTCGGAGCATTACTCATAGCCTATTGAAGGAACTATCCAAAGGCAAGCAACGTCTTCAGAAAACACGAACGTTAACGTGGCCGTGGCCATGACGCATTGGCGCGCAAGAAAAGCACGACGGGATGACCACGGAGAACAGAGTTGCTCGCGCGTTCGTTCTTCGTGGCTCGAAGAGTAAATAGCCCGACAACGGATCCATTCGAGGAGCGAATAAACGGGGGATCCAGTACGATTCGATTGGTCGTTTAGTAGAACGATCACACGCCTGTAAAATGCGAAACTCGTTCCTACAAGACCCGAACGCAGCACTACGCGCAATTTACCTCCTGCTCCGGAGCGTGGTAAAGCACTTTACACCGGGGTCTGGAGCGGTTTTATCGAATTCTGATCTCCTCCCGGTTCCTCTGTCCTTCACCGCCGTTGAATGTGATCCGACTGATAGGCAAACACGATGCCAGATGTTGGGCCAAGGCAATTTGCGCAACGATCGATTTATGACGGTCATATACGTGCACGATGTTCGCTGCTTTTCCCGTTTAATGGAGCTCCAATAAAGTCGTTCCTCGACGAGGCCAATCGCGAATTACAACGGGTCCTCGCGGCGATTGCTTTTTTCATGAAATTTCGAGAGGTTAGACGGAGATACCACGGGACGATAACAGCCGCAAATATCGTGTTTCAACGAACGTTGTTTATGAAATTTGAAAATCCCCGGGAATCAGGATTTTCGTTAGGTGTGTTTTTGGGTCCGATTAACGACGTGCTTTTCTGACGAGAATGACTGACAGTAGGGACCCAGGAATAAGATTTCAGAAAATATTAACACTACAAATGGCTTCGTGTGTTTTCGATTCAGCGTCATTAAAATATATCAGGCGTCATCTTTCACAAAAGTTTTAATGAAATTCTTATTTATTGCAGAAAACGTAGTTTGTGTTCTTAATCCACCACATGCTAATTGAATCATTTATGTTCAAACTTCATTCTTTCGCTTTTCTAAACCTTCAAAAAGCATGAAATTTTGGGATACTCAGCAATGTCTTTATTAGATTACCATTCGTCGAGTAAAACGTTCGAAACTTATTTCAGTGATATAGTAATTCCGAAGGAACAAATACAATTTTGAAATTTCGTTGGGATTATCTACGATCGCAAGTGAAAGTAAAACTTTTCGATTAGTCGATGTCAATGTTCTCCAAATTGTTTCACTCCACTATTCGTTTACCTTCGTGCACTTGCACTATCTCTTGAGATCGTATCATCGTTGTAACTGCGCGCTGTATGTTCTGTTAAGTAACGAGACAATCCCTCGAATAGCATAAAGAAACGTTCCACGCGATCATTCACTCTAATAGGAGTTAGCGAGCACTGTTCGAATGGAATGATAGATAGGCATGGCGTTGATCGCATCGAGCCCGCGACGAGAATCCGTCAATGTCGTCGGGTGCGGGGAGTTTCCGTGGCCCTCCTCGTTTGACACGGATACCTTTTCTCTTCCCTTTCTCCTGTTCGCCTTCTTCAGAGACTTTGTCTTAGATGCTGCGAGAAGATACCGCGTGGAAGGTGTAATGGATCGCCACACGACCAGCCGCCCCAACCCCCGTAAGGAACACCGGCTGAGATCGGTCAGATTACAGAGAAGCGGGGCATAATGTCCAAACAGTTGCTCGTCAACAACCGTCTAACGGTCCTACAAAACGTCTACCATTGCCGATCGCGAGGCCGACAGTCGAATTCCTCGAACATCGGCCGATCGAGAGCTGAAATCTTCACGAACTGTCTTGGATACCGTTACGAGGCTCCACAACATGGGCCATCGTGGAAACTGGCGATGTTCGCGCCGATTCCAAGCTGCTCCGCCAGTAAACCAGATCCCCTGTGATCTGGAAACGAAAATTTTACGGTGGCAACCGTGGTTCGTGTTAACTGGCTCGTCTCTCAATGAGATCGTGGATTCCTCTGACATGACGGTAGGCTTAAAGGCTTACTTCGCTGAAATCGTATTGTGCGAACCATTGAGCAACTTAGATGAATCAGTAACAGGAATATCAGCTAAGTGTGACATGCAGATTTCGATACAACTTTCTAGATTCATAGTGTAAGTTACTTGCAACGCATCTGTTTAATGCTACGACGATTAGTAACGTTACGGCCACTCCATGTAAGGGTCAATCTTTTTTGACTGTTTATTTCTAGCCAAATATTTAAAGTTACTGAATTTTTCTACTAACATAACAAAAATAATATTTCATTAATTTTTGTTGTAAAATCCATACTCGACTCTAGTCGATAATCATGACAATATTGAAGATTCGAAACTAATACATCTTGATTAGGACAAAGACCTTAATTTATAAAATGCTTCTACTATATTGCTACTATATGAGGACCATCATCGACAAAGAAACACGACACCGAACCGACTTAAAAACCCAGCGAAACCCCTTCGAGTCTAACGAACTTAACAGCAGTACAAACAGCAGTGCAAACATAACCAAGAGTCGATTTAGACTCGGGAAATTTAAGAACCTTCCAATCCAACGGTAGAGACATGGAAGCGCTTCAATCCAGTATAGGGCAGCTGAAGGGATTAATAACCAGGTAGAAGGTAGCGAGAAAATCAAAGCGTAGGATTGGTGTTCACGATGAACAGGCTGAACTATCCCACGGTCGAGCTTCTCCTCCCGCAGGATATTCGATTTCGGTAGCTGTGGCTCGCGTTCGTACGGACTTTACGTCGTAGGAAAACGATGGACGTGGATCTGCGGAAAGACGTGGCACGCCGCGCCGTGGGTGTGTGCGCGGATGGGACGAGGAGATCCACGAGCACACGGCCGGAAAAGGAAGAGGAGAGGGGCTGGTAGAAAGAGCAAACGAGCTGTGGAAGATGAAAGAAGGACGGTGGTATCTCGTGGGTCGTAGTCGAGAAGAGCGAAGAAGGAAGAAATAGTGGTCGTGGGTCGAGGGGGGTGAGTTGGAGGGAGGGTGGGTGGGGGGAGGCAAGAGAGACACAGAGGGAACTTGTTATGCTTTGAGAGATATGGCGGAGGCCTGCGGAATACATAATTTTGTAAAGACAAAAATGCTGCGGTCGTGCCTCGGTGGAGTCGCATTTTTCCTTGTTTCACGAAATGTTCAGGCTCGCCTTCCCTCCCACTCCCTCTTTTCCGTTCGTGGTCTGCTCCTTGTCCAAGCTTCTCCCCGCGCATCATCCCTCTCTCGTTCCTCTAGTAATGCGCCGCGGAATGAGAAACGTTTTGTAAAAAATGTATCCGCATCTTCGCAACGCCGCGGCTCTACCGGCCATGTCCTTTTCCTTCTTCCGTTCTCTCGTTTTCCCTTCCTTGCTGTGTATGGGGTAACATGCTGTACAGAATTGTGCGCGTGTTCTTGGAACGCGATCAAATGAATTCTGATGTACTTGAAGCGTTCGTTTCGCTGTCGATGAGGGAAACATGCGGCACGGCACGTGCCATTCAACTTTTCTAATTTCTTCAATGGCGGTGCAGATTGAACACCATTGTTACTAATTGATCTTTATGGTGTAGAATTAGTTAATCTTGTCTCTCTCCCTCTTCTGTTCTTCAGATAAGAACGTGTGAATCTAGATTGATTTCCACCGATGAAATTTTTATACGAGTTCGTGAAAATAATTCTTAGTTGTATCAGCCTTGAAAGTAAACGTATACTTCATCCAAATCACATCGTCGAAATGAACAATTTTTATTTCTTATAAGCGAACGAAATTTCAGTTATAGAGGGTTAATTATTAAAAACCGCGTTTTTCGTTTCAACATACATTACACAAATAACAATGACGAATATCACGATCAGAATATCTAGATGATGTTCTTCCGTACGATACACGCAAAGAAAAAGTGCAGCGTTGTATTGATAGCGCATTGAGATTTCAGCTTCTCGTTTTCCTCGTTTCCTGTAGGTCGCGTGGGTCGGGACATATATCACGATTTACAAGCTAAAGGACACATTCCCGGACAATAATTCTCGAACTGAGATATCGGTGGGGTCGTAAAGAACGACAAACTATTGTCTTAAGGACAAAATGTAGCCAATAAGTGGTCGTGCCACGGAAATAGGCGAAATGCGTGTAACGGTCCTTTTCTGAGGGAAAAAAAATTTCCATAAACTCCGCCGATCCTTTCGTGTGATCTCCTAGTCCCTTCCTCGTCGTTGGAGTCTGTTCTCTCTTGTCCCCTCTTACTTTCACGCATAGTTGAGATCCCTAACTGATTTTAGTGGTTTCCCTTTGACTTTTTGACGTCTTACAAGGGCCGACAGCCATTCAAATACTTCTGTAACCGCGCGCGGGGACTGTCGCCGCCATAACTAACCTAGGATAACTCTCTGGGAACTTTGCCTCTCTTTCTCTCCGCCGAATATTCGCCATTGCTCTCTCAACTACCGCTCCTTTTCTGCATCAACTTTTGTTCAGGGTTAAAACGGCCCGTTTTGTGGTTAGGAAAACTGTTAGGGTACCATGAATTATTGGAATTTGATTGTGCTTAAGTTCTCCAGCAACGAAGGTTGTACAACTTTGACAACGTTGATAGGATCAAACATAATCGTAGGGTTAATTAGGTATCGTTATGTTGCACCTAAAGTTGCGAATAATTGATGAAAAGTTCACTTCAACATTACACATGATACTTTTATGTTAAATTATGATTTAAACGTTTCTGTAGGTATGTTTGTAGCTTTTGTTAATGTCAATGTATAAAAAATGTATCTTGCAATATGATTTCTGAAAGTATATTTCATTCTTTTACGTACAAACGATATCGAACATTATGATATTGACAATCGAGCTTCTAAAAATCAGATTAATTGAAAACTTTTCGTCAATCACATAGCTACAACAATGATCTCCAAGGAATGTTATTTAACGAAACTTCTCATTATCGAGAATCTTAATACGTTCCTTCTAACTGGAGGAACCGCCTCAACTTATTGGCAGGAGAGCAAGCGCAATAATTCGAAACGGCTCGATCTTCTTCAAAAGCGGAACTTCGACGATCCACCGAACTACGATGGAACTTTTCTAGGTCAAACCCCTTCGCGTTCACATAACCCACTTCCGTCCAGAGGTTTTCCAACCACTTATCCGCCCTAGCACGACGGTTCTTTCAACACAGAGAGGAGTGGATAGACGGAACGAAACGAAGGAGACTGAAAAGTTGAAATGGGCAAAGTGTGTCCGTGAGATTCAGAGAAACGCGAGTTCGCCTCGCAACTGTGGAGTTTGCATTCTGGCACGTATAGCAGTTTTCAAGATGGGTATTTGATAGGATGTGGACACGTAGGCTATGTATACGCGGCGACTCGGTAGATTAGGATGATATAATTACAACATTAACATAAGTCACCGGACAGGCACGGCCGCGGAATAGTAATCGTGTCGAACACGTGTGCGCGTCATCGCTGTTTCGTTTTACTGCACTTCGTTTCTAGGGACAGTGCCGCCTCGCCGGGTTCACGTGCGTTTTCGTCGGCTGGATATCCTTCTCTTAAATACCGAGATATTTATCGCGACGTTTCGCGCAGTCGGCCACGGTCAACTTATTTTCCGAATTTAATCGTTCGACCATAATCACCTACTATGCATAATTATTAATCAATTGAGCTTAATTACTTAACTTGATATCAAAGTTATTGAGAACCTTTGACAACGATTACTCGGAGTAACTTCAGCAAATGGGAGCGAAGATTGACCGGTCTTTTTCAAATTAATCGAAATACTGCTATAAAATTTGGAAGATATATCAGAGAGGTTTTGATTATTATTTTTGTATTGTTTAGTTACTCCAAACATACTTGTGTATACATTACATTTAGGGCTCGTACATAGAAAATTGTAATAGTTTAGTTTCGTTTAGTATATTGGGAGATCCAATCGGTGTACAAAGAAACTTTGTCATTTTACGAGAAGCGCAGTCATCTTCTTTTTATTTTCTTTCTTGTAGTCGATATCTTTGTTACATTATGTTTCTTCAGAACCTTCGGAAGGATATTTGTGAACGTGAAAATAGCGATGCAGGTGGTCGAATGGCATAATTCTCTATGGCATAATTAATTCACAACAAACATTTCAAACAAGTTCTAAAGAGAATGGACATGATATTCCGGCCTTAAACTTGATCCGTAAATGCGATACGTAGCTCGAGCAGCAAAGTTGATACAAATTCTTTCATTCGATGAACGTGGGACGAAAAATTTCCGCGATTCACTGGCTCGTGGCCCGTTGCAAGCACGGTCGAGCCTGTCGCGTAACAATTTCCAAATTGCCGTGAAATCCGCGATCCAAACGTTCCAGTGGAGCACAAAGAAAAATCCGTTCCGCGGCAACAAGCAACGAGCCAGAGAAAACAGAGACGAAAGAAAAAGGTGGAAGCGAGGAAGATAGAACGGAAGGGAAAAAAAGAGCGAGAGGGAGAGAGGAAGGAACACCATGAAATCAGGAACCTGACTGGGCATACAGCGTTCGGAAAGTTGGTGAACTGATGAAGCAGTCAGGCGATCATAAAAGGTAGGCAAGTTGAGCGTTGCCTGATGAAGAAATAAAAGTGTATACCTCCGTCTGACCCCGCTTCCCTCTGTCCACGGTCCAACCGGTCGGAAGGTACAGAAAGCACCGAGATAGGGTTGCGGAGGCAGGCAGATTTCGCTCCCTCTCTCTTTTTCTCTCCCTTTCTGGGTTTATCCGAGTCACCGATCGCGTAGATTCCGAGAAGCAGCCGAAACAATATCATAACTCGTCGGCCCCGGGAGCCCATGGCCGTAAATAGAAATGCCTGATACCGCGAGAGAGAAGAGACTTGCTGGCTGCCCCGGCTGCTTCGTATTCCACCCGCGCAAACGGGGCTCCATGATAATTATGATGCGTCTTGGAGTCCCGCGCGATCGGTTTTTGATGTGGTTGAGCCGCCGAAACGGTCCCCGGTACCGGTTCGCCTTCATTCGTGATAGAAATTTCTGATCGATCTTCGCTAGTTCCACATTTTTTCGGCGGCTCCGCTTGAAATAGTATGGTTGGTGTTTCTTCGTATGATAAATTATTCTCTGAGGATAATGCCCTCCGATCGTTATCGATACGCGGAGGAGAAACTAAATGGTTTCGTGGAAGTACGCTGGCAAGATTTAACGATCGGGAATATTAGAAATCGCTGTAAAATATTTATTACCTTATTATTTTTTATATTAAGTTACACGTAGGGTTAATTAGTTCCGAAGAAATACATCGTCGTTTTGTTGGAAGAATACTGAAACTAGGAATGTCAATATTTTAGCAACTCGATACATACCTGATAAGACAGAAACATGACGAATGTAATTTCAATCGTGATACAGTTTGATGTAGTAAGAGCAGTCGTGCAGGGATGGAGTTATTCAAAGGAAACTGGATCGTTTTGGCGATGCTTTCATAGATTCTGGTCCCTTTGACGATTTTATCCATTCTCTACGGTCCGAATCTTTCAACATTCGCCACGGACAGCTCCGGTTGGCTAGCTTCGGCTTTCAGGACGAAGAATAGACACTAGAACCACGGGTTGCGCTCGCTTAATCCGCGAATCGAAGCTTTCATGCATAATTCATGGCCGCGCCTTCGCATCCCCGCTTCTCCACGCGGCGTCTTTTGAATCGGAAACTTTTGGAATTCCCTTCCCGACGGGAAATTTATCGCGCTTACGGCATTTACGTCGCCGAGAAAACTCCGCGTTTTACACCTCCGTGCTGCCCCCAAGAAGAAGAACGATGCAACGTTGTATGAGATCTATTTTTCTTTCTTTTTCCTTTCCTCTTTCTTTTTAATATGTTGCTAGCAAAGCATTTTTGGCGCAAAGGGAAAACATTGTTTCGTTCAGCTGAAAAATAGAAACTATTTGGATAAAGTTGCTTCAGAGGTCGGGGCGTTTCATGGGTTTCTATTTTTTATTTTTTATTGCGTGTCAAAATGCGATGCACTCGACTTAAAGATACTTAAACTTCATTTGAATAACATTACGACAATTAATGAAACACGAACTAAGCATTGTGTGCAACTGACTAATCGTGTATTCTTACGTTTATTTGTTATAGCACCTTTGATGAACACCTTCTGGATTTTGACCAGTAAATGCGCAGTACGAGTAAGTAACTTGTATGTATATTTCATACGTCTACTTGAAGCTAAACCTCAAAATCTGTCAAAAAGATTCGATTTAACCACCGTCCTGAAACTCAAAAGTAGAAAACAAATCATTTTTCATGTTTAAAAACGCTTTATTTAGCGTATCAATCGCTCCATATAACCTTCCATTCTTGCCACAATGCTCATCATAAGAAACGCAGGTATCGAACTCTAAAAGCTCCAATAAAATCAACCTAATATATTTCCTTTTCTTTTTTTTTTTTTTTGTCTAAAGGGCCATAAATTTTCAAATAACACAAAGCAACCCCAGTGAGGGTGGTAGGAAGGAAAAAAGGTCGTGATTAATATTTGAGAATTTATTGGATGACGGTGTTGGATGTGAACACCGCGTTAATCGTGGAAATCGGCCCGAATGGATCGAGGACCGCGACTGATTCGCTGATACAATTTAGGCATGCGGGTGTGAGACCTTCCTCCCCTTGACTCGGTGTCAATTTCAATTGTCCGTTGAAGAGATTGATACGGGCGATTTTGGCTGGCTGATAGCAGTGTCATTCAACGACAGGAGCACGTCTACCATAAATGCAGAAAACGTCGTTTCTGTACCGGAGGACTCGAGAGAAGTTTATGGGCACGTTTTTGGTGGCCGCTTTCGGGGAACGATGATTTGGGTAATTCTCGTTGGACGGAAGATTTCGGGGCCCGATTAAGCGGAACGACTGATGAAGAGACTTGGAAATCCAGCTCTCCGGCTGAAAGGTACTGCGTACTTAATAAAGATGATGACAGTCGCGAGATCCTTTGTGAGCTACTCGAAAGGCCTACTAGGCTCTTCTTTTTCGTGGAACCAACTTGTACGCTTAAAACAGCTCTGGTAAATAAAACCGGCGATAATCTGGCCAATTATCTGATCTAAATCTGGCGAGGAAGTAATTTTTATTAGACATTCTCTCGTAATAATAAGCAGTTGGCCCTTGTACGTGCTTGTGTCTATGTTTCTTATCAAGTAAACTGATCTACGAGCGTGTAATAGAGCTGGATTCAGGATCGATCGGGAAACGATTCGGTGAGACGAGTCAATACAAAGTTCATTAGAAAGTTTTCAGGGTAAAAGAAGTATAAGAAACTGTAAGTGTTTGTCAAGCCACCATTCCCATTGTCAGTGAGCCTTTTTCACGAGCGTGGCTAATGGATTTATGGTCGCAAAATTCGCCGACCAGACATGTCTCGCCTTCGTACAATTTCGGAGACGATATTAGCATTAGAGAGACGAGCAAAGTCTGGCTGTGGGCAAGGTATGGCCCAGGTAGATCATCCTACGCGTTGCTCCAACAACGACAAACCACACCCGCCTTTGGACAATGGGTGACGCACTCCACCGTGCCCCGCTCGCCTCCCTTTTTCTTGAATTATGGCTTAGCTGCTCCTTTCGCGCCGTTTCAACTATCGTTCGACCACCATTCTGCCGATCGAAGATCTTCGAATTACGTATGCTTTTACGAAGCCTCGCAGCTCTGAAACAGGTAGATCTGTCGAGAAATTAATAGCGGTAGATAAATGGGGATTATAAGTTTCTATTTATTGGATTTTGTGATATTAATCGATTCTCAGAGATGTTCTTATTATTGTAGTTTATTTCTTTCATTTTTCTACTCAGCCTGTATTTCTCTTTGTTTCAGCAGTTTATGATACTATGAGATACATCTAGGGATGCGTGTAAAACAGATTTGAGAAACTTATATACCAATATTAAAATGCGGTATTCGGCTGAAAATTTAGAGGTTTTAGATCTCCACTATCAATAAATAACCGACGGAAATAATTTTTCCCTCGACCTAGGAAAGGACTAATCGATTCTATTAAGGACAATCTTTCAATACTGACTCAAACTTCCTAATCTTCTGTTTCCAAATTCCTGCATTCTTTAGGAAAAGAAGATTCGGAATTTGGAAACTTTGTGATATTCGTGCAATAACTTAGCAATAGAAAAATCGAATTTAATATTTAAAATACGAATTGCGTACGATAAAAATGTGAATATTTCAGTATATCGACGCTTTAGTACACATATGATGTGTATTGGATGTAAATGAAGACGCACGGATTAATGTCTTTTTAATTAATCATTAGTCAAAGATATAAGGAATAACGTACGCCATGACAAATGTTTTTCTATAGCCTATGAAATAATGATAAATTAATACGTTGATAGTTGTACCAGGGCTCCTGTTGATTGCGCAATTACTCTGGCTGTGATTTAGCATCAACGCAACTTTACGCTCATCGAAATGTCGTCAGGTTCAACTTATAGATTGTTTTGCATCGCTCGAGATTAATGAAGTTTCGTTGCCATTACATAATTACTGCAAAGATTTTTATTGTCCCATCGTATATCATAATCGCTGACATTCAACGAACACGTGCAAATCATATCTAACTGCAACTTGTAACTCTGAACTGTTTCTCGGATAAACTCTCAATGATTATGCAAGTTGTATTTAACTTTCGAAATGTCAGGAAATGGAAGAAATTTAGGAATTTAACGTTAGTTATATCAGTAATATACTGTTCTACAACTAACGATATGTTCGTCGAAATCTCTTTTCCGACAAGCGAGGAAAAATTCGCTTTCTACAAAATCTACAGCGAATACCGGTAATTCTTCAAAAGAAAAATAAGCTGAGGAAACATATAACCCACGCTATGTCAAAACCGCAAATGTGCAAATTTTCCCAATAAAACATAAACTGAAGTCTTCTTTCCTCTTCCTTTAATTACATAAATTAAAATGACAAATGCGAAGTTACAATGATGATTACGCTATGAAGCTTCACTTGTCTTCAAGATTATTCGATTATCCTTTATTCAATTGCAAACATCCACTAGCTATTTACATAATCTTCTATTCCTGACACGGATGTCTTACAGGAGATATGAAGACGATGCGACGTAACCTTCGAATTCCTCCAGGAAGTTGATCAAACAGAAAGAAACGCAAAGGGAAGAAGGAGACGAGGCTTGATTACATTGGAAAAACAATTTAGCATGAGCGTGCAGTACAGTGGCGCGCGGGGCCATCAAGCCATCACTGTCACGTCGACAGGCGACTATCCGCGATCTGCACAATAAGTCAATCAGCGGGTCGATCAGAAGTAGACAGACCTCCAGCCGCGCGACGTGAAACTCCTGACAAATGATTCTGCCGATACGAGGCTCGAACCGGAGCCAGTGACGTCTTCATACGGTCTCGCGGTGGCCGTATAGCCCGGTCGCTTGTCCGTCACACAAATCGCCCAACCAGCCTTCCAAGATGTCACCGATTTATTTTACGAGATGGCCCATCGTCCTGGACGCGCCGCGCCCCCTGTTCACGCTTGTATTGAGTCCTTACGCGACGCGTCCCACGGACTCCTGATATACACCGACACGTATCGATGCTTTATTGGGATCCATTACCTTTCTACGGCCGCTATAAGTCGTCTCCGGTGGAACGCGGCTCCGGATATCGGTACAGGTTTCGGCCTGGGCCCCGGGGACAAACCGGGGAAAAAAGGGAAAGAAAGTCATAAGGCATCGCAATCACGTTCTCCGCTCGGAAGATCGAACGTTCAGATACAACCAAGATTTCGGCCAAGCTTCCTTGCTTCTTCGATGATTCTGACTTCTCGGTTCTTTCTATTGCTGTACTATTTTATCTTGTCTGGCAGCGTCGCTTCGCAGGATCGGTTGATAATCTGTGTGGAGCATTGTTTGAGATTGAATGACGCGTGTAGGACAGGTGTTGGGATTCCTCAAACTGCTAGAAAGTTGGTGTTGTATATATCTAGATGTAAGAGAAATTGATTTTCAGTAGTGATATTATTCGGTCCTTTTCGGTATTTTCAGTGGAAGATCCAGAGGAAGTAGATATATTTCTTTATCCTCGACATTTCTTGCATGTTTGGCATTTTAGATATAAGAAATACATATTCTCAATTCCTTATGACGTTTAAGATGTGAAATTTATCTGGCGTTACACCGTCGAAGGATTAAATTGTTAGTTTAAAAATTACGTAAATGTATTGAAATTTCCCATAATTGCAACTGATTTCTAGCGTGGTTATTCTTCGTGTCCACATATTTTAAAGTATCTAAAACAATTCTTCCCAAAATTTCAAAAGAAAATGTACAGGGCTGATTGTCTACTATTAACACAATAGAAGAGTGACAACTGCCCTTTCCCATAAAACTCAACTACTTTCTAATAGCACCAGGTCCAACAAGCAAATCGGTTGGCTTGGTTGAAGCGAGAAGCCTACTAAACGCAAGAATGCCGAGAAAATGGTGAGGACAAAAGGTGTGGGACCGGCCAGGCAATTTCCTGGTAGCCCCAGCCGGAAGACGGTCCTTGGAACAACCCTTAATTACGGCCAGCAATTAGAAAATTGCGTCAGTCCAACCTAGGCGCAATTTATCATCATCTCTTTCGAACTATCGACCTGTCCGATTCCTCTGTCTGCCCTCAGCGTGTCTTCTCAGGATTGCTCTGGATTTCGAGTCGATTTTACCTGACCAGAATGAACCAGGTAGAGAGAAATAGAGAAAGAGAGAGAGAGAGAGAGAGAGAGAGAGATATCGAAAATTGCAAAAGTAGCGAATAGAAAGCTTTACACAGGTACGAGACCGGGATGCAACTTTCATTCCCGTGGTAAGAAAAATTGCCGAACATATTTCACCCGTGCTTCCCGACGGGGCTCCTAACTCTCGATGGCCTGGCCGATATTCGTCCGGTCTTGGAGAAATAGATCGACGATCGGAACCATTATTCAGGGGCGACCGCTCGAAAACCAGAGGACGGATTATGCCGGTGGATCTCCGGGTAAATTGGATCGCATTAGATGCACGCAGGAATTAATGGACTGTGTTATCGAGGGAGCAGGTTGGTCCAAGAAAAATGTGTGACGAAAAAGTTTGAATTATTTGGAACTTGATGGCTTATTAATCGTGTAAAACTTGGTTATTTGATTATTGGTAACAGACTTGTACAGGTGAAATCTGATTTCTTTGATATTTGAATTTTATTGTATTTTGTTTTATCGTTTATTAATAGGGCACATTATAGAAAAAGAAATTTATTACCTCTATTAGGAAGATTTATAATAGAAATATGAAAACCATCGTGAATAATCCAAATAATTATGTGATGTTTTTATATGAGTTTAACTGTGGAAAAGGCGATATAAAGGAAAAGACTCAAGACATTTCCTATTTCGTGTAGATAATTTATTAATGGAAAAATTATTATAGAAAAACTGTAACATCTTCGTTCCAATAGTTTCCAAATGTCCAATAATAATTCTCTATATTGCTTAAGAATATTTGTTAAGAATCCATTGATTTCTCAATTTTCTTAGTAAATAAAATACACGAGCAAGAGATATTTCGTGGTTCGAGAACTTCTGATCCTGAATCGACTGCTATTTTCCACAACATTCCTAGTCGGTCCATTATTTATCAAGTTTTGATATATTCCTATTTATTATAATTTATGCGCGATCAAGCGTGTCCAGACTGACTAAGAATACCGGTTTCTATTAGCAAGATTTAAATCATGATGTCTAGCGGTGCAATTTATCTCGACCACGATTCTTCTTCGTTTGAGCAGTATAGGTATCCACAAAGACAACTTTTATTGCTTTCTTAACACCTTCCAGATGCCCGTACACTTTTAAACAATTCGTATGTATATCTCCAATTCTCGTTGATTCCCAACGACTGCTGAGTCAACATATACAAATTGCTACGATTTCATAAGTGTCTATACAAAAACAAGAAGCAGAGAAAAAAGAACAAAAAATTAAAAATGTAGAAGTCTTCCAGAAATGATGGTTCCCAAGCAGTAATGTAGTTATTGCTGGGTTACAGTTGCTATGAAAGATAAATCCATATCTACACTTTAATTTTCAAATGATACATTTTTTTAAACAGATTATACATTTATACAAGTTATACATTACAGGAAATCTAATATACTTGAACCTAATTAATCAACATGTAAATGTAAATACTTCTCCTAGCCACTGTACATATCCTTATTATCTCTGCCCACGCGCAATTTTTCGCATCGACATCGTGTCACCAGGCCGTGTAGCGCGTCGATTTTCAATCTCATCCGGGTGCAGCGCGGCGGTGGCATCCCGGCTACAAGAAAAATTGATACGTGGGCCTCTAATGGCCCAACAAAAACGGACCCAACAGGGACGCGACAACAAAAGCGTATGCATATTATGAATGGATGGACGAGGCGAAGGAGGAACGGATGCCAGAAATATATTGCCTCGGTGCACCCACTCTCTACGAGTTGCACACGTGGTCTCGACATGGGGGTGGGAGGGTCAAGGGGGAGACAGAAAAAGCAGGGAGGAGGTGTAGAAGCGCGGAGAAAGAAACGGAGACAAGAAGAAAGAGAAAAAGGCGGGGTCCAAGGAAAACAACAGAGACAGAAAGAAGCAGAAAGGGGAAGAGAACAGAAGAAGAATCAGAAGAAGATGAAGAAGAAGAAGTTGAAGAAGGAGAAGAAGGAGGTGGAAGTAAAGGAAGAAAAAGGAGGATAAAGTTGCGAAGCTCGCGCATCCCTCCTTTTATCTGCCTTTGTGACGAGGAACAGGCGAGGCCTGCACGACAGAAAATTAGTAAAATCCGGCGGGTAGCGCGTGGAACTGTCTGTCCTGGTGCCCAGAGTCGGATTTATAAGGAGCGAAGCCACGATTTATGCCGGGGCCTTGGTTATTTATCGATTTCGATGGTGCACGCGATATCGTTGCACGGATATCGATACGTTCTTGCCTCGAACTCCGGTCCTGCGTTTCTCTTTTTTCCTCTCTCTTTCTCACTCTCGTTCTTCCTCGTCTTTTTAGATTTTGTCTTTTTAAGTGATTTTCAGTTTTCCACGTGTTTTTAGAAAGTGCCTACACGTTGGCGGAATGTGGTGATTGAAGCGTTGAAATTTAGAAAGGACAAATGAAAATGCCGTATATTCGAAGCAGAAAATTTTGCTGGCTGCCACGGCAAAATCCTATAAGCTGTCTATCGCGTTTCCCGAGTTCCTTGGAACTTCGGATTTACTTTGACCCGTAAAATTTATCCGAAAACTCAGCAGGAGCTCGTATCGGGAAAGGAAGCGAGGAACCACGCAATAAGGGGATGGAATAAGTTTTCAGTCAACACGTTGAATCCCTAAACACCTTATAAGTCTTTGCTTATATAATATCTGGAACCAATAGCGAATGCTACCTTTCCCCTTTAACTGTTAAAATTACGTACCACTGACTGTATTGTACAACTTAATATATCAGCTCTTATCTTTCTGCCGTGCTAAACATAGAATTCCTTAGACGATAAGAGAAACAAAAATGTATTCTCGCAGAAATCTCATATCTTTTAATTGTGAACGATCGATCAACTGTGTCGTCGATTCGATTATTTGAGAACGATGTTCCACTGAAGAGCTAGTTCGAGACGACTGAATAACGCGGCAGTCATCTCTCTGTCCTTAAAGGCCTTCCTCTTCGAGAGAAATCGTCCGTCTACTTTTTCTACGATAGATTAATGCCATAAACGGGGGAGCCTCTCTGAAAGACGAAAGATCAGGCCGATTACCCACAGTGAACGGGGCGCAGTGTTAGGGACGGGAGTGGTTTGCCGTGCAATTATTAATTCCAGGAAATCGATAAGCTCAAAGAGCTCCTCCCGAAGCCGCGCTTGTAATTATTGCCGGCAGAGTAATAGGAAGAAGAAGAGAGCAAGGAGCAGAAGGCAGCCCTCAAAGCACAATGCCACCCTCTAATCACGCATCGACTTATCGACAAGGAGAAGACTGAGAGCTCATGTTTTACCTACACCTTAGGACGTCAACAGTTCTTCCAGTCTGTCTAATAGCTAACCGTTCGACCGGGCTCAAACTACAGGAAGCACTTTCTTCTCCGTTTCACGCCAGTTTTAAACGAGCCACCGACGAATTTCAAGCCGAGCCATACTTCATTTGAATACTTTAGACCCCCATCGATGTCACCTAAGTGTGGTGAAATTTTGAGAAAATTGCTTTTTCTTCTATGGTATTGGAAAAGTGTATAATCGCTTCTAGATTTGATGCTTTAGATTTGTAATCGAATTCAAAGTTCAGCTTCCATGCTTTGAAAGAAGTTGGACGATGTTTAGGACATGTAAAATTGCAACAAGTTTCTTATTTGAGTAGGAGAGAAGTTTCTGGGAACTTTGGAAAGAAGTTTGGAAACGTGTGGCAAGGGCTTAATAACTTGGTTTCAGCTAGTTAACCTTAGTTTTTGTTTCTAAATTACGAACGGCTCCGCACGTGTCTCGTTCACCTTATAATTAACAATTAGAGCATTTCTTACATTTATGAATATTCATGAGGAGCGATGCTAAACGGTAGTAAATTCGTTAATGTGATTTCGCGGAAATTTATATCAAGTAGTAAACATGTCAAAAATCTCGAGCTAAAATGGTGATACATTTATGTACAAAAGATATTCTTGTAATCTTTTATTCTTTATAAATCGCCAATATCTGTGATATAATTTAAAATTATTTTATAATCTTACTACTTTCACATACATATGTTTCTATTACATTTTATTGCCATTCTATTAATATTCTATTTTCATTCATAATTAAATTCTTTTAAAGTAATTTTTTTAACGAGCAGAAAATAATTTGAATAATTTTGTGCATTGAGATTAATTGTAGTGGACAATAACAATATATTTTAAAATGTAGCAGCCGCTCATTGTTGATAACGCTGAATGTTAATTAACGGATCGATCGCAACGTCTCGTTAAAAATGTCCAAAGTAAATCTCTGGTTTATTATCCGGAACGCTTAGCTTTTTACGAAGCTAGTCGGCAGACCCTTCGATGGCTCCGCGCCAAGCTGTTACCGGGCGATTAATGCGTATTTGTGTGTATTTCGTAAGGATCCTAGAATCCAGTAACGTCAAGTTATTTTCTCCCCGGACACGATTTTTCTTCGCGAACACTTCCATAACGAATGTCTTTGCAATTATGATTGTCTGTTTTCGAAGTAAAGCCTCCGCTGCTACGGTAGTAAATTTAAATAGTTCGCGAAATTTATATAGTTAGAAAATCAGATTTCTACGGTTAATTATTGTAGGTTTTAGATTTGCGAAAAATTAGAGAATATAGGAAGAATTTCACAGAGCAATTGTATTAAGCTTTAATACTCATTGTAAGATATTCTTTTTATATATATACTTCTAAATAGGCGTATTGCAAACTTTCTGATGAATTCCTGCGTATTAAAATTTTTAATTTCATGCGTATATCTGAAGTAAGTATTTATATTCACGTATATTTGGTCGTACAGCTAAATAGTCAAACAAACTGATGAATAAGTATTAATTAATATGCTTGGAACAATGACCCATTGTAAAAGATTTTAATACAGGACGCGCCACGATGCATGCCTTGTACAGGGTATATTGCACATATTCAAAAGAATTGTAATAAATTTCTGCGACTGCAATTACAGCTAATTAATGACTTGTGGGAATGCCTGTTGTATAAATCATGCGTGTTACTGCTGTCGCTGACGGATGAATCATTCCTTAATATTTATTTTCGCTTCAAGGATAGGGTTGTAATCACCAAAGGAAATGAAGTTTGTAATTTTTAAACGAAACAGTGCACAATATTATTATTCCGAAACTGTTAGGCTATTTATTTCATAAATTAAGTATACGATGTGTTCCGGTATCCTATTAAATTTATGCTAGACTTTTAAATATTCTTAGGATCTCAGAAATGGATTTCGATAGTTCTTTCTTCTTTTGGATTCACGTTTTGTCTTCATGATACTCTTAATCTTAGGATATGATCAACAACTCCTCATACTTTTATTCAACTATCTACATACAAAATGTACTAGTCGTACACGTAACTAGGAATTTGAAATTAGTTTACTACGTGTTAGATAGTGAAGAAAATTTAATTCTGTTGTTTATGAATTACACCTCTATACGATCACTAATACCTCGTTTTTTACATTTTTCACATTACATCCAGCATTCCGCAGAAAAATAGTTAATTGACTACGAAGTTACTAAAAATACTGAATATTACCCAAGAAGATAATACCAATGTCCATTAATAAAGATTCACATGGAATAAAATTTCGTTCTTACAATTTTCCTCGGATTAAATAACAATATTACTAAACATTTGCGGATTAGTTTCCACGATAAGGGGAAGACAAACAAAAATAAAAATATCAAAGATCGGATACTGACAGTGCGTTTAAAGGGCTTGAAAGGTAGAAAAGAAACGGGAGGAATGTTACGATACCGGAAGCTGAGTGATAGCGGTTGCGATATCGGTCGCGGTACGACCTCTAGGAACGAGCCTCTGACCACGGTGGGCCCTGTTCTCTGTGGCTGTGGCACGGTGTGCCCTATAAGAAGTGATCGTTACTGCACGCCGCCCTATAATCTACACGGGCTAATGACGTCCATTACGTTACTGCGCGCCTCGGACCGCTCGCGTCGTCCGCTCCCTTGGCCACGGTCCCGATGCGCGACTCGGTGTGTTCTCGTGCCGATACCACGGCAAAGAACACACGGAACACACGCTAGGATTTCACACCGTTCCGTAGAGTAGTTCTCTGAGAGCACAACGACACACGGGCTATGTGATTTCTCGAACGATTTCAATTTTCTGCCAACGCTGTATACAGTCCCCTTCGTCTCTCACGACCTCGAAGCTTTCTCGTTCACGCCATCTCGACCTTTAATCGACTTTAGGTTGAAAACGAACGCCCTAACGCCGTTTCTGATCACTCGGTCAAGTTGTCTTTGACTCGCGCCATTTTTATGGCTCTTTTACCCCCTGCCGGCGGCACCTTTGCGACGCCATAATGGGAACCGCTGAACCTAACGCTTCGACACAAAACAGCTCGTTTTAATTCATCCGCGCGTCTGACGTAGCGTCCATTAAAGGCGGCGCCTTTCTAGGATCCTTTATATTCTTCCCGCTAGTGTTTCGATGGGAAATATCGCGCTGTTTGTGGATTACTCTACGTACGAAAGCGAAAGGGTGAAATTTCGAACACGAAGAAGGTAAAGAGGAAACTTAATCGTATTCCCTTCTTATCAGAACGACAACGTGGCTCATCCGGATTGATCGTGGAGCAACGTTCATGCTTCAACTGGAGAACAGTGTCTCCTTCCTCCTTCTGCCTGGCGCGTTTCGTTTCCACGCCCTATTCCATCGTCCCTCGACAGCCATAACTCGGTCGAGCGAAACAGAGGAGCGCGCGAGCGAGCGAGCGGAATCTGTGTGTGGCCGCGCGCAGGCATGTATAAATACGCGAGGAGAGCCGCGTATAACAAGTTATGGCAGATAAATTTATAGCATCTCCAGTGAAACGCCATTACTTTAAATGCACCCCTCTCCGTGCCGAGTGCGCTATCCTTCGCGGTCCTTCGTACTGGCTTGTCTTCCACCTCTGCCCGCGTCCCACAGCTCCGTTCGCGGTGTGTATCGGCTTTTACGATTTTTAAATAGCCCGCGCGAATACCTTCGACGTTGCAGGAACCGCGCCTTTTGTCCGGTCTCGATCCACGGATTTCAATGATCCCTATGGATCCCTTCCACTCTGCTCTCACTGGCTGCGATTTTACGGCCGGTGCTTCAATGCCGCTCCACTGTTACTGTATCTCGAACGCAGTTCCCAAGGGAACGTTTCAATGTGTGCCACTTTTTGCTACGTCGTAAAGAATAATGACGATGATCGCGACTTCGTTGCGTCACAACACAGGCTGTTCCTTGCCTTGCTACCTTTTGCTTGTTTTGATGTCTCAGCATAATAGTTACACTTTCCTTTGATGATTATTCAGATGTTTAATCAGACTTTGTTTGAGTATTCGTGATAAAAAAACTTGTAGGTTTTCTATTTATCTTTACAGGAAAATGATCAATTTTTCCTAGAAATTTACTTAAGTTTACTGCGATGTATTTTTAGAGATTTTGTTTTTGTTAGATTTTTTTCTACATATCTTTCATACTAATTTCCTCGGTAGAAAATTTTCGTTACAATTTACAGTAGTTCTAATGTTGTTATTATATAAAGGTTCACTAGAAAGTGAGTACTACACTTCAAAACCGGTCCTTGTTAGCCTTCTTCGACTACTATGAGTGATTTTAATCCAAACTTGATATTCTTTAAGTATCTTTTTTCAAGAGGACCGCTACAAATAATTGTGCGGCTTTTCTTGCATTTATTAAGATACTGTTATATCGCAAGAAAATATTTCTTTATCTATGTATATACGCGAAGAAAAGTCGATTTTTAGTGTTTCATTTATAACATTAAGAAAAAAAAAAGGAAGAGAAAAGAAAGAAGAATAAAAAATACTATAAGTGCACAATCGAAGAACAGTATAGGTTCAAAGAAAACTGCACAGATAAATTCGTGGGCGATAAGTCGAGAGGGTCGTGTCGTTGGTTGAAAACCCACTCCGTTCGCCGCTCTTCGCGAGAGTTCAAAGTTCAACCTCCATAATCTGGCCTAATCATGGCCCGGTGCCCCGAGTCGCTAACTTCTGTGACGTGTGCCAAGTCGTGGCGGGGATTCAGGAAGAGAGAGCGAGCAAGGGCTGGACGAGGGTTGGCGGGGAATATGGCGAGGGATATCAGTATCGCTGCGAGTAGGTTGCCAGGCGGGAATAAACCGTTTATCCCATATTATAATTAGTTAAATTCTTCGGGACGTGGAGGTGTCTTTACACGTCAGTCAGCCCACTTCGCTTCCAGGCTCACCCACCCCCGGGTCCCCATCTTTCCGCCTCCTTCTACTCTTCCTCCACCACCTCCTCCTCCCTCGACGTCGTGCGATCATCTCCAACGCAGACGAGCCAGCCGTTCCGACTCAACTCGTTCGCCTGGCCAGGTCGAGTAGGGATACGTAAGATATTAAACTATCTGAAAATTAGTTAAATCTTGTTTAAAAGTTGGCCGGAGAAGTATTTGCTAGCGGAGAAAATCGACAGCGGCTGCTGCAATGCGGCGAACTGACGCGTGTTCCCTTCCTTTCGCCGATGTTTTGTTCTTCGATCTCTTGTCACGTGCCTCCGTTCATTGGTCCAGTAATTCTTCTTTTTATTTTTCTACGAAAGAAACGAAGAAGTTCAAAAAGTCGATCTACACGAACTCGACGTTTTGCGTTTAGCTTTCTTCTCTTGAGATTATTGATCGATGCGAAACGAATACTTCGTTGCTTGATTGCTTGCACGGCTATAGAGACTCGGGCTGTGTCTTTCTCTGTTCCTCTGCTAAAGAAATGTATGCATTTACAGTGCTACGATAAAGTACGTTGTTTAGCTCTTAACGTAGCAATACAGATCGTCGATAATATTTTCTTGTTTATCTACAGCAAAAGTTTGAAAAGTCAGCGAAGAAGAGATGAGACAAGGGGAGAGCAGCTGTTTTCGGCGAGGCGGCACGGCGGCGTGATAATTTATTCTAAAGTCGTAGCGGTTAAAAATCGAAGAGCCCGATTGGAATCGGAACGGGCGAACAGGATGAGCCGAGCACGCGTGTAATCGAGAACGTCCAATTCTGAACGAGAGATTAACACGGTATTATTATTCTGACAGGATTTTAATTTCGTCCGCGGCGAAGCGATGCCCCAGCTCGCCCGTGAGAAGTTCCCGTTCGGTTTTCTGTGGAACGTGACGCGCGCGCGGCCATCAACTCCGAGGTGGGTGTATCGATATTGACGAGGGTGCAGGCCGTGACGTTTCCAGCTAGAAAGACCAGAAACACCCTTGGCTGCTTCTCAGCGGGGGCTGCCCACAAATTATAACTACTCGACGTGATGCTAATCTGGAGAAAGTTTGGAAAAGCAGGCTTGATTGATTCTAATTTATACGCGTCGCCTTGCTCGACCAGTCTATGCTAAATCCTCGGAAATCTGTCGAATCCAACGCCATACGCTCCTCAGGAATTCGGACCAGTTTTTCTGGTATTTTTCCAACAAAAAGATCTTGTATCTATGCAAAACGCTGCTATTAAAGAAACCTGTTCTTTCAAATTTTCACATAAAATGCTGATGTAGAAACAGGAAAGTTTCTCTTATAATACAGTGATATGGAAAAATAGAAATGTTTCGAGTTTTCCGATGGACATAAAGATGTTTGGTATTTTTTGTAAATCCTGTCACTGTCTAGTAAAGTAACTACATAATTTGATTGAAATATGTCGATTAACCTGTAACAAATAAAATTAATATTTTATATTATCCATGTATTTTTTTCACTATGCAATCATTGGATTAAGGAAATTCAAGACAACTTATTACGTAATTTAACAATTCTCGCAAACCTATTGAAAATAAAGCACAAAACACGTTAAATATTACAATAGTAGCCTCTATAAGACGCTAATTCTTGACAAGTCGTCCTTGCTTCTACACCTCTGCGAAAGAGAAAGAAAAGAAAAGATTCGTTTCACAAGATAAAACTAACCACTATACGATGTTAATCTCATTGGAGCACGTATCGTGATCTCGGAGCGGCGATCGGTTGGTGCGAAACGTGTGATTCGATCGGATTTTCAGGTCCACTAGATGAGAACCAGTTCCTTCGGTAGTTCTTTCCTTTCCTCGCTCCTCGCATCGATAGAACTCCCCCTTGGACAAATCCGCACCCGCACGCAACGATCGGATGTGTGTGCAGGGGGACGCGCGCTCGGCCCAGAAAGTCGTCTGACAATGGCGAGTTACCTGTTGAACATACGGACAGGTGACACCCCACGTCCTTTATTCGTTGTATCCGTTGCGTCGTATTTTATCGCTCGGAAAGTTTGATTTCTCGTCGAGCGTGGCCTACAATAAAATACTTTAGTCGGCTCCCACGCCGATCAGCAGTCAAGTGAGGCCGGATTACTTTCATAAATTTCCTCTACCCCTCTATCGACTCGAGGGATTCGTCGATCGCGACTGGAGAACTACGAATAATCCGGAGGTGCACCCACGTGCAGCCGTGGTATCGTTCTGTCTTGGAAAAAAAGCGAAGAATGAATCGTAGTACGCCGAAAGAAGGCGAAGAATGGGATGGATCGAAACGTCGTTAGGTTTTTCTTCTTCCTGCAAAACGCAGGAACAACGATTCAACGGTAAATGGTAGGTAGACTGAACGAAGAAGTTATGATTTATCGCATGAGTCATGCGGAAACCGAATTAATATACTATATCAAAATTAATATAAAGAGTGAAATTTGTTTGACTTTTGGACAGTTCGACATTAGCGCTGGAATTATCAAGTATTAGGTTGTCTAAAAAGTGTCTTTTTTTTTACTTTTTTATACAAACATGAAACCTAATCTGTCGAACATTGTGATCTTTATTTTGATAGAACAAAATGGATCATACGCAATTTGATAAAATAATATGAAACGAAAAATGTTGTGCATCCATTATTTCCTTATAAAATGAAAGAAACTTTTCGGACGACCTAATACTATGGTAAAAGGTATTGTGTTCCTCGCTTGATTTTATTTTAGCCATTTCCAACTAACAGACGGTAGCTGTTTATTTATGACTTCTTCAGTTATTCGTAAGTGCCAGGTTTAACTTTATTTGAAGAAGTTGTCATATCAATAAAATTATTTTGCAACCATTTAATCTCTATGGATATTCATTTTCATGGATGAGATATTCGATCTTTTGGTAATAGATGTGTATCTTGGTACTAGAATTTACAGAGTTTCAAGAAATGGAAATATTAAGACAGTTATATCGATGAACTTTATCATTTAACGAAGCGTCATTTCACTAATTGAGAAATTGATTTTCAGGCACCAGTATAACGGGTTTATACTGATTTCATCACGTCCAATTATCAACGCCCCATATCGCATAAGTTTTATCGCGAGAGAAAATTTACGATCGGTGTTCGATCAGATTCCACTACATGGAACTGGTTTTATCGTTCTTATCAATTAGAAAACATGTTTTTGCATGTATACAATATTAGCATATTAAACAGGTACGATTGTTTCTAGCTGTGGTAATTACGTCTGTCTTCGCCTCTTGTGTGCCGCGTTTTATTAAAACTCATCTGACTTTTTTTTTGCAACAATTTCCTCTGATACCTGCTCTGTCGATCATACTGATAAATTTCACGGTTTATGTTCCTTCAAATAACACGGTATAGCGTGTAACACTCGCCGCGCTTTATCTCATCTAATGTCTTATCCAAATAATTTGAATCGTTTTATTGCTGCACACGCGTATTTCTGAAAAGTATTCGACACATAACGAGAACTATATAAATGATTTCCTAGAAAAACAAAGTATGTACCTATAATAGTACTTTGCAGAAAGTATGTCGGAGAAATTGCGTGTAGAATTCAAAATATTTTATGTAAAAACTTATTTATTTATTTTTTAATATTATTTGTCATCAGTTTTGGAGACAGGTCAGTTTTTATTGATTTTCTAGTTGTCATATTATACAGGGTGTGTCTCATTATAGTTTTCCCACTCTATTATTTTCCAAACTATTCGAAACTATTTACTGTACGGAACATTATAATAGAAATATTGTTGTTTCGCTATCTAAACGATTACATACATGTCACCCTCAATTTAAACTCTAGAGATTCTACTACACGTGGTTATGAATATTCATAATCAGAGATTGTCATAATCAGAACAAAGCATAGCATTAGATATGATTCGTAGAAATTAAATTTTTAGTTGTTATTGCTTTAATTACCTTTTAATTATTCAATCTACTCCATTATTCTGTATGATTCTTTAGATATCAAACTGATGAATGATACATTATCCAATCTTGTTTTATTCAAAAACTGAGCGATCTACCTCCACAGTACTATCGATCGTCCCGAAGCTATTCGTGCACTATGCATTCTTCGAGTAATAAAGACTGTTATAAATTTATGGAATATGCATAATACAACATAAAACTAACATTTACATAGGAATGTGAGGAATTCCATATCATTTCCGTCAAGGATTCAAAGGCATGTACGAAATGGGGCCTCTAATCTGCACCGAAGCACCTTCGTCCCATCGAGACAGGTACGAAGCCCAAAACGTCATGGGTCTCAGATCGATTCCCTCATCGATGGCTTCTCGAGTGTAGCCTTGGATCTGACGTTCGTTTCTACGAGCTAAGCCAGCACCGATCGAAGGTCATCCGATACACACGCAGCCGAAAATCGAATGCGTTCATCCAGCAGGTATTCCAATGAGGCAAACAAGTCGAAAGAAAGAACGAAAGAAAGGCTAGAAGTGGAGGAAGAAAAAAGGACACCGGGACGATGAGATGTAGACGGATGGCGTGCTAGGATCTCGTAGTCTTGTTTTAGCGTCTACGAACGCTACCAGAGATGCTACCGGAGCCCTTTAGCCGACGCAGGGCGTAGCCTGCAGGTCCGATCATTACCGACATTGTCCGCTAATGGATATTTATGAATGCACCAATCAACGCCGCCACTACCGGGCTTCAATGCAATCAGAATCGATTATATAGATTCCGGCCGCAGACGCAACCTTCGATCGTCCTTGCGGACGCCTGCCTCGAGTTTTCGAAGCCGACCTTCTTACTCGTGGGCGGTCTTTGAAAAGCTTGGAGGAATCGGGAATCAGCGGCAAATTGTTAGCGGTGCAATTGTAGCGAACATGAAGCAGCTCCTCTTCTTCGCAGACTACTTGAATGGTATAGAAGAGGGTTGATATTCCTTCTTTCTGTCATTTTAACGGAGCAATTGAGAGTGATTCTAAGTGGAGCTTGTAATTTGGCTGTTGGATTGTGGATAAATCTGAATGATAGTTGACTGATGAATACCGTGTTTCTGTTAGTACGAAGTCTTAGATCCTTCAAAGGTGCAATGTATCATATTACGTTGTTATGAGTTTCTAAATGTTTGCAACAGGAAATCTATTATAAAGTGTGGTATACCGTAGCATCTGTGAGGTATAGTTTCATCGCGTTTGAATTTTACTGTACAACTTTCGACGTATTATTATATTAATTCATATGAAATATTAGGTAACAAACGCAAATTCCAACGCCATATAGAAACTCATATTTTTAATTAAGAAAACAAATATGAGCCAAAAATTAAGACGTTTGTTACCTTGTAGCAAATATCAAGTGACAATGGCTGCAGTATAAAAAGTACAAGAAAATGTATTTTTTCATAGCACTCTGAACTTTCCAGAAATACATAAACGTTCCACTGGCATCAACAATAAGCATTTCTCGATATTCGTTCGAAGAAAACGTGCGTTGCGAAGATACCGGGTTTTGATCTTACCGCCCACGCCTCGGCCAAAGACGTTTTGTTTCCTGTCCTCGAAGAAACAAAGGGGCGATCAACCGAACTAATGAGACCCCATTCTCGGACCTGGTACATGTGACGTAATCGCGACGTTTTTAAAAAGTCACGAATGCGTTTGCAGTTCGGCACGCGGTGAATGCCGTCACGGGGCTTAACACGGCGTGACCGCAGCGTGTATAATATCGCATGTAGCTGGCGCGTATTGTATGTTTACGAGCCGGCCTGGAGGGCCAAAAGAGCAGCCATAGGCACGTCGGAGAAAGGTGTCGGGCAACACGTGTCCATATCGACAAGGATGTATCGACGACAGCCGCTGCCTTCGGCCATCCGCGTGTGGTCGCAAAGACTGCCTCCTCGCGAATATTCCTTGCCGGAGAATTTCACTTTTTTTATTCGCTTCCTTTCGCGTATCGGCCTCTTCTTCCTTGTATACCGTCCTCCATAAATACTGTGATCGTCTTGCAAGAAAACCTCGCTATACCATCGAGTAATTAAAGCGGATTGATATTATTTGAGAGAAATTGCTAAGATATCGCTACGGTAACCATTAGTGTAATATTAATACGAATGTATGGTGGGCAAATAATTAGTCGTGTTACTTCAGCTTAAACTAGGGCCACGAGCGAGTCTAATGTGTCGTATAAACAGCAACACTAATTAATTGTTAGCGAGTAACGACGTGATCGAATTAATTATAATACGCCATTAACTCATTGCTTTAATGGTTTTTTAATGGCTCTTTTATTACAGAATTCGTTGTTTAAGTGTTTAAGTACCATTGTATTATCCGTTTAAATGCGTATACATTATTAGCATAATATTTATCAGGATGTTTTAACATGAATTCTAACCCTACTACGAATCCTGAAACTCTCTCGTTTCAAATATATCTTCGTTTGTTTTAGGAGAAAGTCTCCTCTTTGTTGTAGAAAACAAAGAAACGAAACTGTATCGTGAAATTGAAAGAGAATATTTTCACGTTTTATTCTCAGCCTGTTCATCTGCATATAACACAAATTCTAATTCTACACCATAACTGTGTTAAATGTTACTTCTATAAACTTTGTAACCAAGCAATAACGTATCAACATCTCCAAACGAGAACATACCCCTATACTCTGTAATCTGAATTAGCCATAATTCGAAGTTTCTGAGAAAAGTGCGTAGCAGCGAGGCAAGCTGGATTTTCCGCGCAAGATAGGATGCACTCATATGCGTCCGCGTAACGACCGTTTCATGGGAAATAACGTATAAAATGAATTGGCTATAAAGTTGGTAGCTATGCAGCCAGCGAAGTTATTCGTACCCTGGTTCTACGTGTAACTCGTGTACCCTATAACTTGACACCCAAGCCGCATCGGGCCAACCATAACGCGCATACGCGTCCTTCCCAACGTATATCAGTATAATCCATCTTAAATCTGGATCCAATTTCCCTTGGACGCCGGAGTAAATTCGACATTACGAATTTCCCTTGGTCGCGATATACGTCGCGGTGCGATAATCCTGAAAATGAACGTTTCGTTTCGACCAATGGAACTGAAGTCGTTTTAACAGTCACCTGTGAGACAGATCTCCGATCTACGACGCAACGCCGATAATAAAACATCGTTCCTATCTGGTTTGATGCCCCCATCGTTACACATGGCTATCGAAGATACGAATGCGAGAGAATAATCCGCCTTAAACCAGGATATGGGAATTTTAAACTCATCCTGCTATGGTGGATAGCAGCTTCTGTCGGATAAATTCGTCCTGTTAAACTGTGATAATAACTGTTGCAGGGTTTGCTTGAGTTTTACGAAATAATTGCTAGCAACGTTGACGACACGCATTATCTCGCGTTTAATTGTGGAAATGGTGGTAGCGGTAAGAATTGAGAACTTTGTAGGTTTTGTCGTCTAACATGTTATAGGTGTAGAGTGGATAATATTGAATTAACACGACTTTGCTCAATTTGTACAAACGATAAGAATTCCCCTCGTTCCAGTTAGCGAGATATATTAACGACGACAAGAAATGGAAATATCGTTTGCGTATGTTGACAGAAATGAAGGATAATTTTCGTTAAAAAGAAAGTAGTCCAAGTGTATTAAAATCTCGCGATAATTTTCATTTCTTCACCGAAACTCTTTATCAAGATCATTGTCACAGAGAAACAACCAAAATTACAGTATCCTTCGTACAGAATTTCACATATCCCAGCAACCGCATTAAGAGCTTAGTAGCCCATAATATTTCAGAAGAAAACGATAAGTCAGAAGTCGAACGCTATCTGGCGAAAGGAAAGTGGAATCTCTAGAAGTGGCGTTGGTCCGAAAGAAACTTAAGAAAATATTTTAGAATGATCGGCTTAGATGGCACAATAGATCACTGGGTGAACAGTAGCAGAGGCCCATTGAATCGCTCGGTTTCTGATTCCTTTCAACGTGCATTGAACCTTCGCCCGGGGAAGCAGACGTGCTGCCGGTTTCCTCCGAGAACCGGCGCAGATACGGTGTCGGTCGCCAATGACGACGCGGATCGGTGGATTCTGAGGCAGTGGCATCATCAGAATGAAGAACGACTCGGAGGTGTCCACCTAACGTTACTAATGATCTCGTGGGCCCCGTAGAATACATATGGAGCGGCCAGTCTGAATTAAAATCGCTCCGGCTATAGCGACGGCAACCTACCCTTCTCTTCTCCTATGATTAATGGAGAGTTCACACTCAGAATGCACACACAGGATAATTAAGGGGATATATTCTGGCCACCGAGTCCGTGTGTTGTTTGAAGAATGTAACGGGTGACGGGATCGTCAGCTAAACATTCGTTCATCGATGCTTCTTGCTTTAATCTTATCCACAATTATCATCAGTAAGAATCCGCTAGAAATTTATTTCAAGTTGGAAACATTTTCTAATCACCATGTCGTTCGATTATTTCATTAGCGTATGGACAAATTTGATGTTTCTAGAGAAATGTCGTTATTTTTCTGGATAAGATGAAGCATAATTGGAATTGAAAGAGTGTAAGGTCGTAGAAAGACACCTTGTATACGGCGTTTGGGCGGCAAGCCTTAAGATCTGCCGCATCACGGTATGGAGGAAGGGTGCTCTAATCATTAATTCAAGGCTTAGGTGTAAACAAACGATAATTTGATAACGTCCAGAGACGGAGGGGCGTCTCTAACGGCTACCGAGCGAACGCGGAAAGGGCGGACGGAATCTTCTCTTGATCCATCCACGCATGATGCGTGTTGAGGCGGTACAGGGGTTTCGACCTGTAACTACAGGTGCTGCACTTGCTCGTTAATTATGTATACGACTTGCAAGAATTACGGTCGATTAATTTTCGCTGATGTCCGTCCTCTAACAGTCGCGTGCGTTCTTTGCAAATGGTATCCGTGTTCTTGTCCTACGATCGTAAAATGCCCCTTTCATTTATGCTGGATTATAGGGGATTCTGCATCCGGCGAAATGTTGGAACAAGGAAACGAGTACGAAGGTTCGAAGATTTTAAAAACCTTCGCTGTTGTCGAAGGTTCGTGGAACTTGTTGATTTTATTGAACTTGTAATAAATCTCTGAGTTTATAAGTATGAAGATAGATAGCGGCCTTATAAGATAAACGTAAAACGACAAAAGATTAATTTGTTAAAATTTGGTAATTCAAAGAGATATTAATTAGATACGATATCTTACAATTTCCTAACTTATATCGTACGAGACAAAACAACAAATATTTGCCTGTCTTGACAAAATCAATCGTCCTCGTTAGAAGAATAAAAATCATACAAATCCTGGATTAACAAAACTTGTGCAATCGTTGATATACTCGTTAGAACAGTGGAAAGTTTCTCTTTAAACCGCATTCGCGTTCATAAAAGAAGAAATCGGAAAAGTAAAATGAATTCTTTGGATGCACGTAGTCCTTCAAAAGCCCATTTTACTCAAAAATAAGCCACGGCCACTCTATCTTACTACACACTTAATTCTTGTAACCAAGAATGTATCTCGTACTTGACGATCGCACAAAGCAGAAAATTGAAAAGTGGATTCATCGGAACATCCAGGAACGTTGAACGCCAGCAGCAAATCCAATGGCAGTAGGTCTGGCGGAACAGGACATTAATTGTGAGGTAGGCTGACTATAGTAACTCGGCGCGAATTTATAACCAGCCTAATCTCTGACAAATTGGTCAGAAAAAATAAACTTCGTCTATTCGGTGGAACGTTGGCCTCGTGCGCACAACGTCATTGAACCTACCAACTTTCATGGTGCTGGAAACGTAAGAGGTGGGGGTTTGGGGGGTGGAGGTTGGCCCGAGGGGGTGATACAAGCCACCGTAACGGAAAAAGGGGGGGAGAAGGAGAGATTGGGATGGCGATGCTAGTCCGGGTTAGTGGTGATGTGTACGGGAGCGAGAAGAGCGCCATTCTTTTGTAAGAAGCTCACATAAATTGCGACACCCAAGAGTTAAAAGCAGTCTTAAATTACGTGCCGTCGACTCCTTGATGAATTGAGTGCTCCCACCTACCTCCACCTCCGGTTCTATCCCCTTCCGCTACTTCCTTTCTTGACCTCTTCTCTAGCTTCCTTTGCCTAGTAGTCCGGCGATATTATACATTGTTTTTACGTTCCCCTTTATACCGTTGGTCCGACGTTCGCCACCCTAGCTTCGCCAGGTAACTAGAGCAACTGGTCGTAATGAACAGCTCCTTTATACTTTTCAAGGCTCACTGTTTGTACAGCGTACTCTCTTCGCCATTCTGCACACCGAGGTCTTACTCACTTTCCCTTAAAGTCGACCAGTTTCACGTCACTGGAAAATTGAATAACCGAAGGTGAGACGTAAAACGGGAGAACGAGATGGGATGTTGGTACCGGGGTCACTTGATGATCTGGTGATACGGGATTTAAGAACACTTCTTAGGCAACGTTGGACGTGTTTCGAATATCTTATGGGAGATATTCATTGGTTTAATCAGTTCGTAACTATCTGCTCCGTTAAAGTGAACCACGTTGATGTGGAAACTGTTCATAGGATGAATTTAGTGTACGTACATGTACAGATACAAGGGTCGTTCAGTATCGTTTTATGTCTATTTTGTATTATAAAATGTGTATTTTGTATTTAAACTAGTTGAAGGTTATAGATAACAATATTTACAATGGAGACAGCTTCCATTGTTTTACTTGGATATGGTTGGTTTGTTTAAGTCTCCGTATAGCTTTCTCACAGGAAAGACGTTCAATACTCTGATTCAAACTGTACGTAGATGCCATAAAAGAATAATTTTGATAAAAACGAAGCGTTCTACGACAACGAAATAATTTAGATGGATAGGTGAATAGAATTAATAGAAATTGTGGGTAAAACGACAAAGAAGAAAAATGATGCGTTACTCGATCGAATATTTTATACATCTATGCACTAGAAAATATACAATATACAATTCTATCTTCACATCGTTATTCATATTTTCGAAATTCCTCCACGACGCGAGCATTTCGTTCGAGGCCCGATTGAACTAGTTTCGGTCGGCGGTTGTTCAGGTCCCCGAATCCCGCAGCTCGCGGAACGCGTATAAATTAGCCCGAAATTCGCGTAAACAAGTTGTATCGCGGGCTGAATCGTGGCCACCAATCACCGCAGCTTCTCTTGTCCCGCCGACAAGCTCCTTCAGCATCGTTCTCTCCCCCTTGAAGCCGGCCTCCGCCGCCGCTTGTTCCGTGCCACGGCCTTGCTTCCTTTTGTTTTTTAATATCGCCGTGTATTTTATATTTCTGAAATCCTATCTGATCCTCGTCGACTGATTTATATGCACGATGATACACGCGTGCCGGCATTACCAACGAGGGGGCCCCTGAGAGCAGCCATCATATCTGGGGGAATCATCGGGCCAGCGCAAACAGAAAATAACTGGGTTACCTTTAGTTTTATTTGGCGCTGTGTGTTACGTTGCTTGAGAGAGAGAGAGAGAGAAAGATAGATAGACAAACAGACAGACAGACAGTAGAACGGGCGAAGCGGGGAAAGAAGGGGTTGACGCGGCGGGAGGGAGGACGCGCGGCGGAAGAGGAAAGGAAAGGCAGGGTGAGAGGAACAAGGGGATAGGAGGTAGATACGTTATTGTTCTTGGAATGATTCCAAATAAAGATTTCACCGGCACAGTGTGTAGAAACCTGAATAATAAAATTCCGACGATGGGCCAGCGCAGCGCTAACCTCCATTTAACTCAGCTGCCGGTTGCTGTGCACGGGTGTAAAGGCTGCCTCCTCGTAACAAATTGTCCTGTTTGGTTTTACCACGGGCCGCCGTCTTTAAGATATCAGAAAACGTAACGATCCGAGCAGTGCTGATGGAATTAGCACTTTTCAACAGGGACTTTGTTGTATTATTGTCTTATTTGTCGTTTTCCCATTCCGAGAGTTGCTATTTTAACAACTGGAATTGTTTATAGAATTGGATTTTGTTCTATCGTGTTTTGATGACGTGTCTTTATGGGTAATTAATTTTTATCGAATTACACCGAATAGAATAAATTTACTATGAATAAATTTGTATGACTTGAAGTCTGTAGATGTTAAGCAGAATCCACTAAATCTTTGTTGCTATCGGAAAAATGGATATTTCCCACGTCATTTGGAAAATGTATGCCGTAGTTAATGTGTACGTTGTTTGTGGTATAATTTGATTAATTTTTCCATTTATTCACGATCTTCATAAAACGACCAAGAACTTACCTATCCAAGCCGCGAATATGCTTCATCGCTTTAAGCACCTCATTAATTTTAATTAGTGACATAAAATAAACAATCGATTAGAAAATTACTGAAGCAAAAACTAATTTGTCAAATTTTTATCGCTACCATATATATTCGGAAATCCATTTATAACTTTCAAGAGTATTATTTAGCAAGTTCACAGATGTCTGAGATCCAAGTTGGCACGTAGTTTTACGATATGCGCGTGAATCATGCGTTACTGGCTGAGGTATAGAAATTAAACATCACGAAATTTTGAAATATTAAAATGAATTGTATACGTAATATTTTAAAATACATAAGAAGATCTAGTGGGAAAATTATTTGTGGGCATACAGCATAGATAATGGAGGTTCCATCCTGTTAAATTGCGTTCTGGTTTGTTACAACGCGAAGAAAATTAGTTCTTCAGCCGTTCATGTTTCGTTAGAGATCTGGCATCATAAATTCGTTCTCGTTATCCTGTTTACAATGTACAGCCATACAGGGGAACAGGATGGAGTAATGATGAAGACATGGGTCACTGTAGAAGGAAAAGGGACGAAGGTATGGCGAATTAATATGAAAGGAGTTTTAAAATGGGATTTGCTGAGATTTACACCTTTTTAATCTTGATTATTTTTATATGAATATCTTTACCTACTTAAATCTTTAGAATACTACTCTGGATATAATAAGTAACGGAAGTGCTAAAATTAAAACATTGATTATTTAAGTTAGTATAGAATATCATAGGATATTGAATATTCATGTTGAACATTAAGACGGAGAATAGTAAGAAAATATATGATTATTTTATACTGAATAAAATATAAATGTACTACTTTTCCCCCTTCGTTTTATAGTAGTAAACATAGTTTACTATGTATTATACAGGATGTCTCATAATTTTCTGTGTACCATTTATCAGTACATCCTATCATGAGAAAAAAGATGTTTCTCAATAAAATTATACAATTTAATACAGCAAGATATTGAATGTGGCATTTTCTGTTCATCTCATGTCTTCGTTATAACGTTATAAGTCTTTAATAAAACATTGACGGACATATTTTTGCATAGAATTTTTATCGTATTTTCAGTGCTATTATATATTCACAGAAAGACAGTCCGTATAGTAGCATAATAACACGCATAAATGTTATGATGAAATTCGCAATTTTATCCTTTGTCTTACAGTTGTTCATTGTATATAAATAATACTAATTTATATACAAGTAGAAAATATCAAATTTTATGTTCTTGATAGACATCTTCAATCGTCCAATCATAAGCACTTGTATCAAATAATCGAAGTTATAAATTTTAAAAAACAATAGTTTAGAATTCTTTAAGATACTTGAAGTATTTTAACAAAATTTATTTTAACAAAATGTGTATCTTTCAAATAAAAACGTGCTATTCATATCTCCGAATAGCATTAATTTCGGATTAGGTAATAACGAAATTGACAGAAAATTCATTAGTCTTTAATTATAGAAAAAAGCAATGAAAATATGATACGAGTGTCTTTGCAAGATTGTACAAATTTAAATAAATTTACAAAATTACAATCTCCTTGCGCTCGATATCACTTTCGTTTTATTTAGCTCGTTTTTTAAAAGAACGAAGAAAATGGTGGACACAGAACGAAAGAAGGCAGGAAAGAATATCTCGAGTAAGAAACAAAAGAAGGAAGATCGGAACGCGCGGGGCGTTGTTGGTTACCAGGAATGGTACCAGGGTACAGAGATCAACCTCGAACCGAGCACGTGATGTATGTCCCCGTCTTGTCGCCCAGATCCGCATCAAGTTTATATCATGGTAATCAAATCGCCTGGCATAAATTTTGCTTATGCACAGTTATGCGCGCGCCATGCGACCACGGCGAAATTGGCTGAATCGAAAGAAGTGCGAACTTCGTGACGATAAAGATCGACTCGCATCGCATAATTCGTGAGAAAATGTATCCAGATCTTCGGAACCGTATCTTCAAATATGATACCTACCACGTATTATCATAACGTGTACTCTAATTATTCTTCGAGACTCTTCTTTAAATTTCAGACATTCAGATAATATCGAGATATTATTGTGGACAATTAATGAAGAAATTCTATTTCTTGGTATTTTATAGAATTATCTATAAGTTATTTTTCAAAGAACATCACTCGTTTCTTTGTCAATTCTGATAAAGATTCTTTATTTTAAGTCGCTATGTGTTTCGCTTATTATTCGTTTACTTATTATTTTCAAAAATTACCACTATCATAATCGAATGATTATACGAAGCTATCTCGTATACGTTTCTTTAAACATTACGATTAATTTGAATTTAAAACCAAACACACTCGACAGACATTGGGATCGCATAATTACAAGAAAGAGATACTTCGACTCGCGACTGTTATAAATATTAATGGGAGAAAAGTTGGCACGATAGAATTTACTGATCTTCGAAACAGCAGAGAGGGGGCAATTAACACCCACCGATTCACCTGCATTTGTGTACACACGTTCACATGTGCTGGTGTGTATCGTTCGCGATGATCCCGTGGTCGATGGGGGCCTAAATCACCAACGTCTCTTGACTCACCTTCGTCACACCCAGGCGGCACCCAGGAATAATAGCGGACCGGGGCCGGAAGTCCCTCACCTTGCCGGACCAGTTCGTTCAGAAGAATCGACGGTTTCGACGCGTTTGTGTTGACTACGGTTCGTACACGTCGCATTCGATTTCATATACGAAACCTTTGCGCTAATGATGCCTACACGCAGGCAAAAAGTCGCCTGTACGTGGGCGATGAGATTTTCTAATTCGCATCTTTATGAGGGATGCCCGCGAGATGACGAAGGGGCGGGTTTTTAGTCAACTTCAATATTTATAACTTATTGTCTCAAGTTTAGTAGTCGCATAATCGAAAGGTTCTATTGTTTCTTCTTCGAACTAGCCTTCGTACTTTGAACTTTACGATAAGTCTGATTTTGTTCATCGTATTGTACTGGCAAAATCAGTTTGGTAGATAAAATAGTCATTATGGCTATTACAATATTAATGATTATTATTATACGAATTACTATTCTCTTCTATTACTACTCTCCGGCTCTCCGAGAAAATTGTTTTCATTTGATGTAAATTTTGCGTTAGATTTTATACTTTTGAAAAACGTACAAACGTTTTGGGATACAATCCCAAAAGTAGATTGTCGTTTAATTCATGAGCTCAAACAATTATTTCTACAAGTACCTTAGTCTCTCGTTTCTTTCATTCTTTTAAGAATTTTTGTCCAGAAATATACGTATAAATATTAATGTTGTAGCTTTTTACAAAAAAATTCTTGAAAATCACTCATCTCGGATAAAATATCAAACTTATCAGGTGAAATCAATTTGTGGTTCCTTTAGAAATGCGACAACGTTATAAAAATCTACTGTGGCATAACCTTCTAAGTTCGAAGAGTCCTAGGCAAGATACGAGATATTATTAATCGTAGTTAGAAAGAAGTTCGATAAACGGCCTTGAGAAGCTATAGAAATTGTGCGGGTATTCGCGAAAGGACAACGATTATAGGGTTCCCGTGGTCAGAGAGCATTCGATGCTCGATGCTGTAGGTACAGGCGACTATAAATCATAATTAGGCTGCAAGCGGTAGCCGCGAAGTGGCTGCAGTCCCATTAGCAGCAACAATGCAGCCAAGCAGCTTAAGACGTCGTTGTTGCCAGAAGAAGAGTAAGTTAGCTGCCCATTCAGAGCCAGATCGTATCGAGACTATAGAACAGGATATTTGCGAACGGAGAATAATGAGTGGAATGCACAATGGGTCGTTTTAAGATATTCCCAACCGAGGTAATTGGAAAATGCACGATGTCTTGAAATATGAAAATCGCCGATAATCGAACTGCTTAATCTTGGCGCGTTGATTGGTTGGGAAATGAAATCTTTGTCGATTAAAGTCTTTGCGTGAAAACTGACAATGCCGTTTGCATAATACCATGTAATACTATGAAATAAGAATTTTATATAGCATCATGGCATTGAAATTAATCGTCAAGTTAATATTAAAGGATATTTGTACGATTGTTCCATCAGTCGTGGTAAATTGATCGCAAATTCAGATGTAAATGTAGCTTAAACGAAATGTTTATCAAACATGCGATTATCCCGACGGTAATTTAATTATTTCTCCGCTAAAAAGGGATAGCAAATAGCCGTTTTGTGCCGTGACTGCATTCAACACCCACGCACACAACGGTACGTCGGTACACGGTAGGTGTATGTGTCTCTGGTACAGAATGAACAAAATCGTGACGAAGCAAATAGCGACTTTTGTCCTACTGCTTCTCTCTACAAACGTGCCGAGGGGTTTCAGAATAAAAAGAAAGAGAAGAGGATCTATCACGCGTCACTGTCCATGATTGCGTTATTCGACAGGTAAACAGATCGATTTCTAGCTTCTTATTTATGGAAAGATAAATATAGAAACAAATAAAAATAGAAGAATATACGTAAAAGAATATAAATAAAAATCCTGTGTAATTAAATGTGATGACGATTGATATAAGTTGCGATTTAATTGAAAGTAGGTAAAAACTAATTTCTTGGAAATACGATGACAGTGCAGAACACGCTCCACCTTTTCCCTCGTTTCACGAAGACGGGGAATCACGGGCTACTAATTGGAACAAACCTGCTCGAGCAAGCGATGAAATTGAGCAGAAAATTTTCAAGTTAGACAAACCAGTTGCCGCGTAATCGTCGATTTAACAGCTGATTTTTTGTTACCCTCTTTAAGCATGACGCGATTAAACAGGTACCTGCCGGCAATGATTAGGCATTATTGAAGCCCGGATAAAAGATGTCCAAACGGAAATAACTGTCCCGTTAAAAAATTCTTATTCACATTGAAACTTCTATGCTGAAAAGTGATCTATATATGTATATCATATTACAATACAATTTTAAAAATATTGAACGCTCCAAATTGACGAATCACAGATACGTTAAGGAAACGTGGTTTTTAGCAGATCTGATTGCGAGACATTTGGAATATTTCCACTTATGAGTGGACTTAATTTTGAATGTAAAGAATTTTGGACCACCAAAGGTGATCGTCGGTTGAATGGAATCTCTTGTGAACACTCGTGCCGTTGATCGAAGAACACCCAGTTGATGTTATAAAAACTGAAGATTCATCTTTGAATACTTAACTCGACTATTGACGTATCACAATATTCCTCCACATTATAGACAGATGGTATAACCCTAGAGAATAGACGTATGAAAAGAAGAGAATTCATAAAGCACTAAATATTTTTCAGAATAAAAATAATAATTTCCTTCACACTCTAAGAAACATTTAACTTCGCTTTTATAATAAAATTCGTTAAAAGATAATTCGAAACGCCATATCACGCGATAAACGTTTACAGTCCATTCAAGAATTCTCCAATTCTCGCTCTCTGTTTATCACGTGATATCAATTTCCCAAGGTGCCTCGAGTTCGCACTTTCGAGCGATAGAAAGCTGCATGCAGTTTTGCGTCGATGCCAACCGTTTCTCTGTCAAATGACGAATGAACAGTAGTCATGACGAATTATTGCACGCGGTACGCCATGCATCAAGCTGCCAGCATTTGCCGGCAGGGAATAACGAAGAACCGAGTCAGCCGAGTGTCTTAAATTTCATACCAACACCTACTTGCCGAACTGTTCACCGACGACATCCCACCATCGTGTATGTTCGACATATCTGATCGTTGAATGAACGCAGAGCCGATGATTCCAATCTGCTGTCAATGGCGGCCAACCTTCGGCCGACGAACCATTTACCAGCCAGCGGGACGCGAATGCTACTTAATCATGTTTCGAATAAGCGCACGGAAGCGTTCGAAGACGAAACCCTACGATTTGTTAGCCAACTGGAATCAAGAAGTGACTACTGCTACCTTGAAACAGCAGACTGCATAGTGAGAAAATGTCACATGAGTTGTATTTGTGACGGAGCATCACGTTTAAATTGAGAAATTTAAATTTTGTATAAATTTTTAATACAATTCTGAGATGTGCCTCTTTGCGTTTATATTTATTGGATTTATGCATAAAATAATAAAAAATCATTTTATCTTTAAATTAAACTTTAAGGAGAAGGACTTTGAGAGAAAATTTTCTTTGTACAACATATTTTTGAAACGGTTTTATCTTCGTGAATAAAGAAGACGATGAATGATCTGTATCTATTATCTAAAATACGAAAATCAGTCAATGACGCTAAGAAGAAGAAGAAGAAGAAGAAGAAAAAGAAGAAGAAGACTCTACAACAAATATGAAAGACTATTGTTCTCCCTCCACATACCGATGTCTTCCACACGGAAAGATTTGGTAGTCGAGGACAGGTCTTCTACCTAGCTCCTTGAGGAAATTGTTGAACGATTGAATGGATCATGGAAAGGAGGCGGCCCTGACAAATTTTTCGGATATCGTCGATTTATCAAGTGGCAACGATTCCCGGGCCGAGGTGTCAAGACAGGTTGACATCGTCAGAAGGGGCTCGCGTTTCAACGACAACGACGTCGAGGTAGACGTCGACGACCATTAGTCGCCGGACGATATACCTCTGATGTATTCCGATGTTGACGGAAAACCTGTAAAACGGCCTCACGCCGGCTTACCGGAGATCTATTAGCGACCGTTATAAATGGTCCGACGTCTCCGTCGATGTCACCGGTGTCGCTGAAAGGAAATTGACTACTCATCCCACTGTACACCCGCGACTCCCACGTTCCTCTCATTGCGCCGCCTACTCGAATCGCACAATTCCAACGGAAATCAAAAACGGTACACTGATCGTGAATCAGAATTCTGTACATTCGGTCAACTAGTGCTGGATTACGTACGATGGTTACGTGGATTTTGGTAGCCGTGGCATTTAAGGGAAATTTAAATGTGTGGAAATTGTACAAATTGCATACAATACGTAAAAATACATGCAAAGAAATGAAAGATATCCAAACATCCAAACATGCAGGTGTCTAAATATTCAAACACACAAGTGTTACAAAATTATAATCTAAATATCTAGAGGGCGAGATAAATCTCTATTCGGGTTTCATTTTATTATTTCTATTTACAATGTACAATTATTTTCTTGATTATTAAATTTCCTGCATATACATTACATTATCCTGCAGTTTAAATATAAAAATAGTTTACATTAGAAGAATCTCCCGCATTCGTTCAAACATTTCTCTATTACCTAGTATTCTTTAAAATACGCGCGTGAATAATCCATAACCGAATTATCGAAGGGACGAAACGAGACATTCTTGATCGGCAGGATTGAAAAGTGGCGAGCGGTGAGTCGCGCGGGAGGCTTTTAAGATTCCAGTAGCCGGTGGCGAGCCAATAACGCTGGCGTTAAAATATGGTAATCGAGCCGCGGGATCGGCATATCGACGACTTGACAAACGATGCGACGCCTGGAGCATCAGACCACCAACAGATCTTGCGCGCGCGCGGGCACTCGCGCCACCGAGCTCACCATTGCATCCCCATTCTCCTCTTTGCTGCTCCATCTCTCTCTCTCTTTCTCCCTCTCTCTCTCTCTCTCTCTCTCTCTCTCACTCATCTCTGCTCTTGCTCGACCGACCCGCAATCATTTGTTATGTACGTGACTCGAAGCTGACTGCTATCCTGGCATTCTGCCATTCCTACGTCCTGGCTGGCCGAGTACTGACACCTGGTCGCATGAACCGCGATCAGCATGAGCCTCGCACAAGGATTTTGATGCGATGAGTGTGATTGCTTTCGATAGCCGTTGCTCTTTCGTTGGCCGAGGCAACTGCTGGTAATCTCATGCATCCACTTACCCTTGAATCGACCACGGAAATAAGGTTCACTTGCAGGGGAAATCTCTGGTTTTGGAATTTTAACACATAAATGTGATACAAGATTTATGAGATCCTTCTGGAATTGGTTTATGCTTCTTTATGGATATAGATAGTGATAGGATGAGATTGAAATTAATTTATCAAAGGACTAATAGATTTTTTTAAATCGTTCAGACAATGTCTAGATTATTTTGTTTATAAATTAGTTGGTAGGGTAGTTTGTCCTAAGATTAAGGAGATGTAAATAATTCGTTGTTGCAAATGATGAAAGTGTATCGTCTTTTAGACTTAGATCTATGAGCACTGTCAAAAGTAATTTAATAATTGCTTATTTCCAATGATAGTACTAATAATATGTGGGGAACAAATACTCGAAGAAGTATTCAATTTTTTATGATAATCGAATGTTTCTCTTCGTCAGTAGTAATTCACGATACAATGATGTTATTTCAAACGTAGGAATTAGGGACAAATGTAGAGACAATTGCAACAATTCCGTTTCGCGTGTTCTGTCAAGATCGGTCGGAGGGATTGTCTGAAGGGCTCTCCGCAAATCCCTGAAGCCTCTGCCAACTGACCGCATCAATCCTATTACAAGACGCGCCTATCTCGACATGGATCACCATCGGTTGATCGCTTTTGACCCGATGCGTTTAGAGAATTGGGTTCTTGTCTCATTGGGTTAGAATCCCTGATGAAAATCACGAATTTCCTCACCTTCGGCTATTTTCTGCTTGGAAATTTCATTTCACTTAAATAAATATCTATTATACACGTGTTACGAGTATGTATTCTAATTACTGTCTTAACTCGAGCAATCTTATCTTTTGAACTTTGTCATTAACAAAGTTCTAAAAAAATAATTACGTTGATTGGAGAAAGCACATTTTAAAACGATAAATAATACAACAAACTACTAAACTCTTTCTAGACAATATTCGATATATCGCAAGCTTGCAAGTACAACAGAAACATGTTCCATCATCGAGTTACGATTAATAAACCACTTTTCCAGAGGATTATCATACTCCAGTCTTCGAAGTTGAAACTTGCACGAACCTAACTAAAAAACTCAATCGATTAAACGAAACGGTCGAACGAATGTGCAAGAGTGTTTATATCGTACGTGTTACAGTTCCTATGGAAGAAAACAGTGGGTTCTATGAATTAATAACAAAGTGGTCATCTGGTATCAGACAGTCGCGTAGCCCATCTAAACGTGGCAGAAGATTCTAGCAAACGGGCGATTTCTGTCAGCGTGACGGTAATATTCTTACACGACGGTCAAACATTAAAATACAGAGAACGAATGTATCAGGGTAAAGTACAAGCACGCGGTGCACGTTGCTAAATTACGTGCGAGCATTTAGCAGCGCGCCCAATAATAGACAGCCACGCCGCGCGCCGCTCTCTGGAACATCGAGACACGCACGCTACTTTCGTCGGACCGTTTTATAGCGTTGTATATCTCGAAACGCTTCATTACTGTTTACGCGACAACATAACAAACATTCGGCGAGGTTTAACATCAACTAACGCGATTTTACTGTGCCCTGTAGATTTGTAAAGTAACGTTGGATTCTTCGCGGACCACGTGGACACGCAGGGAGAGAAAGAGAGAAAGAGTAAGAGGAGGGGAAGGTTCCCTTACGAATGGAAAATTCTCGGAGGACGGTTCGAGCGGTTTTAAACGCGGTCCCCGCTGGTAATCGTCCAGTACGTTCGCCCGGCAGTAAATCTCGAAGAGAAACATTCGTTGAGACATGCCTGGAAATTCGATAATTCGAGCCACTGTAATGCGTGTTTCGGGCTACGAGTCGGGCATCGCTGAATTCAGAATCATGCCCCGAGGACTGTTTCGTTAATGTTCACGATTTACTGGCTACTTCCGTTCATAATGTTAAGGGCTGCGTTAAATGTTACGCTTTATTGGTCTTGTATCTTGTGGCTGAGTTGATTAATGCTTCGCCGCGGAAGAAAATGTCAATGAGTGTGCATTTGCAAGTCGTTCGAGGATAACTAGTGGAATATATTGGAGGGTTAAAGTAATTCGCAGTAATTTATAATACCGTGGATGTTTCTACTAAAATATGGGAATCTTTAATCTCTTTTTTTCCCATTTGTCGTGAATGAGACTCCTTTCGCTTTAGTTTCTAAGGATGCTTCTAAAAATTACTCTTCAGTATTCCTTTGACGACGATAGCAAAGAATTCAAAGTAGAAAACGTTAACTTCAATTTGGAGTTGTATTCGTCTAAAGATACCAGCATGTTATGAAATCTCTGGATGATTGAAATTACTTAGAGTTTACTATATGATAGATACTTAGGCTAAGATATTGATAAATTGATGTGATGATTATAAAATGGAACTTTTTCGATGCTATAGATACTTGTGCCAACTGAAGGAAACTCATTATCTTCACTTACGATCACGTACATAGATGTGGCAAAAAAGATCTTTGTTGTTGTATCTATCTACAAACACTTGTACGAAGAGTTATATGAGGACTTTGTTTGAACACTTTATACGAAGATTTTAATAAAGTATCGATCAACAAGTGTCTTGCAAATCACCGAATAAAAAAATTATACCAACTAAATTAAAAAAAAGTGCAAATAGGAGGAAGATAAGCGAATGGACCAGCACTGGTTGACGCGAACGAGCGAACGAACGACGAGTAACTTCGTATCACTGGTGCCAAGAGCACCTCAGGACTTGGGAAAGGATTGAAGGAAAGAGAAGCGGGAGGGTGGTCAAGTGGGAGACAAGACTCGGAGCTGTGGAGAACGTCCCCGTAATGACGGAGCATAAATAACTCGGACGTTTACGTGCGCATTGATTTAAGCAAACTAATGATTTCACTTTGACCGGGCGGCGGCAGAGTCTCGGAGGAACCACGGGTATGGCAAACTCCGGCTGTCATATTGACGTTTATATCTGGCCAGTATAATTTACATGTCTATGTATGACAATTATTGCATGGCCAGGTTCGCACGTTATTAGCTGCCATCTTGCTGAATCGGCCACTGTCCGAAATTATTGGCTTCTTAATAAACGTTTTGTCCATTAGCACAATATTAATTTATGGTTTAGACCGCCTAATCCGTGGTTGTCACAGATAAAAAATTACTTTGAATACTGTACTTTACTCTAATAATTATACGTCAATAGCATTTATAACAATATGTGCCAATCTTTTTTAAATTGTCCTATTATTTTCTAATAAACAAAGGCAAATAACTTATTCCGTAATAAATAATCTTATTGTAATATAAAAAGGATTTTTAATAAAGTAGAGCAATTGATTTAGAAATAAATGGTTTAGAATATGAATCTAACTTAATATTTAAAATTGTTAAAAAACGTTAGAAACCTTCTACAATTCAGGAAACACATCGCGACCTGTAGGTTGGGAACCCAGGCTTTATGGTCTTTCTTGTGGTTCTTTTCTTTAGAATTATCACTTGAGCGTTTACGCTGCAAACGTGCCGATTAGACTCTGCAATGCTGTTCTCGATTGTTTGCCATATTGTTGTAGCAATTAACTCGATTCGGTTTTGGCCAACTTAAGTATAAAGTCCAGGCGAAAGCGAATAGCGACAAAGATTAATGTAACGTTGGCTCGTGCTTTGCTCAGTTATGTTGTGCGTGCACGCAAATGCGGCACAGACGGCGAGTCGTATATTAAGAGCAGGGGTGTTGAGGCTGAAAGAAAATATATTAACTTGTTAGGAGAAATAGTGTCACTAAATTCATACTATGAGTCCTTTTGTAGGCTATAGCAGGAGCGCATAAATCTCCTTTGCATTAACTTGGAATTTGCAGTTAGCTTAAATCGAGTATTGGTTTCCAATGATTGTGCTAAATTTTTAATATAAGACAAATTCAAATATTTTAATTAGGGAGTCAACAAGAAGCAATTACCAAGTAGAAAGCAATAACGGAAAGATATGACAATCATCTCGACAGGTAAATCAACCAGCAGGAAGCAGTAAACATTTACAATTTCTTAAAATTTAATTGTCTTTATAATGAAACTGTGGATGCTTGAAAATTCAAATTTTTATCAATAGAACTGAAGAATAGAAATCTAAATACTGATTTGTTCGACTCTATGAATATTAGAAGAAATTCTTGATTAATTCTTGGTCTGAAACTAGTATGAAGCACTATGAATAAATGAACAGTCTGTCGAATAAATAATTGTTCGTTTTACTATTTTTGCATGCCTGTATCTTTAATTATTTTTCTATAGTTTTATGACACAGAAATTCTACAATATTTTACTGTTTTTAAACAAATGATCTATTTGACAGTTTATTTGAACGAACTTGGCATCAATGACATCATCCCACGCATATCCGCGTACGATTTACAATACACTTCTATATTTTAGTAAAATAGTTGGTTGTCCCGAAATCGGAAGCTTTTCCATTAGACACGGATGGAAGCTAAAACAAGAACCGAAGGAATTCCGACATTCAGTCCCGTCTAGAACAGTGAGAATATCAACTTAGACAAACAGTGGCCAAGTATGTGTATCGTGTACTGACGGATGAGTTAAGCCCCAGGCTTTAAGTCCCGCGCTTAGCCCGTCAATGTCATCTTCTCGAGCTCAGCCCCTTCAGACTTATCGGGCCGCGCAGTAAACGGACTGAATGTATGGAGAATCGCCCTCTAGCGTCGCGGATTTCCGCGTCGTCAAGTTAGAAAATCGCGAAAATTCCGACATTCGACCGCTTCGGATCGTTGAAACTGCCCAGGACAATGCCGAAGCAAAATGTCCGGTTGAATGCTCGCCTAAATTTACCTAACCGTGAAACGCCTCTCGATTTCTTCTCCGATCTCGTTCGACGTCAGCATTTTCGCGTCGATTCGCTTGCGCCTTAAATTTTGCTAATTTATCTAAAAATAGCAATGGCTTACTTGATGAAAGAAGAATTTCTGCAACTGCTTAGGAATGTGGAATGAAGCATTTTTATGATTTATATTGAAGCTTGTCGAGCTTTGTCAATGAAAAGTACTCACATTTATTCTCATACTTACGTACCTTGGTAGATGTTTTTGGTTGATATATTTCAGTATTTTATAGTAATTATTTTGTTCAAACTATTTTACACATATTAAATTGTCGATTAAAGTTATAAATTAGAAATAGAATCTGCTAGGTTGTAAACGATAAATTGGAAGGATTTCCATAGTATTGTGGTGGGAATCTAATTTGTGTGCATCAATCGAATATCTAATTGTGACCGTTCATTTTACCTACCCTTCCTTCAAAGGAGCAACGCCAGACGTACATTTCACGAGTTTCCGATCGGTCAACCTAGATGCATAGTAACACCCTGCTTGTCCATACGCTCTTAATGGCACAGTGTAATCTTATCGAAACTGCTCCGTGATATGAATATTCTATAGTGGCCGAGTATAGGTTGTTAGATGTTGCGTATCAATACAGGTGAATACATGTCGTGAAGAAATCTATGTATGAATGACACAAGTTGGCAATCTGCATCTAGGCATCTTCAGATTTTCTAATTTTTTAATTATAACTTAGTATATGGAGTCTTCTGAACAGTGTACTTTATATAGTACGAGTATGTAGTATTGTTATATTCTTTAACGTTCTAGCTATTGATTCATCAATAATTTATACACAGCTGAAATTCAAAGACAATTATTATAAATGAATTACTGTACCTGTATATCTGGTGCATATTTACCATTAGTCTGTCATCCTCATTGGAACAAATACTTTTCCAAATTTGAAGAAACGAACGGCTCGGGAAAAATGACAAAGATAGAGCTGCGACGCATGCTAATGCTTTCCAGCCACCGCAATCAAGTGCCTCTCGTCGAAATGATTAATTATTGCCTATAGCTAAACCGATGCAGGAACGCAGACAGGGGTGGCTCGAAGAGAGTGCACCACCTTCTACCGGAGCACGAAGGACACGAACCGGTGTTACCACGGCACGCTAATAGCTTCGTAATAATTCTGATTTATGCGCCGGTAAGCAGGCGCGCCGCGTAGCGACGCTCGACGTCGGTGGGGGCGACTTCGTTTACACGTTCTTGGCTTTCGCGCCCGAAATATCCTTGCCCGCCTTACTACGAGCCGTCGACGTCTGCGCTATGTTGTACGTGGAGAGAAGAGACGTTCGCAGTCTGCGAGCTTTGTCTAGCTCGGGGATGAAAGTGCAAACGGGCCAAGCATCTTTCTTATACGAGGCTAAAATCGTCAAACTGAATCGCCCAGACTCGTTTCTTCTATTGAATCGCCACTCTTCCTCTGTAGTCGAGCCACGTATGATGTGATGTCTCCTTTGATTTTAAAAGTTCCTATTTTTACTATACTTGGTTATAGACGTTCGATCTTATGGAATTTTTTTTCGTCCCATAAACATTGGATCGCAAGTAGTAAATTGAACTTAAATAACGGGTATCTAGTAAGATTCTTCATGTTGGTTTTAATACACATGTTGATAAACGTATCTTTTAATCTAGGCAGTTCCATTTTTGGTTAAATTTATAAGAGGATCTATAAGAGGAGAATTTTTTATGGAAATTTATCGTTAACTATTATTCTTTGTTAGAAGCAAAGAATAGACTATTTTACAATTCAGAATCATCATTTTACATTGCGTTCGTCGATTCATAAACAGCTCTGTCTTTTGATTCTCTTATTCGTTGCGTCTGCACTTAACGTTATCTGCAGGATAGTCGAGGATTTGCATAAACTGATTGGGAGAGAGGGCCATCGACGATAGGTCGAAAATCAGTGAGCCGAGAAAGCAGAAAGTGTTTACCCAATCGCGTTCAATTAATTGCCAGCGGAGCGATTCGATCTTCCAGCCATTATTCAATTTCTATCAGGCTGAGGAGTCCATTTTCACGGGCCATGGTGAACAGAGTCGAACTCGGGCACGCGATCACTTTCCTCCAAGCATGAATTACGCATGGAGCGGATGCTCAATCACACTGGAACACGCTAACGACATGCAAGATGACGTTCACCGTGCGTGACTTCCAGCATTCATTCCAACAGTGTGTCATTACAGGTAGAGACAGTTGTCTCTGTGCATTAATAGATTTTACAATGATCAAACGTGATTGTTTGTAACATGGAATTTTATCGTTTCGGTTACAATTTTATAAATGCTCTCCCTAGTCCGACAAAATTATGATGTTGGACAATGATATTATTCTTATATATTATTAGCATTATAAATGCAAAAGACATAGATAGGCTTTTTGGTAATATTTCGATTTCAGTATAATGAACGATATCTATTCTATGTGAAAATTGAATCGAAAACTTGCCAAAGCTCTTCGAGTTCTCATCTAAAAACATATTAGAGAAGAAGCGAATCGAGATTAAATAATATTAAGTTAGTTTGAATAATTTCAATCGTGTATGCCAATTCTAAATGGAAACGATTGAAAATTCAAAATTAAACCACAAACTTATAAATCCTTCGAAGAAGGATGATCGTCCAACCCATATCAATCGAAGAATATCTTTTCTGGGATTCATTAAAAGACGACGGATGCAGCGCGTTTTCCTAGACGCCAGGAACGCCTCCATACGGTAGTTAGTCATTGGCTGGCAATTTATCACCAGTCACGGGATTCCGACGGTCTAAGCCTTACTTATTATGCGCGTGACTGTGCAGTCACGTTGCCGATTACATATAATTACGAACAGATTAATTAATTATAGCAACGTGGACCACCTGAACCTCTATAGATACGTACATATACGAGATAACAAGTGTCTTTGATAAAGCTGATAACTCTTCCTTGAGAGACACAAATATATATATCCGATGTTTAACGAACAGAAGCTTTTCATACTTTGAAGAGAGACGTTTATAATGTTTTCTGTGCGGCAATTACTTGTTGTGTTCTATTGAGTTATATGTTATATGATTTATTATTATTATATTAGATAGTATAAATTCCTCCTGCTTTTATGTGTATTATATAAACGGAAAATATGGGATAAATATATGTTACAACATACAATGTCATGTTAAATTCTCCTAATTAGTTAGACAGGCATACGAGTCACCGCACATGTCATTCACTTTGTCACGGTAAAAATAAAAAACGTCGATAAAATATTAATATTACCAATACACTCGTCGTAAGTGAATTACGTACAAGACTTCGTTTCAGTTCAACTACATTTCATCATTGAAACGCTTTCGATAAAGCTTCATCTAGCGAAACACGTTCATCAAACGTTCTTACATATCGACGTATTATACGCTACATTTAAATACGTTAGCACGTGTAACAATAACTATAGACTCTAAAAAGACTATAATCGCAAAGCAACTACTATTTTCCTTAGTCTTCGTCCTCGGCACGATACCAAAGAGTGCGTTCAGCAAAGAAACGCCTACGACGGTAGCAGCACACGGAGACACGTTGAAACTTAGTAGCGGCGAGTTTAAACAGTTCTAGGCCGGCAAGTATTCAGAATATAAGCAAGGAACAACGTTGCAAGAAGCGTCTCGGCGTCGGTTGAAATTACTTTAAAATAGATAGAAAATAAAAGGACGAAGGGTAGAGGGTGGTATGGGCAGAAGAAACGAAGCAAAGAGCGAAGAGAAGAGAAAAGAGACGAGGGCACGCGAAAGACACGGCATTGATTTATGTCTCCGGCGTGGAGGTGGCCTCTCAGCGGTGAGCTACATCTTAATATTTTCGTGGCGCGTCGAAGCCAATTGCTTTGGCAGCAGCTCCCGGCGGCCGTAATGAAACAACGCGCGGCGTGCCGTAGGAATAAATATCGCGACGATGCCGCGTATCTCTCGATTACCACTGAAATCCCTCCATAGATCCTCGGACCGCCTTGTCCCGTGGATGCATAACACGGTTCGCAGTGCAGTAAAGTAGCGTGGGTGACACGCTGCATGATGGACCGAGAAGCAGGTGCAGGCCTCTCGCTTTTACTCCTCCCGCGCGCCACCTCCGCGAATCCATACGCGGTACGCATTTATACGACCACTGGCGTAGCATGTCGGCCTTTGTCGCTTTGATGCGTGCTACTCCTTTATGGACTACCCGTATCTTTCAGCCTCCCGGTTCTAACTCTTTGCTGTTCAATGGATTCGCCGGGCTTTCTTGTCCCGCCCCGGTTACTCTTGTTGTACCGGCACAAACCGTTTTCAAGAACTCCCACTCGATGTTCGTCGTGGTGTGTCACGGTGGACTGTCACGATACTGACCAGCCAGAAAAGGATCACCAGAAAGATAATTAGCGTTCGAAAATAATCCCGTGCGCGAGCTTGGTTATAAGAATACGTTGAATTGCAAACGGGTCAACATTGATAGATCCTCTCGTCTTAAATAGTTGAATACATGAAATATTATTTTTCAAAGCTTCTCTTGGCGTTTAAAGCTATTTATAAGCTTGGAGAAGGAGGCCTTCTGTTTTTTAAGAAGCTACAAATTCTAGGTAATGAAATAAAGAATGGATCGTAAATTTAAACGTCTAAAAATTTTATAGAATGTGCATAACACGCAAAGATATACAAAATATTTGAGGTAAAGTATCTGGCATGATATTTGGAGGGTGAAATAAGTTTCTGCATTTGCATAGATAAAAGCATGAATTTGTATAAACACTCGCAGTTTCTTAGATATCTGTTTAAAAGTTGAGCTAATTTCAATAAACATCGGAGCAAACTGATTTATAATTTAGCAATAGTTGAACCATAGTAATAATGCTATAATACTGCTAATATTAGGCTTGCAAAAAGAAAGAATACAATAACATAAGATAATGAAAAATATAATATAAATATTAACAGCAGGAGAGTTCAGATACAACGATCATCTTATCCTACGCCTTTTCAAGAGAATCTTGCGAATAGCTTAACGAAGAATCGTCGAAAGACGCGAGGGAAAAGGGTGACGAAAGGAGGCTCCGCGAACCACGAAGTGTCCAGGAAAAATTCTTTCCGTGAAACGAGGGATGAGATGCTACTCGCGAAAGTACCTCTTCGAATCTACGTACTCAATGAGACGTGGAGAACGAGATGGAATAAACTTGGGCACCGGGTGGTCCGTTCTGAGATTTATGAATGGCCCGTTCTGGAACATTCGAAGGAAACAGTGCGAAAACTCGAAATGGATTTCGAGCTCTGCTCTCGCAAGAAGAATGCCGACTGATTCTGAATTTAGACAAAATACCTGCTTACAATATTGTACGCGTGAAACGAGAATGCATTGGTTTATCCTCACGAGACGTTTATCCTTTTTTACGTGTCTCTTTTTTCGTCAACAAGTCCAATTTGACACTCTTTCGAGTTCCTAAAATTAACCTAGATATTCTTGAATTTTATAGCTTTCGTCATCACGTAGATGTGACACGTGTGTTCCAAAATTATTTCTCACTCTCCCTACGATAAAAGTTATCGATAGGTACGAATAGAATTATAGAAGCAATGTGATATACAGATAGTTTCGAAAGTCTTCATACAGTTTATCCTATGCTATAAAGATTAATCAGGAGCCACTTTGATGGTAAAAGAAGATTCCCAAAATATATTAACGTAAGCTATGTTTCTTGCAAAAATGGCACATTTAGCTGTAAAATAAGACGTACGAAGAGTTGCATAAATATTCGTATAACGAATGATTTGCTACAAATAAGCAAATTTAGGTAAATAAAAGAATCTAAGATAACGTACAAAATTGAAGTGTCGCATTATCAAGCGTTGGCAGGAGAATATATCAAGTATGCGGTTGAATAACTGTCGAGAATATCAATGCGGATCTTTCAGCGTAAATACAGAAGCGAGTCGTTCTCTCTGTCCGAGTGTCTTTTATTCCGAGAAGTCTTTTAAAGTGCGCACAAGAACCGAGTCTCTGGAACCCTTTCGATGGTCCATGACACTTCGCGGAAACTAAATAGATCACGCGGAAGGGTAATTACAAGCGTCTCCGTGAAAAGGAAAGAAGCCCCGACGCTGCCTGGAAAAATAAAGAGAGAGAAAAAGAAAAACAGAAAGGAGAAAAAATGAAGGGAAAAGAAGGAAGAAAGACGAAAAGCCTGAGCGAGCAACGTAAGCTGAAGCTTCTTTGATCCTCCCAATGCGTTATGCCCGCCAATGATTTAAGGGCGCACTTCGTCGGTACCTGCGCGCGAGCGCGCGCGCTCACACTCGCGACGGCCACTAACATCATGTTTAATTTGATTTATCGACGCTATTACGCTTGATGAAAAATAGCTGAACTAGGTTACGGGTTTGGGACAAGCGTCGCGGGCATCGTTGACAAGCCGAAAGTAGAGAACCGTTCAGGAACTTCCGCGTCAGCTTTATAACCGTTAATTTAATCTCCGCGAAAATGATGAATACCGTGAGTTATATGATCGGTAATTAATGTACGTTATTAGCTTGACTCTATTCCCTGCTAATTCGGATTTCTACTCTGAAGTGGATCGTGGCGGATGTAAGAATTTTACGTTGTGTTTGATTCATGTTTTGTTAATATTGCATTATTTTCTTCGTCGTTTACTAATGGCGTGATATATCAGCGAGCTAGAATATAAAATATGCAAATACGAATGGTACTTTATACAGTCAGATTTTATAACTTATGAACCAACGATGTGCTAGGATTTCGATAAAAGTTTAAAAGCTCACGAATAGATCAATAGATTCTACATTTTTGTCAGATATTTGATCAGTTGCCAATGTGACCAGAATGTGCCAAGAATTATTTTATAAAATCGACGCGGTCTTCGACGCAGTCGAACGTAGGTAGAAACCTTAATAAGACCGTGAAGCAACAAAGATCACGTAGACGATAATTAAAATATCCTCCTCGGTGCTGTCTCGTTCGATGGTTTTGGTGCAACTCGTGGCTGGGACGTATTGAACGTGCCTGGAGCGAAACGACGTTGGTGATCCCGGGTCAAGCATTTACAAAACATTCAATCTGAATCCTTTACCTACATATTATCCCATATTTAAATTTCAATAACTCGTAGAATAATATCATAAACGTTGAATAACAAACAAACACTAAAAATCCATCCTCTCGTTTCTTAGTCGAAAGGGACACAAACTTTTTAAATGACAAAAGATTAATGCATTTATGTCGTTCCAAATTTGCATTCGAATCTTGTATATATTTGTAGAACGAGACTCTCTTCCCTCATCTCCCTGTTCTGCATAAAAAGCAACATATATGTAGCAGTTTCAACAATGAAAACTTATGAATAGAGGTACTTCAATCACAAACCCAAATTAAAAATATCGGTTCTTCGAATATTGCAACTTTGAAAAGTGATTCTAACGCGCATGTTGTCTATTGTTAGAGGGAACTTTGGTATCGTTGAAAGGCAAATCGCGCGGTTAATTTCCATGGAGAACAGAGGCTGCGCTGTAACCGGAGGGCGAATTTGTAAGCGTGCATCATGCGACTTGGTCGTCCCTTCTCCCTTCTGCCGCGGCAAAGGTGTAGCGGGCGAAAGGTAATGGTCCCGGTAATATCGGTGCAGTGTGTGGGGCCCGAGTTGCACTACTAGTAATTGATTGGTCATACCCCCCGTACCATTACTCGTTCAAACTTCGCCTCTCTTGGTTTCTCGGCCTTCCGTGACCCTCTTTTTGTTCGCCTCGAGGTTCTCGCATTTTTCAACGTGGAAATCCTCCTTTGTAGCAAAGATTGCTTTGTTTTTCACACATCGAACGCGTGAATTTCTGCCCGCCCGCGTAACATACACCACGTATTTTGCATAACTTCTCCGGACTTCGATGATATGGCTAAAAAACGAAAAAGAAAAAATGACGAGCTGGGCATTGTTGTTTGAGCCCTTGTGGAAGTTTTCAGAAGAAAGTAGTACTTTTAAATTTCTGAGAAAAGAGTAAATTGTTTTACAACTAAAACAGTAATGGCTGATGTATAGTATAGGTATGATCTTAGTGGAAAGATTTTAAATAGAAGCACTGTGTAATTAAAATATATTTTAGAATGAGTATAATAATAATGAGTATAAAAATATATTCGAGAGTTTCTGCGATAAAACGAAGGAGTGTTATCGTCAGATTCGCATCTAATAGCTCGTGTCTCCTGCTGACCGGGCTTTGTAATTTTATTCACTCGGAAGTTTATCGTCATAGAGGTGCTTTCCTTATAATTGGAAGAATTTATTGTCTCTGCTGAAAATAAGATTATAGTCACGGTTCGAATTTATTCGGATCGTAAAGCGCTACATTATGTTATTTCAAAGGAAGAGTGTGCTCTTGCATGCATCTATTTCGAACTATGAGCGTTCACCATATCCACTGGTACTTATCACGACCAGGAGAAATATTGTCTCATCCGAAAGCGTTCGGATCGTGAGTTTTATTGTTCCGCTTGTTCTCTATGCCAAGTGTCATTTTAAATTGTGCCATTAACAGCTATAAATACCTTTTAAATGTTTCTATTTTGAGTGAAAGGCTATTGTGCCACGATAAATTATGTCATCAAAGGATTCCTTTGTGTTTTCGATGATGGCGAAACGCTTCTCACATACAGACGGAACTTTGTATTAGGAAATTTATATCGTCAAGCTTATTGATACGCTCATTGTCGCGTGTGTACTGTGAAATTTAGCAAATTACCTATAGCAAACGATAAATTATTACTCGTTTACTTTTGACTAATTACGTGTTGGAAACTTCTATTTTTTTCATGTATTTTATTTATTGCGTGGTGAGGTAATCCTCCCATAACAAGTGCCATGTAATATTTCACCGATTAAATTTCAAATTCTACCTTTTTTCGTATTTTTCGGAGGGAAGTACCTTATTTTGAATTAATATTTCTCTTTCCTGTAGACGACAAGAATTTTTGTTCATCCTGGAAAATCTACTAAAGCTCTTCATATTTTAACGCCGCTCAATTATTATTTTGATTTTCGTCATCTCTATTTTCCAATCGATAACATCCTGCAACATCCTACAAAAGATTCGTTATCGATAAAAGAAATGTGAGTTGATGGTTAATCGTTGCAACGTTTGATCTATCTCCTCTCGTCGAGTGATTGTGGCGGGTTCTCAAGTCGACCGCCTCATAATCCCCGTAGCACTTGGTAATGGTCAGCTAAAGAGCAATCTTCGGCGAATTCGAAAATGGCCATAAAATGGCCGGTGATCCCCCGCGCGCGTTCACGCGAGACTACATTACCGATTGTACGCGATAATTATAGAATAAATAAATTCACGTCGTGTTGGAATGCGTATAATATATCTACGTCTGCCAAATGGTACCGAGATACAGTCGTATATCACTGTGCGAGTTATAGGCTCCTCCCGGTAACTCATTGCCCAGCGTATGTCGTTTCTAGCAATGCGTTTGGCTCGCATCCACTAGTCTATGGCGCGTATCGTACGGTCTTCGGGAATCGATGGCATTTTAAACAGATGAAAATTCCTGAGAATTGGAAAACCGGTTCACGCAGATTCAACCGCCTCTACCATGTTGCGTGCGTGATTCGAAACCTGGTGAATAATTGATAGTTATCGATAACGAAATCTTCCCCCTTCTGCTTTCTCATGTTGCGTGGAAATTGGTAGTAGATTGTGGATATGTCTAAAGTTATGGATTACAACTTTAAATTTATAAACGTCCAAAAAGCGATTCTACCAACGTCAAAGTAACTAATGGAGTCAGATTTTCCAAACTCTCAACTTCAGCTATTTTCAGAAATTATTATTGGCACCTTCACGTGTGAAATTATTTTTAGTTCATGAGTAACAGCGAATAAAATATCGAACGGAAAAAGAATTGGCAACTTGTAATAACCAGAAAGTGCTACCACCTAGTCATAGATCGTAACATTTGGATTAGATTTGAGTTAGTTTATCGCGTAGAATGTAGATAGAATATAACAGAAATAAAATGTTGTCAATCTTTTGCCAGTACAGTGCAGGTAGGCTACATAATTTAGAACGAATATGCATAAAATATCACGAGTATCATCGAGCAGTGTACACATTTTACACACCTCTTTTAAAAGATGTATGGCGTTACTTAGTATTTCTCTGTCTGTCGTTATTGTACATCCGAGCTATCTTAGAAAGCTTAAGGTGTACGGAGAGTAGATTGCAGTTTCTCTGCAGCTATACATCTTGCTGGCCAGGCTTCGCGGTAATATAGAAATTCAATCGTTCAGGCAATTATGCGTTGCGGCTGTTATTATGGCTCCACTGTGTCCGCCGACCGGCCCATTCTTCGGCCTCGTCCGCCGCGTATATATAATATTTTATTGGCTTTGTTTATGACTCGCTAGTGTTTCTTTACTGTCTCTCAACAGCAAAAGCCTCTTCCGAACACCTACGTTGCACGCTATATTTTTTAATCCCCATTTTGTTAAACCTTGATCTTTAAATTGCCACTTGTATTTATCTTACGGTTCATTGTTGATACAGGAACGTCAATATTCATGCGAAGAATCCAGATGAACAACGATCATAACTTATTAGAGAATGAAATTAAGATTTTACTAGTTTGTAATTTAAACTAAGGGAAGTAAGATTAATGTCATAGGATTATTCAAGTTATTCAAGGAAACTTCTTTGCCTTTTTTACATCCTTCAAAAATACATAATATTCGAACAATGAAAAATAAATAAATTTATGAAAGCACGTCTTCTGTTTTTTTTAATCAAATTAAACACTCGTCACTGGGCTGCAAATATTGATTGATTAAATATTGATTTAAAAAAAAGTGAGACTTAAGTAGAATTTTCATTCACCTGTGAAATATTATGACATTGCATTATCTACTTTGAATGTTTTATATAATACGCGTATTGTACACATTTGCCCACCTTTCAGTTTCCCATAAATGACTCAATGATTCACTTTTAGATCGCCCCTGCAGGGTTAAACAAACGCTGTTTTCTAAAATCTCCACTAATTGCTATAATCCGTTACGCACAATGGTTCCTACATGGTCAGACCGCGTGAGTATAGATACAGAGGAAGCTGTCAATGCATTTTTGATGGCAGCAAACTCCAACATATTGCCGGAAGCAACCGGAGCCCCTCACGAAACATTTTTTACGTCAAAGGGAATGGCAAATGAAATAACGTTTGCGATCTTATCTCGTCAGGTATTTTGTCCATGCCCTCCCGCATCAAAGGTTATGACCAAACTCCGACTGACGATTAAACACAAGTGCAGCAGCACGTGTGTGTACGTGATGTGCGTGTATCGAAGATCCATGTTTCGTGCGTGGGGTACGACCATCTCGACGTAGACGTTCACAATAGCTTCTGTTTAGAGTACTTATGGCCCGAAGGGGGTTGAGGGGCTGCCGGGTAACCCAAGTCAGCCATCTTATATCGAATAAATCATCGCGGACACGTCAGAGATATCATTGAGTCAGTTGACGGGTAGCATCGCCGTGTCCCATGCAACGGGTGTCGCAAGAGTATCGGACACGCGTGTGCCCGCCTCTCTTATCAGTAGATGATGCGGGTTAATTAATCGTCCGGAACGCGAGAACGTGATAATGGTTAGACTTGATGAACTTTATCTCGATAAATTCCAAACTGAATGGAATTCGTATTACGTTCGAGTATACTTAAGCGTGCACTTTGAAATTAATTAGAATACTTGAATGTTTAATTTATTAATTCATTAATTTATTAAACCGGTTGAGGGGTGGACTATACAGCGATCGGCTTTACGAATTTGATATTTAATAATTTTTTTCTTTTGCTTTAATATAAAAATAACACATTTCAATGAATTTTCATGAACACTGTCAATTATTATTATTAGATACTCTTTATTTTTGTAATTTAAAATTATTTCATTTAGAATCAGAGCATTTTTTGAGAAAGTTACGTTTAAAATTATTTGAAAAAAGCTGGAACTAAGATTGATCTAAGAAATTAGAATGACTAAAGGAAAACGCTAAAATGACTTAAAGAAGAAAGATGGACAAGAAAATTACGTTGCAAATCCTTCTTTCATGCTACTTAGTGAAATATATGTGAAGAAGATTAAAATATATTTTTCAGAAGAGTTTGACGCGTAGAAAAATAATTCAGGCAATACAGCGCAGAAAATACACGGGGTATATTTCGAAGCGTAGTGTTACAATAGGTGGATAGTATTGCGTATCAATCAGATGCCGAGGGCCACATTGTCTTACGCGTCAGGCGAATAAAGGGGCGCCTGGCCCTTATGCTTGAGGCCCCGAGTGCCCAGCAGCTCGGGACCACCCGGACTGAACCTATAGACCCGACAAGGATCGTATTGACTCCGCACAACTCTGTCGAATCGTAGCCACGTCCTTGAGTCAAGTGGCTTACGGTGCATCTTGCTGCATCCGAAGTTGCCCTACGAAATAAAAAAAGAAACGGTTATCCGGTTCTTTCGAATATGACTAGTAGGAATTGTTAACCGTCGAATCAAGAAGTCCTTTGTCAAGATTTCGATAATTTCTCTTCGCGTGTGTCGTTCAAGCACTGGAATTTTCTAAAATAATATTGCACGACATTTTTCACTTTCACTTATTTTCATGAAATTAGATCTTAATCAATGTGCTCTCAATTAATTCTCCATATATGAATATGTGATTTCTTTTTACTATTTCTTTTTTATAAACAAAGTTTTTAATATTCCAGTCTTTGAAAACATTTGAAAAAAGTCACGAATGCTTATCAATGTCGTCGATATGTGGTATAATCTTTTGTTGGGTCAACGACAGATATTTGGAAGTTTGTCAATAAAAATGTAGATCTTTTTTAAGAAAATTCAAACACGGAATTCGCGATTTAATTGAAGGTTAAAATTTGAAATAATGTTGCAAATAATTTCCAAAATCTACATGTATAATTTTCACTACGTCCGAATCAGGTATATATCGAGAAGAAAATGGAAAAGAATTCTCGTAATAGCGTTATTCATAATGATAAATTTTTCGCGGACGAGTGATCAGTTGGTCAAAAGCTATCCGTGGACAGGAATCTGCGAATGGAGAGGCCCAAAGAACCCGCGAGAACTGAGTACACAGTAGCAGACTTCTCATATAATGCGATATAATCACCTGGCATGACTACACACTATCTGATCCGCACGCACATCGAACCAGACGGCGTACGGTGATGGCATTGGGACCTCTCTTGTGCGTGTACGGAAATCAGTAGTCGGGCTGCGTTTCAATTCGAAGCGATCATTACTCACTGCTCCTGATATTACTTCAATTCAATCAGTGTCTTCCTACTGGCTGTGGCCTGGCCGACTCGTGTGCGGGTCTCCCGACGACATTCACATTCGAACACGCACCTATGGCCACGCGTAGTTCAACGCGGTCAGGTGATGAATGGCTTCGGCCAGTTCTGGAATGCGGTCTCGCGCATCGATGTTATTGGCTGATTTTTTGGTCGATCCCGTGGGCACAAACAACTGCGGGAACATCTTATCTCGAATACCTTACGGTTGCTCCAGGCAGACGCCTCCCTGTTAAATTGATCGTCGTCAAGGTTCGTGCGATTTCGAGAAATTCTGTAAAAAGTGTTTAGCGCTCCCTTGCGTTCAACGACGTTGATGCGTATAATTTTACTAAGTGAGGTAAAGTGAGGTATGGTAAGTCATAGATTGAGTCATAAGTAATATATTATTTTCTTCAGTAAATCCTCGAGAAGGTTTCTAATACTGAAAAAAACAGCTACTGTTCATTGTAATGTATAAGTTATATGTCGATGACTTGTGCTTTAAGATCATGTACGAATGATGAATTATATGCACAAATTATAGTGTCTTTTTCATTGATTTACAAGCTGTTCGATGTAGCTATTAAAAATATCCGGGTATTTTGGTAAAATTGGTGTTGGCTTTCATTTAAATAAAAATATATTTATACACACATGGCTTTTGATTTTCATTATAGTATTTTAGTGATAGTCATATATAGTATAAACCTGTAGTTTAATCTTGAATTCTAATAGTTTTTCATTGTTTATACATGAAGTGTTAAATACGTCGTCTGACTGTGAATAAACGCAAGACGTCTGGTCGTATGTTTAATTCAACTTGATTTCATTCAAATCTACTTGAATTCATTGCGTTATACCACTGAAACCACGTTTACGTATGAAGTCTGGAACCGATCTTGATATTCTTTTCTATGAAGTAAAATTTCGTAGGTGAAACACAGAACTCTGAATAATCGTGCTTTCGTCAGTGACCCTCGTTCATCGTATCGTCCATCGGCGTAGCAAGTGGATAATTCGAAATTGGTAATCACGCGATGGCGCCAACCTTTCCGTCAGCAATCTCGAGTTTTGTTATTCCTCGATACTCGGTCCTTCTCTCTACTTCGCTCCTTGTCCCATTTCCTTTTCCTTAACCGAGCCCTTCGTCTCTCTGTTTTCGTCTTTCTCCTGCTTTGGTGCAGTCAGTGTTCATCTTCCTGGCGAGAAACTCGCGTTGCCAGTGTACACGGCATGTGGGATGATTGTGTGCAGAGTGGAACGTTCCGGTGCCGCGTCAGAGGTTTGTCTTTGTGATGGCCGACGCAATGTGCAGGGACGCGACCGGCTACTGGGATACGCGTTGAATTATCTACTACGATAGTCCCTTCAACTCGTGCCTTGGATACCCACGTTCGCTGCTATCCGCCTACTTCTCCTCCTACTACTTCGCTTCTTCATCTCGCGGAAGAATAAAGACCGAGAGGAACAAGGTCTATCGTCCTTGAGGATCCCCCGGGATCCGATACCATCTTTTACCTCCTTTCAAAGCAAATGATTTCCAATTTTTAGATAATAATTGGAACGACCCTATGGACTCGGGAAAATTTTATTTCGAGATATAGATGAAAGGTAATAATTTGAAATAGTGAATTGTGTTGTTTCTTAGGAATCTTAGGAATAACATACGTAAGGTAACTCTACTTTCTATTAATTGTATGTTTTCAAGTAGTTGGCTATTTTCGTTAAATCTTCCAAATAAGTATGATTTTTAATATTATTATTATATATTATTATTATTATTATATTATTATTATATAATAATATTTTTAATATTAATTCGAATCATAAAGTATCATAGTATTGGATCATAAAGTGTTCTACAGATATTCTCACCCTATGAGTCGGAATAGGAAAAATTTAGCCAGGTAAATGAGACTAAGTTAACGCTTGTTAAATCAGTATTACGACAACATTTGGATAGATAAGATCTACCTTATACATCTCAAGATCTCATTTATCATCAGGAATTAGAACTGCAGGATGTCTGGAACAAGTTTTTGCATCTGGATCAGTGTAGCAACGTATCGCAGACAAGTTTAATTCCGAACAAGTGCCCACACCGTCAATTCGAAAAGGAAGATGCAGCCGGCTGATATCAAGTCCTGGCTCACGAAGGTTAGAGTCCAGAAATTACGAGGTCACGATCTAATCCTTCCGCGTGCATCTAATGTAAGTCTCTGGTTAACGATACCGCAACGACTGGTTTCTCGTCGCAAATAGATTGCACCGTGCGCCCAGACAATGATAATCGCTGCTCCTTCTGTCAGAGACGGATAGGAGCAATCGGTACACCCAAGTCGGACCGTGTGAATTTCCGATCAAATCGGTCTCCCTCGGATTTTTCATCTATTCTATGTATTTTTGAAATTTCTTTTTTAGATAATTACGCGATCTTAAATTTATTGATTTTAGAATAGATTTGGATTTTTATATAAGAAATGTTATCTATTAACAACGTTTGATCAATTGTTGGCATTCAAGACTTTTTTATAATTTATTTCAACGAGGAGCTAAAATTAATGATATTCTCTGTGACATCTAGACTATCAGTATTTACGTAAATTCATATTTTTGCGAATATATTTTAACAAATGGAATCCGGAGTATTGTTTTGTCTACTAAATATTACAATGAGTATTATTCTTCGGATATCTTTGTAATGTGTTTTTTTCCACTCTATGCACTCTAGCAATATCGAAGAGCTTAATGAATATCTTGAATTGAATTTTTATAAATTATATCGTAAGTTTCGAATCGTTCATTGGTCTAGTTTCCTATGGTTTCGATCTTTTATCGATCAAAGATATCGAAAATGTTTGGAGTACAATAATACTTACATCGACATTCAGATTCGCCAGATTTCCTGAGATCTCTGACTCCCTGCAACCGGACAATAAATGCTGCGGTAAGAACAGGAGGCAGTAGATTATTTCCAGTCAAATGATCAAAATTACAAGGTTCGCCTGATGATGTTCCCCCGGACGTTGCTAAGGGTAACCTCGACTTTACCCTACCGTGCTGATTTTTCTCCGTTATGATTGGTTAAGTAAACTTGCTGAAATCTCGTCGTCTGGAGTGAAGAATACTAAACACTGTGGGAAAACAAACAGTGATTATTATATTATCCAATATCATGCTCGCCGCTGTTATTTGCATAGCTTATTTCCTAAGAGATTTCAGAAATAACAATTCACTTTGCTAGGTTATAATTTAAAAATCAAAGAGAGTAGAGATCAACTGTAATACAAATCTTAAGTTTTACTAGGATTCGCAAAATTCAAAAGATAAACAAATTTCTGTCAGCATCGGAAATTTCAAAAAATTGGAGATGTCCATTGACGACTAAGAATACTTGTGCAGTGCAATGATAATAACGGAGAATCTTTTTAAAATTCCAATTCGTTAGAATTTTCTCTTAAAAATAAAATCTTATCATACTCTAATCATTTCTAATACTTCGAACAGAACCGAACTCTCGCCACGATTTATCACGGATTCGCAACAATATTTAATGACGGTCCGATAACAGCGACCAGGCTAAATTGTTTTCGAGCAGGGACTCGCGGGGCGAGCAAAGGAAACGAATTGTAAAGAAGTCAGCATGGTCAGGACAGGTCCGATATTCTCGGAGATTGGCACCGACCCACGCCAGGAGGAATTACAAAATTAAAATTCAATTATACGCCGGGTCGGACGTGCGCTGCCGAGATATTTCCAGGAGTTTTCTCCAAGTACGGTTTCGAAAGACATCCGGGGAAATTGCGTCGCCCATTCACGGGATCCCGGATGATCGCCGGGAGACGTCGCCGGTACGGAATGACAGGAACAATCTGCCGTTGTCATTCGTTTCGTGCCTGATTCAAGGCATGGCCCTCGAAGAAAAGAAACGGAGAATCTCCAAGCAATATCGCGACACTTGGAATCGGCATTTTTCCAACGAACCTGGCCTACGATCGAAGCTTCCGTATGAAAAACGACCCATACCAATTTTTACCTATTTTAAAAGTACAGAAAAATATTTTATGCAACATCTTTCGTTCTTATTCAATAGGTTTCCATCTTGTCTCTAACTGCCAATATATCTAACAAGTTAGAATAGGCTTTTGTTATTTATATAGACAGTATACAATCGTTACAGTTAGATTTGGAAAATATATATAAGTTCCACAAAAATCTGTACGACGATTGTCATATATGTATATAAAAGTACAATATACTCTGTAATAAATATATCTTCTACGAAAACTAGAATAACACTATATAAAATTGTTTCACCTAAATACTTTGAATTCTATAGGGCAAACAACTACCAACTGTATTGATAACTACAAATTGATCAGATTTTTCTGAACTACAGCAGATGCTTTACTGTAATTGTAGTATCCACAAAAACAAGGTGTATCTACGCTTTTTTCTCTAAAAAAGAAAATAAATTGTTTGCCTTGGTTTATGAGCAGAATACAGGAACGAAACATGGAAGTTATATCTGGTAATAGTTGATCGAGTATCCGAAGGATTCGACATCAAAAACCAGTGGAATCGACGAAACGCGGGCCAACGTAAACGGAAATACAAGTGGCTTCGGGCGGTCCGTTAATTATTAAATTCCAGAACGATCTTCGTTGAATGAGGGAGGTTTTGACTTTGACGAAACCGTAGTCCCGTCGAAATACTTTCGCCTCCTCTCCCCGCCGCCGCTGTTCACGGAGTCGCTTTCAGGTTCCCCTACGTTCCTGTGTTTGCATTTCGTTATATTCAATCGCGAACGGGAAAAAAGAGACGAGAACAATGCGAATTATGATATTTGTTTGCTCGGCCGGTCAGGAGAGTCCCTGGGGCGCGCGGCTCCTGCTAGAGGCCGAGATCGACCTTGAATTTATCTGCGCAAATCTGTACGCCGGGATGAATAATTATTGAATACGAGTAACATAAATATGATACACTGTGCACGGGGACTGGTTCTCGCACTGGGGACTGCCTTAAGGAACGTCCACACGAAACATGGAATTCGTTCGATTCTGGATTTTACGAGCGTCTCGCCTTTGTTCCATTGGGTTAGCTTATGGTCCAATTAAAAGAATATTCCTCCTTTTTGTGGAATATTCTTCTAAGTGGTTGAAAGTAAGAATAAATGTAAGATAAGCGTGAATAATGTTTACTACACTTTTGGAAAGCTATGAGAAATAAAAAATGTTGGTATAAATATCGAAGAAGATTTCGAAGAGATTCATTACTAAACCTAAACCAATATTCATCGCTCAAATTATAGTTGATACAGCAATTTCGATCGGAGAACCAATTCGAATCGGTCGAACGATTGAAACAGGATACCCGATAACTAATACAGGAATTGGGATCGTGCTCACAGGGGGTCCAGACTCACTCTTAATAGCCAGTTTTTGATTTATGTCTAATTGAAGTTATACTACACTCGCTAATAAATTATATTACCTGTACGATGTTGCATACTACATCGGTATCATAATTACGCCATTATACCTAAAAAGAGCAAACTGTTAAATTGAACATCATTTCTTACGTAAAGGTTAATTCTGATGAAATGAAAAAAGTTACTACTTACGTATAGTGGCTAGAAAAATACTCATAGCATCCATATACCAATTAATTTATTCCAAGTATATCGAATTTCATATCATTTGCCAATACGTACTTTCATACGATTACAAAAATTTCATCCTACGAACATAAAATGTGAAACCTAATAAAAAAAAACAAACTTCATTGCGAACTAAAGGTATGTGCAAATATTTCTTCTCGCCACTATATACAACATCCACAATTTACTAGTAGATCGTTAGCTTACCAAATAACAAAACCGATAGAAAAACGCAAAAAGCTATTGATTCCAATAATAGGAATCTCATAGGGTATCAACTAGCGCGAATTGTATTTTCCTTGATACGCGTTGATATTTATATATTCAGCATCAAGGTATGGGGTGGAAGGGAAAAGGGTGGATAGCGGGTGCAGCCGGTGTCTCGATAGTTGGAGGCCAGGAGTCGGGCAAAGTTTGGCTGTTCGTATATCGGATGCTCGCGGATTTTAATCAAGCAGCATCTGAGGGGGGACTTCGGGGGAATAGCCTGAGTCGCGAGATGGTGCCGGGGCACCACGGGGGTTCGACACGTACAATAACCGGCGTGAGGCGCGGGGCGCCTGTACCCCAGGCCAGCCTATATGTATGTTTATATACCTGGTCTCCGGCAGGCAGCTCTTCCCTCCGTTCATTCTTCCACGACCTGGCGCCTTCTCTCTCTTCTCGCGCGAACACCTCTCGGAATCACCGATTTTATGGGCCACCTTCGACGTTTAATGAAGGAACTTTACGAGGCGGGATTTTGTTTTAAAGAGTGTATCCGGCCTCGTCGATAATTTTCGCATAACGACGAGCCACTATCCTGCCTTCTCTCTTGCCCTGCTGTGTCCTGTTTCGGACTGTTCCTTCCTTTTTCATTGTTCCTCTTTATATTCCTTTTCTGGGGGAATCGACTGGCTATGGTCGTGTCTGAATACTGCAATTTTACCTGTATATTTTTTAACGCTAGAATTATCAGTGATTGAAATATGAAACTTGTACCAGAGATATTAAGGAAGATACGCGAAAAATGATATATAACAGAGGAAATCTTTCAGATCCCTAAAAACCTGTAAATTTATAAAATTTACGTGGAAAATTATGAATTGGTTATTTCAACCATTCTGATAGTTCTCGTAACGTATGTTCTAAAAAGTAACGTATTTCATTTCTTTCGCTGAGAAATATGAATTAAATGGTATTCCCCATCACTGAAACTATCCTCGAATTTATGGAGATTGCATTTTTTAATAGAAAAATGCTTTATTCGACGAGGTTTATCAATTGATAGAAATTACAAATTGCAGACTTTTTATTGTTGGATAATACGACGTTGTTACCGGTGCAAAATTCCCGCCGATACTCGTCGGCTATATCCGAATTCAAATAAGTATGTCGCAGGACCGTTTATTTATTCTCTGGAGATCTCATAAATAATTCCAGGTTATCTATCGCTGTGTTCAATCGGTAATTACCCTAGCCTGGCGAGGAAACCGAGGCTTTCCCCGGGGCTGCGCAGCACGGAGTCTTTAATGGCTTTCCAATTAATATTTCCGCTGCGATTCAATTAAAATTCAATTAATCAGCCGACCGAGTTCGGCCTGCCGCCGTTGCCTAAGTCGTGGAATTAAATTTTAATCTGTCCCATATTAGTTATGGATCTGTTTGTTGCGACGTGTTCTCGGTTGCTTGCCGGTTGCCGCTTAAGAACTAGATCATTTTGTATCTCAATGAGGAAGAGAGAGAGGGGGGGGGGAGGAGCATGGAAGAACGGACATTTAAATAAGGGAGAGGAAAGTATTGATGGAATTTGTATTTCATGAAATAGTACAGAATCAGATTCATAAGAAAATTTAGAGGAAGGAAATCATAAAGATAGAAGAATAGTATCTACTGAAAAATGGATACTCTTACCTACATTATATGGATTTGTAAAATGTCATAGAAATGGATCTTTTTTCTTAATTATTAGGTCCAGAAACAGACAAGAGAATTAGCTATATCGCTTATATATTTCATGGGAAGATTAGTTATTTCACTAAATGATTCATTTTATACATCCCATACGATATCGTTATTTAGAAGTGTCATGCTCGATATCTGAATAATTCAATTATTTTCATATAAATGGTATCTGAAAAGAAACAAATATACGGGAAAATTCCACAACAAGCTAAAGATAGAGAAAATCGATAGGAGAGGACAGAGGGCGAAAGATGAGGTTGGAAAGACGCCGGGCTGAAAGTGAAAGTAAACGTGTCGCTTAAAAAGTGAAACAAGTTAGAACGGAATAAGACACGATGGAAGGAAAAAGGGACGAGAAACTAAGAAAAAGGAAAGAATTAAGAAAGAAAGGGGATGTTGTTGCAGAAGAGGGAATATCTAGACAGAAGGATCTTGGGAGGCAGAGGTCGTCTAAGAGCAAAAGAGAGACGTACAAAATAGTCTGCATCCCACCCGCTGACGCTGTGCACAGTATCGAGCGTGCAAACAAATTGTCTTGTTTTAAAGGAGCAAAATCAAGCGTACGCTGGTCAAGCATACCGGTACGGTTGCTAGTATGTCGTCGTTCTTGGCGGCTGCTGATATTTAATACACGATTCTTTGCTGCATATTCATCGTATTGGCGCGAGATCCACGGGGGCGCGGTGAATCGTGTTCCTGGTAAACTTACACGGTGTACGCGGCAGTAAATATATTCCTGCATCGATATTTTAACGGCAATGCGGCGGCCACGTCTCCAGAAGAATTTCGAGGACGATCCTTAAGCTCCTTGCACAGAGCGATCGTGTTCCTTCTACGCGCGCTAACTGCGTTCCCACTGTTTAATTGTTCGCTTGAATCTTGCTACCATTTAATCTTTAATTGCCGCGTTAACGATTTACGATCGCTTAATGATCGTTTAACAGGGCTCTTCGAACTCGACATTTGTAAGAAATCAATTTCTTATGCTTATGCCACGGACGTAATTTACTTGTTGGAAGACTTAACAGGTACTTTAGTAGTTGAACGTCTTTTTTAGAATTCCTATAGATTTCAGTTCAGACATAATTTTATATTGCACGGTTTCGAACGGTTATATGGAAGTTCTTCCACGAGAAAAATACAGACGTTAGACGTGCGTAAATTTCTTGCTCTTAACGCGAAGAGCTGAAAATGAAATTGGTTATTTTTAAAGATAGATATTAGATATTGGTTGGAAGTGAAAGAAGTTGTGTAAATAATCCAACAGAGGTGGTATTAAATCGAGCGAATGTGAAAAGATATGACTAAAAGATATGCCGTCTTCCTATTGCAGAATATTAAGTAGAATAAAACTGCGTAAGTAAGTAGATTCAGCCGTGGATAAGACTGTTCTGCAATTTCTCATGCGTTCAATCAGCAATTATTTATTCCCTTTCTTATACATCGTTTATATAGAACCTGCTTAATAAAACTTATTAACAAAATTGTTTAAAAATAATCAAAAGCAAAGAGTATTAAAAGAAAACTTCACGTCAATTGATAAATAGCTACTTGAATAGAAACGATCCGAAGTTTTAGATTTTCCGTTAAAAATTTCATTCATAGGTAATTATGTAAACCATTTCTCGCAAAAAACACGACTGCGCAATTTCTTGTTTCAAGATATTTCAAACGTAACATCGACCTGTTCTCTTTTAAAATTAGATTTATATTATCTTGGAGTAGGGTAGCTGTAAGGAAAATAGGCAGGAAGTAGCTACGGTGGAGTATCTTGGAGGAAAAATTGATCGAACCTGAAACCCGGAACTTTTATTCGCTAGATATCCGGGGGTGAGTGCCCCGTTGACTGTTTGTGCGATATCGCAGCTAGAAGCTTCTGACCCTCTCTCCAACCCTTTCTTGTCTGTCCTGTTTGGGTGCAGGTGTTCCGGAGGTGGTGATAACTCGACTCGATCCATCACTGCCTCGGCCGCCGGTCGAAGAGGTAGTCGAAGGTGGTTTAAGGCGGTTTAAGCTGTACGAACGGGACGTGCACGCGCGCAACCGTGTAGACACCAGGCCTTCATGCTCGAATTGCCTTGGTCGTTACCAGTACAGGTAACTAACTGCGTGACGAAATATATCACAGCAATCGATAGAGCCGGCCTCGACCCCAAGTCGAAGATCAATGCGACTAATTGTCCAAGTAACCCTTCCCAGATTATATTCTGTTATTGGACAATATTCTTAGAGTTTCTTGCGTTGGTCGCTTTCTGTTAGATTTTTGCGATATGAAATATAAATCAGTATCGATGGAGTGTAATAAGAAAGTCCTAGGAAAAGTAACAATTAGAATATTTTCATGTAATATCAGTTAACGTTGTTTATGGTAGGTTTACGAATTTTTAGATTCATGACAGAGGCAATAAGATACGATGCATTGTATTATAATTCGTATTATATCATTTAATCAATTGCATGCTACCTGCTATACATATATGAATAATATTTATATGTTCAAAGAATAGTTTTATAACTGCAATTGAAAACAGCATAGATTTTACGAAATATTTACGCAACATGATAAAATGACAACGTAACAAGCAAAAACAACAATGCACATTACACTTTCAGATTTCTAATTAGTATATGTAATAATTTCTATAATTAACCATTAATCTGTAATTAAATTTCTATCATATATTAAATCAAGCAGGTTGAAAGTCCCAGTTATGAATTCATGTTACAATATCAGGAGGTAACAGTATGGAATCTTGAATAAATTTCGCTCGTTACATTTTGTAACTCCATTTACTGCTTCACCTATTTATATCATAAAAATGTATTGTTATATATTTTCGACGAAGAATTTATATTAAAGTTCGCATTGTATTATTCGCATAATCTATCGTGTTTCAAACGACAATCTAAACTCAAAGCACCTACATGCGCTGATAGAAATTTGCAGTAAAGAGTCGACGTGACTCGAATTTCACGGGCGTACGTCGAAGTTTTTCGTTGTTTCCACGCGACTTCGATATTTCCCCAAATTTATCGCGCAAAACTAATTCAAATTGCTCACCGTTCCCGCGGCAGAATTCCGATGCGTCTTTGCATCATCAATTACGAAACCCGATGCGCCGGTCATGGTAGTTTCACCCGTGAAAATGCCCGCCCCCTCCCTTTCGTCCCGCGCATTCTCTCATCCCTTGGGAAAATTCAGACGATTTTCCACGATCGTGAGCAATGTCGATCACGCGACACGGTCACACGACAAATCCGTACAATAACCTCGCACCTCCGCTGCCACGTGAAATGTGCAAATGTGGCCAACCGACACGAATCGGTGCGCAAACTGGTTGAGTTACAACCACTACCGGTTATAAAGTCCAAGAAGAGACGTCGATACGTACAGTACAACAGGCAACTGTGGTGAGACTACAGGAAAAAGGGGAAGTGTATTACATGTACAACATTCGTGCATGGTATTTAAAAGAAGAGTCGTGATAGTGAGATAGAATTTGTAAGATAATTCGGACAGGAGTAAACTATGTAAATTGGTTACAGATGTGGTTCGAGTTTATAAAATCAGTCACTGGTATTCATTTTGCAAAACATGAGATTTTGATGAATTTTATAGTTAACGTTAGGTAAATTAGGAAAAGGTTTTGCTAGGAGATGGCAAGAATCAGAATTTTGTACTAAATTTTGTACATGTATCTATTTTTAAAACCAGTCACTGATACTCACTTTGCAAAACATGAGATTTTGATGAATTTTATAATCAAAGTTAGGTAAATTAGGAAAAAGTTTTGCTAAGAAATGACAAGAGTTTCTCAGAATTTTGTACTAAATTTTGTACATATATCTATTTATACATAATTTTTAGAACGGAAATGAAATTAAAAAATTGGAAAATTACTAATTGGTATGGAGTAAAAAAAAGTATTCTTCGAAGCCTAGTATAAATATCTTGTAAAATTCGGATGAAGACACCTTAATAATAATAATACCGTTAATGTACATGAGAAATGTTTAGAATCATATTTTTAACATATATGAAAACAATAGGTACATTATTTGTCAGTAGAATGTATAACAGTTTAAGCACAGGTAATGAAAATCATAACTGAACGATAGAATGATGAATTATCAATTTAAAATGAATCTGAGAAGACGTACAATAGACACACAATTAACGGTGAGATACAGTAAACGCAACAATTAAAAATAAATAGGTTCGTTACATACGCGTGTAAATTATCGCGTTTCCTTTGATAATAACGACCTATATCACACAAGAACCTCCGACTGGTTTTAACAACTGACGTATTCTACGCAATGGAAAAAAAAGAATTCTAATATTAGACGATAAATGTGTTAAGAGTAATCTATGCAAGGAAAAAGGGGGTATCTTGTGCGTCATTGTGCGTGCATGCAAAAAGAGGGAGTAGGATGTGCATTTGCATTACGCGTACTATGTACATGAATGAGTGTCTGCGTAAAGGAGAAGGGATAATAGAAAGCCAACGTGTGTATACACGATGCATTCGAACGAAAGGAAAAGAAAGTATGTCGTACGTGTTACCTTTCGTTGTGTTACGTTCGCCGACTGCATAAAGGAGTCCAATATGTAAAGGGTGGCATCGGAAGGGGGTGGAAATCGAAAGAAAACACGCGTAAAAGAGAGCACGAAACACGGGAAAAGAAAAGGAAGGTGTGCAAAAGTCAAAGCAAAACAAGAAAGAGAAAGAGGTGGTTGTTAGTAGCCCCTGGGTAATATCTCGGTGCCACGCAATTTTTAATATCGAAGGGTGTTTTCTCACCTTCAGCACAACGCTGGATGACGGATTTTAAATTTAAAGGTCGCGACTCTCTAGTATACCTATCTATCCGATATGCTAATGGCGTAATATGTAGTCACGAGGTCGATGTGATAATTCCACCATAGCTCAACTTCTTGGATCTCAAGAAGCATAAACAATACGTTCGTGTAGTAGATAGATAAGATAGCGGGGTCGAGCAAAAAATTCTACTTTTGCGGTGAATTTAAAGACACACATGTTATGGGGATCCATTTAATGATTTATTTAAATTTTAGATTCTTTTATTTATGATACTTTCGTGTCCCCAAAAATCTGATAGAGAAATTTCTTTAGTATGCACACGAGATTCTTATAATATAATTAACTTTTTCAATACGAATTATTCTTTCGTATTATAGAAAATAAATTTCCTTGTCTCGCGCTTTCACTCTTAACCTTCTTAGCCAATCCTCAGACCTTTGCCCGAATCAGAAAACTTGCTAATCGGTGCTAATACAAACTTTCTACTGCTAAGTGTAGATAACCATACACAGATGATATAAATTTTCCTAGGGCGTACGAGAGTATTATGAAACATTCAGAAGAATAGTCAAATATTGCGATGAAATTGTCCAATATTACGTTTCGCAGAGTGTTTGCAACATGAAATTTGCAACGGTCTAAAATACAACGGGCACAAATGAAAATTTCCATGTCGGCATGCTGGAGGTTCGAGGTAAAACGGGGGTTAACGCGATGGATGGAGCGAAAACGTTCTATCTTGCAATTAAGAGAAATACGCAATAAGCTGTAGAGTGGTGACCTATAAGAAAAATTGACTTTGTAGCTTAAACGGCGACGATATAGCTCGGACTTCCTTTTCTCTCCCTTTTGTCGTTTCTGTCGGCGTTGCGTGGCACGCGGGCTAATCTCGAATAAACTTTATGCACCGCAATTGTACGCTCCGCGACATTTACGCCTATTAATAGCGAGCGCTATGAATGTACATCAGAGACCAGTTGTTCAAACAAACAGGGCTACTCGTGCAGCGCATTGTGTTTGGAACGCACGTGAAAACAAACCCGTCGACCTCGACAGTGTAATTCGGAGTTTATATTGCGAATGCCTAATGATTACCGAATCATTCGAGAGAGAATCACTTCATCCAAAAAGGAAACCTGTAAGTCAACCTTGATGCAGTTATTTTGATTAATCTCATATACAAGAGTCATTTTCAATGACAACTGTATTGAGTAGTTATCGCTGCACAAATTGACGTTTGTTTCGAAAACAATGAGATTTGTAATACTCTAATTAGTAAAGAGACATAACTTTCGTACTTGTAATTATCTTGGGTTTCAAGGTGGATATTATAATGATAGCGGGAGATAAGATTTCTTCTTTGTTAGAATATTTTATTTCTTTTTGGCATTTTATGTATTTAGCGATTATATGTAGATATTGATACCTATATAGATATTGGGTTGTCCAAAAAGTTAGTTCCGATTTCTAAGGAAGATTCAAGCGCAGCACATTTGTATTTCAACATACGTTTATTGAATTCTATAGGTGGCACAACCTTTCTGCATCTTTCACACAATTCCATTCTTCCAGAATCTCTCAGGTTTTTCGGCAAAAATCTTTTCAATACGATTTTTATGTCCAAAGAGTTGAAGCTTTTGCCATTAAGGGAATTTTGTAATGACCTAAATAGGTGAAAATCTAAGGGTGAAATGATCTTTAATAATCTTAAACAATAATGATTATTCTCCTCAATATTAATTTTAATCCTATTTTATAGTTTGTTAGTGGTCGGAGCTTAATTTTTAATTATTAATAATATTCAGACTCTCTTGAAATTTATATTATCTTACGTTATATTATTATTATAGTAGCACTTAAATAACGTAGATATTATTCGATGTAATACATGCTGCTAACCGTCGAGGTATTTTATTGTTAATAAGATTGAATTAAAGAAATTATAGTACCTAAACATCCCCGTTTCAATCTCTAATAATTGAAATACGGTATTAATAGTTTCAATGGGCCTGAGAAAACCTACTTTTGTAAGTAATACAGTTTTATCAGTGCTTTCCGAACTGTATGATCTTCGATTTCACTTTACGTAATTATTTGAGAGGGAGCATCGATTTCAGGAAAAAATAAGAAAAAAAAAAGGAAAAGGAAAATGTGTAATAGTACTTGTATAAATGAAGAATCGTCACGGCACTGTGACCTTGAATAAAAATACTATACAGAAAACCAAAACGTTACCAAGACTAGTAAATTTGTCACCGGGAACACATGAGTTTCTTTCGTCCTGCCTCGGTACCAGCCAACGATTGATTTACACGAGGCGAGCGTGGAACAAGTATTTATGGAGCTTATTTGTATGCACGTGGAAGATAATTAAAAATATGGCGCTCAGGTCAAGGCTTTGAGAAAAAGAAGAATGGAGTTGAAGCGAAGTTTGAGAAAAACGATGGAGTAAAGGGACGCAAAGCGGAAACCGTTCATGGAAAAACGAACACGAACGGTATTCAAATTTAAGGATCAAGATAATTAGGAAAATCCTTTATACATTTTTAACTGGAAATAGATTCATTTGTTATAGATAAAAATTAATATGAAATACGCATTTTAATATTTTTTGAATTTCGTAACGTTTAACTGAGAAACACGAACTGAAGGATATTCCGAAAGTAATTATCCTATCATTACTGGAATAATTTTTCCACAAAAGATTCTTCGCAATTTCATTTCAAATTTTTATATGCAAATGTACCAAGATGAAGATCGTATTCCACGTCAATATATTATTTTTAAAGAAAAGAGAGGAAAAAACGAGAATAAAGTCGGATGCGTACGAGAACTAGTAAAATTCATTTTTACATTAAAACGTAAAAATGGCGAAAAGGGAACGACGTCGTGCACCCTCTGTTGAATAGAGAATAACGTACAGGAAAGAGGCGCCACCCTCTGACTTCGCCGAGCTGGCCACACTTAACCATGAAATGGAAGAAGGATAGAGAGAGATGGAAGAACATAAACTCCCGGGAGAAAGGAAATTAGAATTGAATAGTTGATGAATTTTAGGAGTGAATTTTAACCGCTGATGCACGCGAGTGGTTAATTCGCGATGTAGTAAAACGTTTTCCGCATCGAAAATTCGCGTCCGATACTGTCTTAATTCACCTACGTATGTCGTACAAATTCCAGTAGTTGCGTTTAGTGTATTGAAAATAACGATGCACAGTCGATAAATGGATAGGCACGTTATTAGCTTGAATTTGAATAACAAATATACGAAGAAGATTTTATTAACATATAGTTATTGTGAACCATATTATTAATATACAGTCAATGTTACATAACAATATTACATAATATTACAATATTTCTAATCAAATAATTTCTGAGTAATGTTAATATGATTATCTTAAAGTATAAAGTATACGTAACAAGTACTTATTTCTAGATTATATTGCTCAAGTTCTGTAACCATCTATAACAGTGATGTAGGTCTGTATTGATTGTCCGCAGAAAATAATAACAATAAGATAATAAAAATACATGTTTGTATTTCAAAGGTCCATTTCTGAAATATAACGTTGCATTTTCTGTGCTCTATTACAATAGCGAAGGCAGAGTTACTTCCCTCACACAGTTCTTTGAACCAAAATATAGTTTGGACACTGTCAATCCAACTTACCATAGCTTACGTTAAGAGTAAACGACACTTGAAACGCATTGATCAAATAAACAAAGTTAATAAATGAATCAAGTCAGCCTGATTATGCGATTTAATGTAAGACAGTAAAATTGAAATTGAAAAAACTGGAAACTGTTCATGCAACAGGTATCTGTAACATAAAACTAATACGGATACTATTGAACTAATCTACGAATATTACTACTTAATAAATTATTCCATGAAAAGCCTCAAATATAAAAATTCCGAAATAATAGCCTTCCAGTTCTTTCATCGTTGCTTTACACCACTGACATCACGTTCGTGTATAGAGTAACAAAATACAACGTTCAGGATTACATTGTTACGCTCCTGATCCACGTCTTCGCGCCTATGCACAGTGCCTATAATAAAGTAGCAGCGGAGCCGTAATACATCGCATATACGGCGACCAGCGATCCATCGTGGCGTGGAAGCCGGGCAGTAAGTAATTAGGAGCTGGGTGTGGATTGAGCTAAGGCAAATATTACGTACTTGCTCGCGTACTCCCTGATACATGCACGAATGCGCATTGGCGGACGCAGTCTGGAACAGACCAGCCGTCGAAATTACATATTTATGTGTATACACGTAAGTAACCGACGAGTCTACCTCTCTACGTGCGCGTAATTTCTACACGCTTGTATTAAAATATAGATGTGTATTTGATTTCACGTTTGTCGAAGAATGCGCGCGCGTGCGTGCAACGTCTGCTTGTACACGTGGATGGTAATAAAATTAATGACGGGATCAAGCTCGATACGTACTTATAAATTCGAATCAGTTCCGATACTCAAGTTCATTTCATTCGATTCGAATACTATGTGTAAGAAATATTCATATACAGGGTGTTGCGTTTGTGCCTGATTATCTTTGCAACTATTCGTTATTCGGTGAAATATTTCACATAAAATTTATTATATTTAGAGGAACATACTTTATGTTGATCGAAGTTATTGTTTAAGCGGATGCACTTCCGAGATTTTAAGGTGATTTTTGTCATTTTAAGGACAAATGTATATTTTCGTTTAGTTGCATATATAGGTTTTTCAGCTCAGGCAAGTTGAAAATACTTTTCGTTATGTTACATTGTGCAATCTGAGCGACAATTTGGTATTTAAATAGTTCCTTTCCTGACAATCGTTTTATTATTCCTTTTACATGCTTACGCGTTCTTAATATTTAATTATTACCCTCAGTGTATATAATTAACGATTATTATCGCATACATAAAGATCCAATAAACCGAATCAAACGAAAATATAGTTGCCGATAAAAAGACGTGCCTATGCTCTTGTTCGATAATTACTCAGTGCAAAAAAAGAACAAATTACCTCGAAGAAGACTTAAATAGTCGCAGGAAATGCTGTCGTTAACCTCTCCAGATCAATCAGCAGACATCCGGAAGTGAAACGAGCGACAAGAAAAAATCTCGCATGTCACGGTATATTTAAGACAGGACTACGTAACACGCATCCTGTGCAGGATTCTCGGCAATTTCATCCGGTTAGCGACACACGGTCGCACACACGCGACGCGCCGTTCAGAAACCGCAGCCACCCTCGACGTATCTATCTATTAAACATCGGCCCTGAGTTTTCTTTTCCCCCCTGGCAGCCAGTCGTCTCCTCTCGACGGCCGCTCTCGCATTATCGATATTAAAGGAAGATACCCGTCTGGGGCGTACCTGACCGTGTCGCGTCGAGAGGATTAATTAACTCGAGCGCGCGACATCGAGAGCGGAAACCGGGCTTTTGTTCTCCGTCTCGCTCGTCCATTCACCCCTCTCTTTATCCAAGCTGCGGAGGATCTGCGCGTTTCCGCTCCCGGTTCGCGAAATTCTCCCGTGATTTTCGCAGGCTCGATGTCAGGGTCGGCACGCGTGAAACAACTGCACGAATAAACTCGCCTGGATAGAGCCGAATTTGTTGCTCCCTGGGACAAAGTCTCTTAAGGGCTGGTCGAAAATCCTGGCTACAGTCCTCGTTGTCAGTGATGGCTGGTAGTTGGATAGTCGTCCGTTAACGTTTCCATTTCCCTGTTGATAAGACTGGTCCATCGTCTATTATATGATACTTGGTGAATCCTGTTGCTTTGAAGTAGGTGTCGGTGAATCGGTCGTAGGTAATGGATTCATTGTGAAACTTTCTGAAAATTCATATGAAATCTAAATGGAGGGTTATTTTATTTACAAATAGATATTTACAGTGTCTTATTTTGCAGATACTTATTTATAAACAGCGAAACGACTTTGGATATCTTATGTGTTTTCACATATTATGTGCATTCTATGTGAAATCCAATGAACGAGTGATACATCTTTCTATAATTCTGAATGCTTCGTAGATTTTTTCTTTGATTAATTCTTCTTTGGGAAACATTCCAATTCCTTCAATACCAAACCTTTAAAAATACGACAATCAGGAGGAAGATGTCACTGGAAGGATAAATGAAAGAAGAAACAGAAGTAGGGGACCCATAAAGATGTAGAAATCGGAGATTGAGAAAGCGCTATCAGGAGTCGGGAAAATCGGAAGAGGGCAAGATTAACGAAGGATACGAGAAGATTGAGGCGAAAGAAGATGGAGAGAGTGGTAGATGGGAAAAGAGGAGTCTATCGAGTTCCAGCCCTAGGTGAAAGGGGTATCTGGAGCGTCACAACTCGGCCCCGTAAATCGGGGCAACGCAATAATTTACACGACTGCGTTAATAACAGCGACGACCGAGGAAATCGCGAGGAGGGTGGCCGAGGTGTTCTCGCTGAAGGGGTGGCGATTTATTTTATTGAATGTTAAATTTCATGCGGCCACTCCGCTTCGGGCCTTCGGCATTTAATTAATTCACGGGCCGCGATAAATTCTCTGTAATATATTTGATTAAAGGATAATGCCGCCAGTATTTCCACCCCCTGTACTCTTTGACTCGCCCTTCTGCCTTTGCTGCCAGTTCCCTCAGTGTTTCCACCGTTCTGTGTCTTCCCTACTACCTCTAATCCCCTCTCTCTCTCTCTCTCTCACTCTCTCTCTCTCTCTCTCTCTCTCTCTCTCTCTATTTTCATCTCTCTATTCGAAAACTAAAGCTTCACTTAAAATTGTCATCGTTATTTCGTTATCACGATTTGTTTGATTTTTGCATTTGCTAGGTACAACAAACAACTTTTCTTTGTTTCATTAGGTTGTACACTTGAAACGTAAGAAGTAATTTTTAATCAGTAGTTTTGTTAGAATTCTATCACGTGTAGGTCATTAAAGTAATTATTCCTATCGTTGGTATTGAATTACTATTTCGTAGTGAAGTTTATAGCCGAAGATTACAATAATACGACGTACATTATAATCGTAGTACTTCATCTGTGCAATTTTTAATGTGTAAATTATTTTACAAGGAATTATAACTTGTAACCCCATTTCGAAAATCTTTGAATTCTAGGACTAACAATTTTTACAAAGGACTGACGAATCTAAGTAACCATCAGGCAAGTGGATTAAATCATGCGGAAATTATTTTGATTAAATACATAATTTGTCGAAGAAACTACGAGAAATTGGAATTTTATCCGGTCGAAACAATTCGACGACTTTTCGATTCTTAACTTCAACTGTCGTCGTCGACAGATTAGTCGAACGTTACACCCGCATGTCCGTGCTCCTAATTGACGTCAGAAATTGCCACCGCCGAGCAGAACTAATTAATTGACGTTTTCTGTTAATTAGATCTTTGTACTTTCAGAACAACGATGAAGAAATGAAACGCGTGACATTTACGGTCGTGAGTGAAATTCGTGCGGCTAGCAATTAGTCAAAGGAAACTGCAACGGTTGATTTCTGAAGTGAAGAAAATCCCGAGAAATTTTTCCTACTCGTAAATCGAACAACAATTTACCGCCAAATCAGCTTTCTATTTAATCTTGTCTATGCAAACAAATTGCAATAATTCTACTTTATCTTATGATTCACTCCCAGTAGCATTTATGTATCGAATTATTTGATAAATCATGCTGCATTGTCAACTGAACAAGTTTCGCGTGCAAGTAGTTCCTTTTGTCGGTCAAGTTTACAATTGACACGCTAGAAAAAGAGACCTTGCACACATTTTTAGATATACAGTGCATTGGCACGCAACAATATGCACTATTTTTGTACTAGTTCTCGTTGTAGTGACATGAGAAGACAACATGAAAAACAGACATTTATCCTGGCAGACGGTTCATACGTAAACTGCAGCGTTACAGATTCGAGATTTCATTGGAATAAATTTGTTGAAAGAAGAGATTTTCAACAAGTAGTCTAATGATAAAACTTACAAAGTTGCGTGACTAAATAGTTAACGTATTACTTTTCCGAGTAACTGGCAAGCAAAGGCTTTCTTCTTCTCAATATTCAAACAAAACATAGTTGTTTAAAATTTTGTAGCAAAATGATCAAAACATCAAGAAAGTTTTCTCGAGGAGCAGAAACAATTCTACGAAAATGCTACTAAATATTGTAAGAATATTAAAATATACAAAAGACAGAAAAACATAAAGCACAAATACGGAGCCAACACTATAGTCACTAATTAACATACATTTCTTTAACCTAAATATTTCCAAAGTTTTGCGATTTCAATGAAACATTACTATTCAAAGTAATTCGAAATTCTCCCTATACTCGAAACAGGCCATTAAAAAATAGCATAGAAAATAGTGATTGCAATCATAAAGATATCTGACCGCTAACGAATAAGTGGCAGTGATAATCTAGTTTGCTCTGGTATTATTCTAATTGAATTGGAATTCAGTGCAATACCGATTCGCAAGTCGTGGAACAGGTGTTGGAGTTTGAAGCGGAGTTTGTACGAACAGGTTTTAGCGAAAGTCTTGCGTAGAGAGCAATTAAGGCGCGATCAAATGAAATTTTACTCGCGTGCGCTCGCTTCTGATTTACATACGCGACCGGGGCAGCCGCAGTATTATGACGTCACAACTGCCCCGACTATCGCGTGCACGCACTCGTCAAAGCGTTAAAGTATAGTTCGGCTGGCTTCTGGTGACGGTCAATAAGTCCTCAGGCTCGTTCCACATTAGGAAATCGATCGAAAGTCGGCGGTCTAAGAAGGTCGTGCTGACTCCTTGCAGTCCGTGTTCCCCTGCGTTTAACCTTTTCGATAATTCCTCCTGATCGTTTCACTATACAGCTTGATAAATAGGGGTTCGTGGAAATTGATAGATAGAACCACGATACAGGGTTCGATCGTTTGCATACCCAGTGTACAAAGTAATTCGATATCTAAATAGAGATCTGGTCGAAGCCCTCCACAGCAACAATTCAAAGGGCTAAAAATTCGTTTGGTTTGTTAAATATCGCGAAAATAAACCCGTATTATTCATAAATTAACGATAGGTAACTAATTAGTGAGATCGAAATTATTCAAAAAGACCTATCTACAGATCTATTTTATTGCCACTAATTTGTAATATTTTCATTTAGTGTTTTTTGTGCTTTATCAACATTTTCTGTAATTTCTAATATTAATAAAATAGGAAAATATACTACTATTTCACTCGTAACTGGGAGGAATTTTATAAAACAGAAGAAGGGCAGTAATTTTCGATTTCTTTTTGTTGAACAGTGGCCCGTCGTAAATTTCACGCTCGTGTCTTTCGAAGAACGAAGCACACGTTGCGAATCATGAAAGAAACAGCGCGATATCGTGAACCGTGGAAAATAATAAACGGTACAACAGCATGCGGGGCTATCGTTCAAGCTTGATAACGCGAACAACGTTTACAGTTTGCTTTTTCAATTACATACCGGAAGATGAATTTACATAGTACAAGTTCTCTGACTTCGACTTTCGGCATGTTTGTATACCGTGTTGTGTATTGAATCGTTGCTGTAGGAACAATTTGAAACTTTATATCGTTTCACTTTTAACGAACACAATCGATCTGTCCAGCATAGCTCGTAACATTTTTCATTACCTGTCCTTTAAATATCGTTCTTTGATAAAAATTAAGTCAATCGAGTGTCTGATGAATCATATTCGCAAATATTAAAATCGAAATATTTACCGATATCCAAATGAAGGCTTTCTATTGTTAGAACATTTCTTAACTTTTTCCAAAGTTATCTTAAACTACGAAAAAATCCTTATTGATACGTGTAATTTCTCCTCTCAATTTTCTCGAAATATGGAAATTTCTTTTCTCGAAAAATTTTTTTTTTTTCTAAAACGAAACCCAGATTCGGATGCTCAAATTTGAGAATCGCAGCAGAGTTAATCAAATGTAAATAATTCGTAAAATAAATGTTTTTAAAGTCCTCAACAATATATATAAATAAAAAAAATGAAACAATGAAACATGCTCTATATAATTTCAAAGTAAGTGCTTGGTTTTCTAACTTTAGTCGACAAGTGTATCTTGAGGTCGATTTCGCCGGATCGATCGCTATGGTCAGGGCAGTTAGTGATTTTATAAAACGGCGTTGACATAATTCGAGCAATAAAGTGAGAACCGCTGCTTCGTGGGCGAATTTACTGCCGCGAGGTTGGCACTAATATAAAGGGGGTTGATAATGATCTTAAATTATCGATCCAATTGTTTATACGCCGGCGCAATTCTATTTAATGCTGCGAACCAAGCCGAGCCACCAACCCACTCGTTATTTTACTTGCACCTAACACCTTTCTCGTCGTTCCATGCATTAATGTACGAGCATGCCTGCGAAATTTATCGCGTTATGCACGATTTCGGGCCAACTAATTCCCTCGACTAATAGTGACAAGTCTTGGGAATAATTCACCTTAATGATCAAAGAGTCATCTCTACGGTACCGTCGAACGAAAATTCAACCGAGATTTTCTGCTCTTTTCCTTCTTAGAAAGGTGTATTTCTTCAGAACTTTCACAGGTTGGACGTGATATTTACGAAAGTAAGGAGACAACTTTCATATTATCGTCTTTGCAATGTTTTACGTCGTCGTTTTACTCCATAATGCTTGCTATAACGATCATAAACATAAGAGTAGTACCCTCGTTCAATTTTTGTCGACGCATTTATTTAAAGTTAGATTTATTGTGAAACATTATTATATATTTAACATTATCGTTGCAACACAAGCTTTGCTGATGAATTGATGGATAATATACGAATTATTTATTACACCATATATATGTATATTGGAGATTAACGTTACAGATAAGAATTTGCTGTAACCGATACGATCACTAAAACAAGGAATAAATTTCGTTAATTGAACTTTAATTAATTCTGAAACTTTCAGAATTAATTAAATCTCGAATGTCTCGGGTGTCGAATTATATTGTTAATAATGAAAATGGAAAAGGAAGGCCGTTAATCTTATCAACGTTGATGAAAGATTGAGGGAAAGTATACATAAGAAGTAATAATTCCTAGTTTTAAAAGAATTCATCGGCATGAATATCGGTTTAATGATTAGAATGAAACGAAATAATAAACAAGTTAAGTCTCCGACCATTCACAATGTTCCAATTAACGTGAAAGTATGATTCGCTTTAATATAGAGATTTTCTTTGTCGATGTGCGCACACGAAAAGCACGCTGCTTGTAAATTCCATAACATGGAAGAATGACTCTTAAGTTCTACTCTTCGCAATTAATCATAAAATCATAAAAATGTCTGCTATTTGCGAGAAACTACATCAAACTGTAACTTATAACGAAGCGTTTGCAAATAGTTACTCATTTTTCAAATTCTATGTTTATTATTAGTATCACAAACTATGTAATTTAAGCTACTTTTTGCGAGATTTTCAGCAAAGGATATTAATATTTATAGACGCAGAAAATAATAGCGTGGACTGTCTCAAAAAATTATTTCATATATTAAAGTAGTATCAGGCCTAAAAGGATTCTAGCGTTAGACAATTTTGCATTGTTTAAAATATGATTTATTTTATAAACACTCGAAATTATATACTCGAAATTCATCGATCGATTTTTGCAGAACCACTGATGATACCAAAGGTATCACATAAATTTCTAAACCTTTTACTTTCGATAGAAAGCGAATATTGGTAGATACAATAAGTGTTATCTTACGTAATGTATAGCAAGGAATATTCGCATAACTATATTTTGTATGTAAAACTCTATTCTACATATATGAAACATCACTGCCCTTTACGCTAATATCTCATTTAGAATCCGTTTCGATAACGAAAGTGAGATCGCTTCGGCTATATATTTTCCAGTGAATGATTACATAGATTTAGATTATTTACATAATACAAGCAGTAAGGAAAGCATGAAGTAGATTGCGAAAAAGCATCAAATAGAAAAAATACTATTTAGCAACTAAGTACCCTTAACAAAGTAAATGTTTAAAAACATATCACGTCTCTATTTTAATTTTCAAGTGACCAATTTCTGAGATTCAGTATAGAAACATGTGAATTAGAAAAGTTAAACGTTGTTTGAAGAACTCTGTCAGTCAGTGAGAATGATTTAAAGCACAATACAAGTGCGTCGATGCTCTCATGCATTGCCACTTTCACCAGACTCTGGAAAAACATCAAAATGAAAATTAAATTAATCATTGAGATTGGTTAAGTCAGTACTCTCGGCTTTCCAATGAAACCCTGGCAAAAAAAATGGATTACCTTTATTTCCGCGAACGTTATGTAAAAATTCAGTCACTTTTACTCGAGGCGTTTCGAAGAATGTTAGAAGCGTTACAATTACTGTAAATTAAATTCTATTATAATTAGACATAAATATTCCCGATAATATTATTTAAATACTTCTTACAATTTCAATGAAAATGGAAACGCATCATTAATATAATTTTCATCGATTAACTCGTCCCAGAAGAAACGTTTTGTTACGAAATGTTGTAAAATTTAGTAAAAATTTTATTTTGCATTTGTGTTAGAGAAGCTACTCAATTTCAAGGTATTTAATTTTAATATATATGGTGTATTTTATTCTATGTAAAATATATATTCAATAGTTAGAACTCTATATTTTTCATAAGAAAAATAACAAATGTAAAAGTAAAAATATTCTCAATTTTCGAAAAACAAAGAAAGCTGACGTTGAATTAGCAGTGTACGCAACTAGTAAATTGCCGCATCAGGGAATGTCGCTGGTCCGGTATTAATTGGAAACGCATTAGGGGTAATGATCGAAGAATAGATTGTGATCTGAACGTGGCTAATGTGGATCTAACAATTTAATGACAGACGCCCGTCCACCGGCCATTATTTAACGAGTCCTTTCCCAGTAACGTGACTGGTCGATTTCTTAAAAGGTGAGCCTTGCTCGTTGAATTTCATGGCCATTCGTGGAAAATGATATTAGTTTACACTAACCGGCGACAAACCAAAAGCTTCGCGTCAATTTTGTCACTTAAAGACGAGATGTTTAGAAAAACTTCATAGGAATTATAGTGGCACACGAATACCTTTTTCGAGGATAGGTATTATTGGTTCGCTGTAACAGAATTCGAAAAAGTAAAATCGGGAAATTAGTTTAAAATAAAAGATTTAGCAATGAAAACACATCTTCCATTGAGTTAGCATATATATATATATATATTCTTTATGATATTATCCAAGATTTAAAAAAAAGATTAAAACAACCCTGTATCGATTTAATTAACGATTACAATCGGTTTAATTAACGATTACAAGACTTTATAAATGTCACTCGTTTGCCAACCCACGATGCAATGAATATTCAACGACACAGAAACATATACAATAGTTGTGATATAAAAAGTAAAAAATTGAATTCTTCCATAAGAAGACGGTGGAAGTGTGGAAGATTAAAAATTTCTTCGAATCGAGCACAGTCTGTTGGACTCGTCGGAGAATGCAAGTACTATTTTTGCGCATGTTTTTCATGTTACGCTAGACTAACTAACGATCCCTGATACGAACGGCGTGGAGATTTATTTCTCCTGATACCGTCTCCTAATTATCGTACTAACTTCTCGAGGCTGAGCCGAGGCTTAGCCGGCGCTCAGGAATATCGGAGTCCTTATGCGAATCGATCGGCGAATAAAAACTTCACCGCGACGCATTTATACCTTTGCCTATCGTGCTGCACGCTTAAAATTTATTGCCCCGACGATAAACTTCTTTCTTTTTTTTTTTTTTCAAATCCCTTCTTCGAAAGGCGTTAAAAAGCCTTTCAAATCGTCTTATCTCCTTCTGCATCCTAAAAATCTTGAAATCAAATCCGTTCTCGCCACAAAATCCTCTACACTTATGCTGTTTTATCTAGAAAAATAGCACTCACGCAATAAGACACACAAATACTGCAAACTTCTAGATAAATTGTTATTATCCGAAGAACCTTCAAGTCACAAAAAGGCAAGACACTCGTTTAGTTGGAGCATTTTCCTACAGAACACCTTGTATATGACACCATACCCAAATATTCCCTAAAAGTATAATTAGTTGCCATTATAAGATCCCTATCATAAATAACCTAAGACTTGGATACAGTGTCGTGTATCCTACATATGGCTACGGTATCTTAACGAAATATCCTGCAACTGGTGCCTAAACGCTGATGATACCGCGCCTAATCACGCGGTTAGACGTTGCTGGCTATCATCGTGCATCTATCAACCGGCAGAAAATAGAAAATAGCTACTACTACTGTCGACGACTCGTTCAGTGACTCGTGCCTATCACAAACACATCGATCGTACGACGCAGATAGGGTCCGTAGATTATCGTCGTTTGCAGTTACTCGATTGTAAGGAGCGAGTCAGAGAGATGCAGGTGTACGTGTCGAGCAGGTAAGTTCGATCACGGTATGTATAGTCGGTGGTCTCCGAGTTGGCGGGCTCTGGCGTCCTTTTAAATTTGGAGTACACGGGACTAAATCGATCGGGGGGCGAATTCCCCGCAACTGTATTGAGTAGTTTATTGCTTTCATGCATTTGCATGCTAAGTAGTCGCGTGCTTACGAGTAATACCAGCGTCCCTGATACCATACACCCCCGGTAAGAATGGCCTATCTAGCCTTCGGTCTTCGATATTGCGGCCGGTGGGACACTTATAAATTGAGATTTTATCAGACCGTAAGTCGGGGATTACGAACGGACCGACGGAAACGTTATATGCGCCGTGAGCGGACCTCGCCTCGTGTCTATATATCACCCGCTCCTTTTCCGCCTTTTTGCAAACGTGGCCGCGACACCACCTGCGCATTCGTCGGGACGCGGTAACGCGCGGCGTCCCGCGTTAAGAAACCGGCGGGGATAAAACTGAAAAATGGCGTTCTTCTAACGGCACACACTCTTGAACCGGGGCTGACCGTAATCATATATTTTAGGAGATTAGCCGAGTGTTTCGCGGCAGTTACGTTCAACAGCGCGAAACTACACGTCGATCTGTTTACCGGAACACTTCATTAGAACAGCGATTAGGCCCGCTTACGATCACCGATTTCACGCGCTCGCGTGTCTCCCGAGTTAAGCGTAGCGTTCTCTTGTTCTGTATCTACGATTGAGGCTCATAATTGAATCGCTCTGCCGCATTAATCAGCCTCAAAGTAGGAAGATAGAGAAAAGCGACGTTACAAATACTATTTCAAAAAATTTTTTTAAATTTAGCTTGAAATTTATTGTCACTTGTATACCACTTTTTTACGATAAATCAATTTATGGAAGTAAATCTTTTATATTTTCAGGATCGAACATTAATCATTAAATGGATAATAAAATAGATTGTATGCATTTTGATCTTCGGATGGTTCATTCGTCAGAAGGATTCTTGGTCGATACTCGGATACACTGTAACGTAGTATTGTCTTTAAAATGCTTTTAAATGCTGCATCATCTATTTTTTCACTTTCAAAGTTTAATATTATTTTAAGGAAAGCATTAGTACATTATTCACGTGTTATGCGATCTTAAGAAACTTTCTAGTCGAAGATAGTAGTAGGACTAGAATATCATCGATTGGAAAATTTTTTGAATTGAAGCTTCCAATATACTTAGGGATAGAGATCGAAAGGGTAACCGGTTCTTTAATTCTGTGATTTTAAACGAGCTTGAGGATTTGCCGTTCCAGGGAGAATCACATTGTCGAAACAAAGGTGAAACTAAACCGCAAAGAAGAGAATCCAATCGCTTCGTGTCCGAAACTGTCGGGACCACGCTCTACAAGGGTCTCCCCTTTATATTCCCGAAGGGTTGCGTGCGCTCAGACGCGATCGGAGGCACCGTAATTTCCTGTCATGTAATCGTTCGTTTCGAATCTTCAACGCTGCGCGGACTTTCTTGCGATTTCGGTTGAACGAACGCCGCGTTTCCTAAGCTTCCGGAAAATTGAATGCTCGAAAGTAACAGTAAGTTCAGCGGCTAATTGTGCAACGAAAATCACTCCCTCGAATCCATAAATTGCATTAACATAATACAGAGAATGAATTTTGAAATTATATCTTTTAGAATGATCTTTAATGTGAAATCTTTCAAATGTTGCGATGAAGTCATAATTTATTTCCATATCTCGTGCAGTTTGTTTCTATATTGTTCATACATAATATCACGAACAGGTTATTCAATTTGTTATTTTACTCAAGTGTTATTTTAATGAACTATAATAGAAGTGCGCGTTCTTTTCTATTAAGTTCCGCGTCAAATCTCAGTTTTCTAATTCCTGCCACGATTAATTATCATTTTCAACTTCGCAAGAAGCAATTGACAATCTTGAAATTAACTATGATATCGTTCTTTCATATTTAAATATTTAAATAATTTTGTCTATTATTATATACGTACTTAAAACATCGTTATATAATATTAATAGAAAACCAATAATATAATATATTAAATATGACAGAATATAAAAGGTTGAGATGCAGGTGAAGGCAAAAGCTTGGAAAGGGAGGAAAGCAAGCAAAGCAGGTTAGAAAGTGAAACGAACGGGAGTGACTCACAGCGGTAACCTTTGGAAGAGGAAGGGAATCTTGAAGGTAGCTGACGTCTCGCTGGCAGAGCCAGAAATTCCAATTTCCGAATCGGAGGCCGGATTAACCCCACGGCATAATCGTAGCTTTATCAATAGGGGATCGTAATGAGTTCGCAGATAATGGCGGCCTATCAGTCTTCAAGCGAGGAACAATGATGGATGTAAAGCTGGTGTTTTCGTGCTCCCGCGACAACCCCGTGGCCGACATTGCCCTCTCACTTTTTGCTTCTTACGTCCCTGGGGCAATGCCGTTAGCAGCGATGGGATTTCCAGTTCTCCAATTACCCTACGAATATATAACGAGGCTGTTTGATAATTACGTATGCCTTTTGAAAATTTTTAGTTTCAACTTCTGACAAATTTTAGTAATTATCGCGACGCGAATTAACGTTGCAGCTAGATATTTACTAACATATATGAAAAATAAAATGATAGAAACTGTATTTAATGACAATCTGGGAACAGTGACTTTTAGAAATCGCTTTTTTCGATTCTCGGCCCATTCTTTTAATCTTTCAATAATTCACTTCTTTTCTTTACCTTCCTTTTTCTCGTTTCGTTTGCCGCAATCATATTCTACGCATAGTCAGTTATAATCAAATTTTATATAAAAATATTGAATTCTAGGAATATAAAACGACACAACGATAAATTATCTAATATTTATCATATCTAAGAATAATATAAAAAAAGAATACAATTGTATCGTTTTATTGTCTTTAAACGTAATTTGATAAAGATGCTTAAGAGAGTTTCCGTTCTTGTATGATGAAAATTTTGTGAGTCAAAATATCGTCTGAGCGTCCAGAAGGTGCCTTGTCGTTGAAGAGAATCGTAAAACTCTAGCAAATTGAATATCCGCACGCCTATGGGTGAGGCAAAGAAAGAGCGGTCTTGTCTAACCGTAATTACAGTGGAATACACTTGAAAGTTATTCACTCCTGGAAGCAATGCAAAAGGTATCGCGTCGCATTAAAACGGTGGAAACGTTTGAAGAAAAGCGCACACTCTGTAGGCAGTTTTGTTAACGGGAAAGAGAACGAGTAGCAGAGAGACAAGAAACTCGGCGTCACTTACAGATTATAAAGACACCTGGTGTGCGGAAAGTTCTTTGGAACGAGTTTTATATTAATTTTTATTCTCGAAAGAAAGACAAAGAAAAAGAGAGAAGGAGAGCAACGAAGAGCTATCTTCCAAAATGACGACTCTTTTCGTCAAAGGGTGCACCAGAGAAAGAGAATGCTTCATCGAAGTCGAGAATGTTTCCTTTATTTAAATAATATCGGTATTTGTTTTTTATTCAATAGAGCAGAATTGTGTCGAATATTATTCGTTTTTAATTAGTAATTGATAAAAATTGATAGGAGCAACAAATCACAAATTCCATATAACTTTGTAAAAAAGTATTTTCAATTATGCATAGATTCATAGCTTAACCATTGAAGCAACAATTTACTTTGCATTTTGACTGAACACGAAGTCATTTTTCCTTAGATTACATCATACTTGAACAGTTCTGCGTATATCGCAAATATGAAAAATGTAACCGAAAAAGACAAAAATACGTTCAAAAGCCACGCAGGTCTAAGAAACCCGGGTACGTTGTCAAAAAAAGAAAAAATGCAACAGATGTGTTCGAACAGGGTTGGTAGAGAGTGGTCGTGGATTGCCGGTATATAGAGAAGAAGAAGAAGAAGAAAATGAGGGGAAAAAAAAGGAAAATCATCGGGCATTCTTCAGGAATTTTCGCAGTCGAGCCGACAAAACGCGAATTCATAACATTTCTCTCGCGCAAGTGGTAAGAAGTCAACCCAATGAGGGTTGAAGTGGCGGCTGCAACGACGGAAGTGCTCCTTCCCCCCGTATGCAGCCGCCCCCTCGTCACGCCGTTTTCCCCCTTTTTCCTTCATTTTCGATTACGCATGAGCGACCGCGTAAAAATTAGAAAGGAATCCACGAGAATGAGCGCTCGGATTAAAAGCTGCGGCGCGCTCGAGTATTTTCCCCCAATTCCCCGGCCCCTACGCTTATCCGGCACCCCTTCTGGCCTTCTCCGTCGGCCGCCGCCTCCACCTCCATCATTCCTCCAACCCTACGGTACGCACCCCGCGGACGCCAGCCACCCCCGGTCTCGCCCACGATCTCGCGGCACAAGGCGATAAAATGGGCCACTATGCGGCACGAAAAATTTTACAATCAAGCCCAGACAAGCTAGTCCTGCCGCAGTGGTGCATAGTCTGCACCGTTGCTTCTCATCGGGCCGAGATGCCGAGGCTGAGGTAGAGACGGGAGCGTTGCATAGCGGAGAGCCACTCACTCCACCGCACACGCCTCGGATATAATAAGTCACGTGACATTAATATTTGAAAGCAGTCGGTACGTGGATTGCATTCGGAGTGCCTCCGTTTCTGCCTCGCAATATTCCTTCCTTCCTTCCTTCCTTCCGTCTATTTCTTCACGAGCATTCACCCTCCACCTTCTCACGCTCCCTTTCTCTATTTCTCTCTTCTCCTCGCTTCTCTTCTTCGGCACTCGTCAAGCTATGTGCACCACCTTTGCCGCTGCTATCCGAGCTCTATCATCGTCCCCACGGAGCAGCTGCAATTCCTCTTGTTGTTCCGTGTACTGGCCCCTAGACCAGCACGTGTTGAAGTCACGAGATTGATTCAAACGTAATGTTCAGTCGCGGTTTTGAAAACTAAGACTAACACTTGAAGGCTGATAACGTCGTCATTCGTAAGTTCAGGAAATATTTATTTTCACATTGAGTCAAACAATTAAGATCATGTTAGCGATATAACACACGATTAAGTGTTTAACCTTTTAGAAACTAGATGATCTATCTGGACAGAGGTGACTAACTGCACGAGTGTGCATGATGTAGCGGGTCTTGAAATCAATCGACCAGAAAGCTATAAGTTTCGATTAGCGTAATAACGACTTAACCCAGATATCCGAATTCTCCGTTGTGTTTATCCTTTGTTTGAGATCTAAATCGCATATGTTGACATTGTTGGTTAGTTTTCAAGCATGCTGAAAGCCCACCTAAACAAGAGTATAAGAAATATAGGAAGATTAAATTAGAAGAATATTTCGAAAGGATAATAAGCAAATAATATATATAGTAAGATTTTTATTTCAATGAAGAGTTATTTCAGTAACACCGATTATAATCTCTCAATATTACTAAACCTTCTACTACTATCTATACTAACCTATACTAAAACTTCTCAAATTCCTAAGATCTCGATATGCTAAGATTCTAAACCACTTGAACCTAAAATGATCAAAGCATTTATCGCGTGGCGTAAAAGATAAAACATTGTACTGTCTGTGTAATCGAAATACTTGAAAAATTCGTATGAAGTCTATCGTACGCTCGTTGTCGATTGGTAGAAGGGCAAGTGGAGCGTTTTAAAAAATTAAGCCGGCGCATCCGTCACAGGAGAAAAGAGAGTCGGAGCCGAGCCGTTTCCGTATGCCTCGTTTCGTGATATATTTCCGGAAGACGGGAGGAGGGGCGACGGTCTTAGAAATGGAATACTCCACTTTATGTTTTATGCGATAGATCAGCTGGCGCGGCTGTCATACGGAGCACCGCGTCCTGGGGATAAAGTAAGATAGACGGATACCTTCGTGTATGCGGATACGCCGCGGATAAATTCAACGTTACGTCCCGCGGCTTTGCCGTTTTACCTATACCTCCCCCTCCTTCTTCGCCCTCTGCATTTTCCCGGTATATATGTGCACGTTTCGCAGGGGTGCTCAAGCGTCTTGCACGAAAAAATGCGATCAAGGCGCCCTACGTGCCCGAAAATCCTTCACAAACTCTGTTTTTCGCTTCGCAGCGATTTCGTGTTTGAATAAGTTATTTTTGAAAGTTGTTCGATGCTTGGAATTTCCGGATTGAGTTCCTTTTGCAACGCAGAGAAAATCCTCTTTATCGATCACTCGTAATCGAACGTCGTGTCGTAAGTTTCATCGCAAGCAAATTTATCGTTCGGTTAATTAGTAACTTGTTAAGGCACAATATCGCGAGCAAAGTAACGCGTGAGGTTTAATTTAATTTCTTTATGAGTCGAGCACTGCTTCCCTGTTTAAGAACATATTCCGATGGAATATTTAGAAATAAATGTTAACACGCATAAAACAGGCGATACAGAGACCGCAGCACTGACAATCGAGAGGACATAACTCTGGAAGCTTAACAAATAAGAACATGAAAGAATCAACGTAAGAATACAAAATGTGACAGTAAAACGAAGCAATAAACGAACGAATAGCCGATTTACCAAGAAACAGAAAGGCTCTCTATAATGGGAGAATAATCGAATATAAGCAAGCACCAGATGGTCGGAAATCATGTCCCTTTCGTCGTGAAAGCGTCCAGGTATTTCATTAAGCACAACTCGTACATGCGTATAGTTGAGAGAGAAAGAGAAAGAGAGAGAGAGAGAGAGAGAGAGTGGGTAGGCGAACGTTTAACGAAATATCATCGCATATCGCACAAATGAGTTTCCTCTCCTCCCTGCACGGGCGCGGCACGAAAAATCTCGGTTTGACCCACGCGGTTGTTCCGCATAAAATGTATAGCTTAAGTAAATATCGGGGAAAGGACGCGAGGGTATGGAAGAACCGGGCCAGAAAGCGTGGGTGGGGGCGAGACGCGGAGGGATCGTGGAAATCGTGAAAAATACCGCGGCAGTCTCGAGTATCCTTTCGAGTACGATTAGCGTACTCGTGGCGGCGTTCCGCCGTTATCAATTCTCCGGAGAACGCCAATAAAAGAGACAAAGGTAGCGTCAGAGGGAAAGAGCCATGGAGGGAGACCACCGCGCTCTTCTGCATCCACGTACATACGTCATATTCGGGGTGAGTTTTTGCCTCGCAGCTCCCCGGAACACGGTCGAGCGAGAGGGAAACGGGGGAAAAACGGACAAGCCGCATGGACAGACAGAGAAAAGAAACCGGTATACGACCGCCACTATATGCCCCTATGTTTTATGCATCCCTCCGTTGGAAGCTGCTCCAAGGTCGATTCCTTCGAGAAGCTATTGCGCCGTCGTTTTGAAACTACCTACGGCGATCTCGAATTCCTCCGCGTGTATTATGTAACAGACTTCTCCTTCCATGCCTCGACAGTTGGAGCAGTAATCGGTGTCGTTTAGGGAAAATTCTTAACGAATGTTTTTATTAGGAAAGTCGTACACGTATATTTGTTAATCCTTTGGGATTGAGCGATTTGAAATTATTCGATTATTTACTATTCTGGAGATTATCCTGTCAGTGTAGTTTATTGGTTAATTATGATGTACGCGGATTAAAATACAACCGCAAGAAAATATTTAAACAGTTTAACTGTACCGTACGAATCGTTCATAAATAAGCAATCGACGTAAATGATATTTAAGTGATAATATCTCAAGATTTCATGAATAAAAATTACAAACTTCCTCGTGACATTGTTCCACTGAATTCGTAGATTTGCTAAACCTGTTCTACAGCTTGGCCAGTGGAGATCTTACAATTATACAGAAATCGGATATAAAACTCGTACAAGATTGGGTCAACTCGATCGAGGTTCAAGTTTGCCAAGCAGTTCGAAATTATAATAGCAGCTTGTCCGCCCACTTTACCCATCTTCCATCGCATTAACAACAAGGCGAAATCTCGGTTCACGCAAAAATCGTTAGGAACTTTATCGTATAATAATTGCACAGGTACGGGGAAAGTTTATGCTATATAAATCGTCGTTCCGCGGAATCGTCGATCGTTAATACGCACGGCTGCGCTGGTCAAGCGGCTCGGATGATTTTTAACACGAAAAACCGTGATCGTTTTTGTTCGTTAGCCCGTGCCTTTCGATCGGGCTAAATTATAGACTCTTGATTACCTCGAAGTTCGGGCAAGAGGAGGCGAGCAGGGCGGGGTCCTGCAAGAAAGTCGTACACAGACCGCGGACCGATCAACTCCCTTCGAATTGCCAGGTCTGCCTGTTCGTTAGAGGGGCGAGAATGAAGTACTTCGGTGTAAAACGTTAGTTCGTGGCAGTCAGCCGACTTATCGGTCTTGATACAAAGTTACAGGTTGGAAAGGGGGATCGTAAAATCCTGCAGATTTTATTAATGTCTGCTGTCCCGATCCTTCTAGCAATCTGCATCGAAACTTAACGACATTGTAGGGAGAAAAAATACGTTGGTTTTTAACGATCGAATCCTGTCGATCCCCTTTTTTTTTAGTGTCTGAAGTAATGTGAGAATCGTTTACGAGTGGGAATATTATGTGTGGCGATTTTTAGAGTTTCGTGCGGTGTCAAGTGAAAATTTACGTTATTGTAGAATTGTGGAATATCCTGTGGAATATGTTTCTATATAAGGAATAATCATAAAATCACTTAGTAATAAAAATAATATGATCGAAATAAAAATGCGGTGGTAGAGCAAATAGAAGTTGGCGTTAGGTTAGGAAAAGTGGAAAACAAAATAATTCGAGAGCTAAGTAAATTTATTTTACAATAATTCACAATATATTAATGAAATAAAAGTCAACTTGCAAGAAGTTTTAATAGCACAACATGCAAACAAAATTGTACATAATTGTAGGTATGTTCCATACAGTATTGTGAACATTACGAAGCATTTGAAATAACCGTAACTCTAACTCACTTAATTTTATTAATGTTTAAAAGTATCGTGTCATTTTATGCAACTGCCTTGAAAGTCGAACAACTAGCAGGCTCGAACTTTTTCGTCTGTTTCGGTGATAATTATTACCTCTCGTAAGTTCAAATGGGTCGGGACACCTGATCTATAGATCCAGATTATTAGACGCGTGCAGCTCGGCATTCAGGTCGAGCACCTGCCTCACCTGTTGCTGCAAAACATTATCTCTCCGGCAGCGTTCCGCGGCACTCAGCGCAGTCATCTCTCACCGATAAATGACAGAAACTATTTCGTACCGTTGCTCCTTCTCGACCTGTCGTCCACGGCTTTTTCTGCCAACATAATCCGCTGGAACGACGGTGTTATGTAGAATGTGTGACGTCACGTTAATTATATGTAAACGTGCATACGATTTCAATGTATTCGAATCTATTTTGCTGACGAATTTAATTTTTCAAGTCTTATGGGCGCAAGATTTGCGTAAAAAAATACTTTGCGTTACTTTCTGCGCAATACAACCGGTTTAGCAAGCAATTTTTAAATTTTCGAAAGTATAGAAAGATTGCTGGATAGTTAGAGAATTATTGTAAATTGAATTATTCGTGCATTTTATGATACGGCGATTGTTAAAGAAAGATTATTGTAACGATTTTTTTACTAAAAAAGGAAAACTCATTTGTAACTTTGATTTTATTCAAGTGATTGTACATAACTTATTTCTTTTAAGTATTATACTATATTGGTTAGTATAATATTCTTTTTAAATTTGCGGGAACTGCTTTCTCATTTGATTTAAGTATTAATCAATTTGCAATATGAAGTGACATAACTTTACGTTGTATCTGTTTTATTTCTAAAATGCGCTTTTGTTGCGATTGAACTGGCATCGATGTATTAAAAAGTGAAATCGAAATAATTCGATAAAAAGTTGATCGAATACAACGAGTTTCTTATTCATTGCATATCCGAACAAAATTTGCTGATGTTAAAAAACTTATTTACTTAGTGTTTCTGTAGTTATAGTTAGAAGATGCTCGGAGAAACGGAATGTTCTTGGCACTGTCGTTAGTTGTTGAAGTGTCCGCTGCTGGCTGCTGCGGCGCCAGTTGTCAGCAGCATTGTTTCTCGACATCGCAGCTATTCCTTACTCTCTTCAACAACTTTCAACAACATATCTTCGAATGTTTCTGCATTTTTATCATTCTAATTTCAAAACTGTTCATAATGTTTCGCAATTTTGTATCTTCAGATTTAAATGCATGCACATTAATAATTCGTATTATCGATCGTTAATAATAGGTCAATATTTCTGCCAGCAGACAAATTTCTTAAATAAACAATCTAGTTATCCATTAAAACTTACCCAACATTAAAGTGTCCACTATCATTCATAAAATCCGAAACAACCAAATGAAAATAGTGAAATTTTCGGGAAAGATAAATTCTCATTTTGATATAAAATTTTCGTATTAACTCGCACGCATACCGTGAAGTTAGAAAAAGCATCCTCTCTAGACTCGGACGTACATCAAATCAAGAATAAATGTCGTTCCAAGAATAGGAAACGATGGAAGAAAAAGTTCGATGGAAATCAACTTGACCTGGATGATCATGCATGTAACGATCGACTATAATGATGGTCGGGTTGGTGTAAGGGTGAGGAGAATGAATGAGTGGAGAGCGGTTTCGAAACTGAAAGCAAAAAATGCCGATAGCCACGGGTCAGGCTTCGCATAAAGACGAAATTGATTGATGATTAGGAGTTGATAATTAAAAGCGGTGGCCGCGACCGGATTTTGCCCACTTTCTTCGGTTAGTCGAATACTATCGATTAAACGAACCGATTCTAAAGTTGAGAAAAGGATTAAACCGTGAGTTATTGTACCAGTTTGTTATCCTTCATTGTTCTTTATCTTTATACAAATATTTTTTAGTAACTGACATATTAGCACAGATGGGATTAATGGCGGATTATGCGTCGGTAGAATCGGATAGATTTAGAAGTTTGATAGTTTCACGATACGACGTGGAATTCTGATAATTTTCCCCTGCAAGATATTATCACTTTGAATTTCTAAGTAAATTTTGTAGAAAATTAGAGAAGTAGATTTTGAATAGACTGACAAATTTAATTCTCGTATTAACCAGGTATTGTTCAAAGAAGTAATGCTCGAAAGTTTGAATTGTCATATTTCATTTAGATTTTCGCACACGATATTTATTCTGAATGCGTTTAAAGCAGTAATAAAAAAAAGCAATCAATTGCATTAAAACATAGTAATAGAAGTACGTTTCACTTAATCTCTCTTTTATTTCTCTCTTAATTCACTTTACAAAAACACTTTATAAAACATTGCTTACATAGAAAACGTTCAGAAAGTTTAGATTGAATACTTTAAACAAAGATTTATGAAAGCAGTGTCTATCAAATCCCTACAATTAGCCTTTTCCTCTTCGAATTCTCGATTACTGCTTCGTGAATGATGAGGGCGTATCGTATATGCGTAGTAACGGTTTTTGGTATCCCTTTTAATGGCCAAGAATTAGAGGATATGTGGGACCAATGGTTCGCGGACCATACAGTTATTAGAAATGCGAAGGGTCCAGAGAGTCAAAGTCTCTAATGGAAATATAATTGTCGTCGACGTTCGAGAGGCTCATCAGACATTGCTGCATCGAAGCAGATTCACGAAGATCATCGACAAAAAAGTACCAAGGGTGTCTCGAGTTGCATATTACAAAATAACTCAAAGAACTCGAACGTCAAAGTCATTTAATCTAACTTCGTTTAGTCATTTCTTTCGTCTTTCTACCTTTTCCTATTACCAAGCAACAAAAAACCATCGAACCAACCTATAAAATTAAAAATGATGTGTTTATTTAATTATCGTTTATTCGATATTTATAATCCTTTTGCTGCTTTAGGGGTCGCAAATGTTCATCGAATCGTCTTATTCCCTTAATAAATATCGCACGTTGGGCAAGCATCGTGACAGTGTCGTTTTCTCGTGGTTGCCAGGTCGTTGCTAAACAAATTCGTTCTGCCCGAAAGACCGTATAAATTATTACGAAAAATTAAATTTATAATCGAGCAACTGACCTTCTATGCAGGACGGTGCTCGTCGGTGCCGTCATTACGAGGCTGGTATCGTATCTTAATACGGGTTGGTTCATCGACCAGTTACCCTTATCGTGACGAACGATCGAGCTTTAATTGGCCGATTCGTCATCCCACGACGAATTTGATTATCAACGTCGACCGAGAAACTTATCGTGGCTGACTTCTGCACGCGAATGACTCACACTTTAACTCATATTGTGCCCCCCCCCCTTCCCAAAGTTTGTAGGAGATATTGTATATCGAATGGTCAAATTAAGATTTTTTTTTAATTTCCACATGTTATATATATTGTGTTTTATATATTAAAAAACATAAGACATTTATTTCTTCCTACTATATTGTAATATTGAGAGTTATATCTATATGTTCGGTTTTTAAATTATATCAATCATAGCAATATGTATAGTCTAGCGGATTTTAATTTGGTGCATTATTTTTCTAGATCAATTAGTATCAACTATGTATTAATTCTTCTATCCTTTTGCTATTTTAGTTAGAAAATTTCCTCTCTTAATATCCATAGCTTGTGTCTCAAATTCGCTATATATATTCCATTTCTTATGCATAGTGCCTCAATTTGAGACAATTAATTTTCTAACTTTGCAACATCCAATTATATTGTTATCGCATAAGTGTTTCATAAACATGTTCTCGATATTTCCCTTTACCTTTTTATACACAGAACATATTACAATTCACCAAGTCTGAGCTAATTAGCACATAAAACGGCCGCACGAAATTTAATTAATATGCGAAGATTTAATTGCAAATGCGAAGAAATTAAGCAAAAAATATGCAAATGCAAAGAATGTGGAAATTCAGATACGTATAATGGTAACATAAATCTCGAAGCTGCGCGTAAGGCTAATGTTTGGCATCGACATACTGAGAGGGAGCCGATCGTCGCGGCTAATGCCGATTTGATGAAATTATAATACCACGGGACCGTTGGACTGTCAAATGATCAGTCATTAGGTGCGCAGCTTTCAATTTCGGCACGCTCGACTGATGTCGATATAATAGTGCAATTCTTCGAATAGTGAACTTTAGTAGAAGTCAATGAAAATTACACGTGCCCACGTGTAAAAGTTCAATTTGCGTGTTATAGCTTGCTTTAACGACTATCGTTATTTGTTATGGAGATTTCGAAATGCCCATAAGTTAATGTTTGCTGCTCTCGAATGCGGTTATCAAATTTGAAACTATAAACTCCAGTTCGTTCGATTCTTCTGGTCTTCGCTCTGCTGTACTATGCAAATTAAATAGGCATTATTGCCGCACGTTAAAGTTCTAAAAGTTATGATGTACGGAGTGTCCTAGAAAATTGTTACAAATTTGATGCAATCCATTCAGAAGATTCAGTGATACATACTACTGTCTGTTAATGTGTGAATATTCACCGACATATTCTTCAATGTATGTTTAATCCGCAGCAAGTGTTTAGTCTGCTATGGATTTATAGCCATAAAAGAATTAAGAAGTTGTAAGAAAACAAAGGCGCTTTGTACGTTGAGCAAAATTGTATAACGTTTGTCACTTTTATGATTCAATATATTGCGATGCAATTTTTTAATAACAAAGTACACTTCTTGTAAGTCTCTGACAGTACAATGTATCTATAGCAACAAAGCAATACACGTATCTCTTCTACTAACTCATATCAATTATTCATATTTCACGCACGACATTTAGTCTCATAAATAAAAACGCTTTCTACATATTTTAACTATTACCAGATTTTTTCATAATTTCCACTGAAACATATTTCCTCTATCGACTGTATCTGCTATAAGTAGATTGCATCAATTTGTCATCAAAGTTACAGAGACACCCCGTATAATAGCCACTAGCCAAACGCGATAAACAAAGCAACTACCAATCAACGGATAAAACCGAACGACACGGTGGCACGATTAAAATGGATCGTAACGAATTTGTAGCCAGGGCCGATAATTGGTCGGGACGTGTTTGTACGATAGTAAAAACCAGCAATCGACGACAATGGTCGTTTTAATTAGCACAGTCTGCATAGCAACTAGATCTTCATTGTCGGCTCTTTTCATTGCGATCCACGCTTGTGAGCGCACAGTTCATAAACCTGCGATTTATCGCCGTGAAATTCGCGCGCCGCGTAAAACAATTCCGCATATAAATATCGAATATTTAAAGGCAGATAAGAGTGGCAATCCCGGCGGGCAATTAACGCTCGTGCAGACGCGACGCACGTGCGCGAGACCGTGCATTTTCGAACGAATCGACCTGCATTCGAATCACGAGCAAAGTTACTGCATTTAAGGGAACATTAATCTGTTTTCGGGAAACCGCGCGTAAATTTCGCCAGCCTGCTTTTCCCCCCCTCTCCTCGGACCAGCAATGAACGTCGTGGAGAGTTAGCTACGTGCCCGCACCATACGTTCTTCTCTCCTCTTTTTTCCCCTCCCTTGGTTTTATATTTTTTCCTTCGTTTTTTTTTTTTTTTTTTTTTTTGCAAGCTGTATCAGTTGATATGCAAATGGTCGCGAGTCCATGGCCAAAGGCAGATAAAATATTTTATTCGCGGAACGAATGGTGGGCAAAGACCGGGGGAAAAAGTGCGACTCTCTTGTTAATCAATTTTTGATGGACTGGGACCCGCTGCAGCCGCATAAACATTCGTTAACGCTCGCAACCGTTATTGTTTGCCGGCGTTGATGGACCGCTGCGACGTTCGTCGTTTGAGAACCACCATTTTTTTTCCACCTGACTCTGCTTCCTATTTTCGAAATATTCGGAGAGCAGGCAGCTCGCTGAGAAGTGGATCGTTTCTATTAATTTTATATCAGATCGCTTCTATAAATTTTTACTGCGCACTTTGAATACACAATTTTTGATAACCTGAATCAAATATTAGTAGGTATATACTGTAACACATAAAAAGGGAGTTAAAACTTTTGCATAATACTATACGTAGTATCATCTAGTATGAGAGAATCGTAGCTCGCGATGCTTGCGAGTAACGAACGACATAAATTTCAGTTATCGTTACTTACTGTAAACAATCGCTGCGTTCCCCTGCGCAGTCGTAAAGCGCTGCACTTCGAGGCGATAATTTTTTATTCGAGTTTTACTCGAACAACGATGATCGAGCCGCGTTAAAGACGCAGCTCGCCTGTAAAATCTGAAGCAGGCCGCGCCCTATATTTTTTTATTAGGCCACCCCCACCGGCCAAGGAGATCCGTAATAAAGTTACGAAGTTATTTCCAGTTGATTATCGTAAAAATTCCAGAGCACTCAGCGATATGCTCTTCTAGGACGATCAGTTAAAAAATGCCATTTTGATAGCGTTTCTATGGTAGATAATAAGTGGATAAATTTCATGGATCTTCAGCCAACGCTTATGATTACAGATCTTTATGCAAATTCGTGTTTTTGTAGAAGTAAATAAAGAAAATTGATGTAAGTATTAACTTGTTTTGTTCGTTAAATATTATGAAGTGTATTTTGTTTTGAATATTTTATATGTTTTTCATACGTTATAAATTTCTGATAAATTCATAATTGTCACGTTTCGATAGCGAAGAATTTGGAAAATTATTCCAACTGTCTTAAATCTATACGATGGAATTAAGCAGCGTGATATCGTGTAGAATTCTATTGAACATATCGAAATACCGATGAATGTTTACGAATTAGGTATTTATAATTAAATAGTCCGTCTGTCGTTTATTGAATGTAACGAACAGGTGCTGGTGTCAGGTGGAAATTATTTCCGAGCGAAATCCTGCTGGCTGTGTATTGAAATTCGAAAATCGAACTGCTGGGTAAACCGCAGGTGTCCGTTTAAATTACACTTTTAATCGCCGTGCTCGAATTCGTAGAAACTTTTCATGGATTCAATAAGAACTAGATATACGTAGAGATATACTTGTTATGGATATCCACCCGCCCAAAATCTCAGCATCTTAAAATATCGTTCACGTTATTCGAACAATAGGAAATTCTGACACTCGAATGGAAGTTGGAAAATCGAAAATCCACAGAATTAAACAAAACACCAAAGGTGTGCAATCTTTTTTGCAATTATTTAAAGGACAAGAAGAATTTATAAGAATGTCAATTTCCATTATACGAACAATGGAAACCATCGTGTTCAAATGGAAACTGAAAAATCAGAATCTCCAAGAACTAACTAAATGAAGAATTCCAAAAGCCCATTGTTTGCTATCCATTACTCGAACGATAAGAAATCATATCATTCAAGTGTGAAGTAAGAGATCAAAACTTCCAGTATCTAAAAAAGCAAAAAACCAGAAACCTAAAATTTCTTCTCCATTATCTAAAAGATAAGCAAAAGGATACGGAACTATCGAGAATCTTGAGAAAGAATACCCTTAAATCCAAACATTTCTTTTCCATAATTCGATAGAAAACCTCGCCAGAACCAAAGTGTAAGCCTCGGAAACGGAACTTCTTCTTCTCGGCACCGTTGAAAAGAAGAGAGCCAAAGGACCAAGGGGATCGTTGATTGCAAAATAATTGAACGGTCTGTGCGATCGGTCGGTCTCGAATCTATCGGTCTGATTGGCTGGAACCTGGGCCGGGCGCAGGGGGGCGCGGGTCTGGTAATGCGTTTTTAAAGACCAGTCCTTCGTGTGTGGACTTGAGAGGGCGGGAGCAACGCGAGAAGCATCGATGCGGCCGGGTTTCATCGTTGATGGATCACCGGCACCGATCGGGCACCTCCAAACTAATCAATAATCATGCTCCTTCGACCGGCAGCTATTACCTAGCCCGCAGCGGCGGGATCATCATTTCTCTTGGTCCCCCTCGGTTTCTTCGTCTGCGAGCGCGGAGCCGCGCGCGGAGTAATGACAAGTTATCATTATAAACGTATTACGCCGGGGCCTCGGTCGCTTCACCTGGTTCTCCTTCTCGAGATCTTTTCCCTGAACCAAGATAACGACGCTTCCGCGCAGATACCTATCTACCGGTTTCTACGGCCGCAGCTGATCGGTTGCTCAATCGGCCACGCTCGAGGGAGTACGGTGAGTTCGTCGAGAGACGATTTCACCTGTTGCGGGTTATCGAGTGTGATCGATATTATCGCCGACCGTAACGGTCTCGCTCGCGACGGGAATCCGCTGATCACGGGAACGCCCGAGTTTCCATCGATATTCATCATTAGGAACAGCTGGTCACGCGTGTTACGTTCCACCGATGCAAGCTTTAGACTCTTACGTTCGTTTTACCGTCGTTTTTCAATCGGATTTTTCTATCGATAAAAAGTTCTTTAGGCTTGAGAAACAAGCCTAAAGAATCCCTCAAGCAAGAATCCTTTTCAATACACGAGGTTTTTCATTTCAATTTTATATCGAAACGTTAACAATTCTCTATTTTTTGGAAAATCACGAGAGCTTTTCTTTTCTTTAAGATAGATAATATATATATTCTTGACGAATCATGAAATTTTGGTGAAGTTATTTCTGAGCGTAAGACATTGTTGTTTTAAAACTCTGTTTCATCTGCGATTACGAAGGAGAGATGTTCGTAGGGTTTTCAAAGAAGGTGAACTTGATTCTTGGAACGAATTTGCGAACCACTGCTAATACACTGGGAGTCCCCAGAGGCGAGATGTAATATCGACTGCAAGCTAAAGCGCAGAGCGACTACATATTGCACTAAAGTGCACGCTAAACACGTGCTGCGCCTATGGTGTGTACCTGTGATAATTTGCAAGCAAAGCTAAGCATCACCAAAGACCGCCCCTGCTTGGGGATCGACCGCGAACTTTTTCGCAGGACGACAGTATGACTGAGCACGTACTTGTGTCGACTCGAAAGAAAATGTTCTACTATTTATTAGCCGGTTGCTCCGCCAACGTCTTATTCATTTTCAACTAGCATTTTCAGCCAACATTTTCAACAACCATCGCGATACCATCTGATTTTTCGAGTTACAGCGACGCACCTACTCTTACCTATGGAACATTCGTGTGTTTTCAAATTTTTTAAATTAATCCACATAAGTTACTAGAAACTATTCAGCGATCCTTGAATTCTTGTGACAGTCATCGTTACATGTGTAAAGTTTTGAAACAGAATTATTATTTTCATCAATTATCGATAAAGTTTATGAAGAATTTTACATATTTTTAAATGCAAGAATGTTTCTATGGAATCTAATATCCACTGAAAAATGGACCAGTAAATTATAGATAAATATTAGATATGAAATAATTTGCAAATGGGAGAATCAAGATAAGTTTCTAAAAAGGCCATAAAAACACAATACGGGTTTACTTCGCAATATAACTAGCACTATATAATTATATAATTATATAATTACTATACAGTAATTACAACTATACATTATTATTATTATTATATTATGTAATTATATTACATATATATTAAATATATATTATTATATATTATATAATTACACTACAACTGTATAATTGTTAGCTGCATTTTGTAAACATAATGTAATATTTATCCTGAATCTACTAATTATCCAGTGACTTATGAAACGAAAACAAACGTTAAATAATTTCTATTTCGTCACAATGAATTATCAAACGATTTCAAAGCGGTCTTGATTTAACCCATATTAGAGTAGCCACAAGCACGCCGAGAAGCCATAACATCTATGCGCGGTGGAAGATATTATTCTGCAAATTTAACCGGTCAGTGATCAATCAAATTTCAGCATTAATAAGCGGCGGTCGTTTCCATTTTCCGGATGAGTAATTCTCCAAAGAATATCGTAGGTAGCAAACAACATGGCGATCCAATAATACAATAATACCGGTTGATAATCCCGTTGAAAAATTAATCGGGCATACGTTTAATCCTCTCGTTGTTCAACTCGATCGTTCAATTCTAATTACCTCGGGAAATCGGCTCTCGTCGCGAGACCTATCGGGAAAGCGGATCCAATTAAGCCGGAAACAAACATCGCCCATCCTCGATGGAAATGCACCGTGCGTCCCAATGAACCAGAGACTTTCCAAGATACGTGATAAGCATTTTTATACTACCCACTACCGAGCATAAGTATTTGAACATGACACTGTTGCACGATAATTGACCGATTAATAATATTAGTAAACTGACAAATTAAAAGTTGTAGATTTTATATAGATTTCTTTTTTAGTCAAGTAACGGGTCAAGTAAAATGATCAGGTAATTTATAATTTGCTAGATTTACTCTTATTATATTATTTGTTTTATTATCAAACGTGTCACTGTTGCGCAAAGGTATTTACCTAATATTAGCAATTAGTAACATGATTTGTAAAATTTGCAAAATGTCGCCAATAATATTAATTAACATTTTTGTTCTATTCTCAAAGTTATTGTTGAAATACGTTTCTCTGCCGTTAATTCCTTGGTTCTTGCTATAATTGCAATCAAATATTCTGTTAGATTTATAACTGGGAACAAGGAATTTGTACGTATTAGTCTAGTTCCATAACTAACTGTCAATATACGAGATATATTTTATTGTTTATCAACTAACGACGAATTAACCAGTCTGTCTCCAAATATAAATCGTTCAAAGATTTTTTCATAATCGAATTTCACAAATTATGTAACGAATTACTTAATACGACTCGAACGTGTTACTGACTCAAATAACGCTACATCACCCGATCTTACGTATTTGCAATAATGTGGAAGTCTGAAAATACTTATGAACGGTAGTGTACGTAGAGACGAGAGGTCGCGCGATTTTCATCGCTGCAGCGCGACAAGTGGAATTTAATTTAGCCCGGTGGCGGTGCTCGAATGATACATCGATACCCTTTGGCGCGGCTTGGATGCAAATCCGGTTCGGGAAACCATAACCACGAACGGAAGGGGGCAAACACAACGAGGGAAAAGCGTGCAGAGGCACTCTTTAGTGGCGTGACGGGGATGGTGAAACGAGGAAGGGAAATAGCTCGACATTCGATAGCTTATAAAGAGCCGAAGCGAGAAGCTATGACAAGGTGAAAATGCAGTAATAAAACCAGCGGACGGGCTTCCTCTGCTTCCTTCGTTATCAGTTCTCACTCATCCCCTTTCCAGCCGGGGCGTTGCAATATCGATGAAAGCTTGGATGTATTGTAAGCTCGTCCGCGAACAGAACCCGCCGCCGCAGATTCACAGGGAGTTGTCAGGGTATGGGAAAGCCATCAATTTCAATGGGCTTTGAAAACCGAACTACTTGTTGCATGCCCACCCCTCCCCCCGTTTTCCCTCCCTCTTACTTCTCCCTTTCCGGAACCGTTCGCTCACCCTCCTCTCGATACGCGAGCCGATAGCTTCCCCCGGGAACGATGCCTGTGAACCGTCCCGAACGCGTTTCCTTCCTCCGATCCCGGGACCCAACCCTCCTCTTTTCACGCTGAATCGTCCAACCGATATTCCTCACTTCGACGTTATCGCGCGCATATTACGGTCCGCGAAAAATGAGCGTCAATTTGCGAAGGTACTTGACAAGCACCTGTGATTTTCTTTAGAATATCGATAGCATTTGAAGTGAAATTATAACGGTGTCAATACGAATTTTTATTTGAGCAGCATATATTACTTAAATTTATAGCTTTCTTAGAAAAATCTCTCGATCATATTCGTCTCAAGTAGTCATCATATAAAATATACATATAGTTGGTTGAGAATTATAATGGTGTAAATCAGACCATGGCTAATCTTCATAAAACAGAGCGTTTTCTGTTTATTATTATAAAATCTCATTACGTTTTTTTAAGTCAGAAAGATGTATCTCGACAGAGAATAAAATTATAACTTAATTAGTTATGAAACTAATGCACGGTAGAACTAAAAGGACGACGTTTCTAAGACTTGAAAAACACATGTAAATTTTCTATTAAAATTCATAAAATCTTCAACTGCTACAATATTTAGCTCGCCATATGCTAATAACGAAATATTTATAACTTAATTTTGTATATTCCCAATTTTCTGACATAGTGATATCTATGTAAATAAATCTCCCGCAAATAAAAAATATCCTTGTAAAAAGAACTTGCCAGTGTATTATATGCACCGTTTCGGATCACTTATTATCAGGCCATCCTAAGCACCTAACAAGTGACGATGAACTCATCAAGGACGTAGAACAATAAACTGTAAAACCCATAAAAAATGATGTCGAAATTTGAATATCTTGGCTCGTGCAAATACGAAGCAATCACGGAGCAATCACGGACCAATTAAACACACCTCTGTCTATTGGAACGAATCTGCAGTGTAAATGATATTATAGTCCGCGTGGAGGAACACGTGTACACACGCATAAGGCCCGGTTCGATACAGTTACCACGTAATTATAAGAAGCCACGTAGATCAGACTAGACAATGGATGATCAGAATATTCCCACGTTAGCATTAACAGCGCTTTTAATTCGCCCAAGTAATAGCACTGTTGATTATTCTGCTATCCTAGGCCAATTAACGACGTTCCGCGGCAGAACATCAAATCTACTCGGTCAGTGATTAAAAACAAAGGCAAAATCGCGACGCTGTTCATCGACATCCTGCAACCTGTCATCCCCCTCGTTACGTTTGCCTCGCGATGTATATCAGCATGGAATAAGGAAGATACCGTAACTTGTTCCAGTGAAACCTATTCCTGGATCGAGCGAACCAATTCTTCCAGACAATAGCGCATGAATAATGCGGACGCCTTTGCACGACCGCGACATCATGCGGTTATTGTAGAAAAATGTCCTATTAATATTGCATCGATCGGTATTATCTGCTTTAATATCGGAATATTAATGACAGAATTATTACATTAATTTCAAGATCAACCAGCGTAGTCGAAATGACGTTGCTAATAGCAACTGATATTATGACTACGTAGAGTTACAAATAGATGGAATTTGGAACTTATTTGGAGAAAATGGTTGCATACTTACTAGTTTAAGGAATTACGTATTGTGTAGAATACATCGAATTATTTCACAGCGTCAGTTACGACAGACAAATCAATTTTACAACAATCAAATGTAACAAATAAGGTATAACATAACATCATTTCCTCGAAACGAAAATTTCAAAATGCAAAGGAGGTGCGAAAGTAAGTCGTCGAGTTCATCGTCTCGAGACAGAAATCATTTCATCGTCACAAAATTCAACTTTACCCAAAAAATTCCAGAGTTCATTTCTTCCTGAAACAACCTTCGTTAGAAAAGATACAATGACTTGTAAAACCTGTATCAAACAAAAGGATCCTGTATATTATTCCACAAATTTACAACCTATTAAATGAACCTATTAAATGAAAGTTAGAACCTATGGAAAAATTGATCATTTCAGCGTAAATAGGGCAAGGTACTTCGATCACATGCGATCGTGGTTTTGGCTGCTTTTTGCTATGGACCAGACTGGGGGACATTCGATCGATGAGCCCGATTCGCGTACAGACTCGGTGAGGTTGGGGTGAGTCTTGGTGGGAAGAGGTTGTGCAGACTGTGGGGAAGCTTGTGCACAGTTCACCCCCGACTGATATCGAGGTGGTTACGCGAAGCTTCCACGTTAATCACATATCCACACACACGAGTACCCGCTGTTTGTTTACCCACTGACGGCTCTAATGAATAGCAAAATCGAGCCGCTACGTTACGCATCCTTTCTCCCTTCTGTAGCGATGGTGTGTTGTCTGTGTGTCCCCGTGCTTTCGTGTCGCCATTGATAACCTCCAGGCGAGAATTACGCGCACCGGTGCAACTATATTGGCCGCAAAGATGAACGGTCCCCGTTCGAAATCGCGAGATATTCCGCCGTTACTGATTTATTACCGGATATTCGGTTCTGTGCGTCTGTTTCCCGATCGGTCACGTTTAAATCCCGTGACTCGGCAGTGAAGAATCGTTACTTTATATTGTCACGGTGTTTCTGAATTTATAGGAAGGGTTAGCGACAATGGTACACTGGAAGTCCGTTTATTCGAGCTCTGTTTATTGGACATTTTAATTAACGCACGACTAATTGATCTTTTGCTGATTGAAACCACTTGAACTGAACCTGCGGCCTTATTATATAACGGAGAAGAATTAGTGAAATCTTATTATTTATATATGAGTTCGAATTATATAAATTGCTGATCCTCCGACAGTTTCAGATAAATACAGTTCTACGGTATTTGATGACTTGATTAATATTTACGAGAAGAAATGGACGAAAATATTTTGATGCTTTGTTACACTACTTACAAATATAAAATATATATAACTAAACAAGTAAATAAGAATGCTATCAAGAATTATAAAAAGGAAACCTATCAAGCGAATAAGCAAACCAGTAAATCCGTGCGAAGCGAAGCGGACAGAGCCAAAATCAGTATAAATCCGTTCCGATCGGAGGAAGCCAAGGCGAAGAGGGAGCCTCGATCGTTGGGAACACCGATCCCTGCAAGAATTTTCGCCAATCTTCCACTCAATATCCGGACTTTTATATCTACAAGGTATTGAGGAACGAGCCGGGTTCGGAAGAGAGGAAAAGCTGCCCTCCTTTTCGGATATTCTTTCAATATCGAGGGGAATCTTTAAGTGGCCTCGCTAGCAACAGGTTGTAAATCCGTTTTTTAAGGGATTCGCTGGCACCGTTCGGTTTGAGGTCGCGAGGGTGAAGGAAATTCCTTCGGGAGAGTTCCTCTTTCCTTCCTTTCTAAGTCGCAAACAGCTTCTCGCTTCTCGTCTAGACACGAGTCAGTCGACCATCGCACGTTTTCCAATCACGCAATTTCCATCCCCTTTGACTGGTTGGGAAAACCGGATTTCCTGATACTGAGAACCACTTGTGCAGAATGTATAGGAAGGATTGCCCCTCGAGCAGGATGTTCTTTTGTAACCTGACAACTTTGTTTAAACGGGAAACCCCTTGTAACAAACTGGAACGTGTACTAAGGAGTTTGATGTTTACGGGATCGTAAATTTTTTTAACGAACTCTCTCGCTACGTTGAGAATGCATCACATTATACCTCGTGATTATCGCGAGGAGTGTAAATCGCGTTTCGGTTGTATGCGTTTAGTAGGTTTCAAAACGCAACGTGTGCGAAAAAATGCATTGTAAATATTCTTGTAAGTACTTTGTATATCAATGAGATGCTAATGTAGCGGTAAGTTAGTCTAAACCTGCTCTAAAATAGGAGTCCGCAGGAAAAATTGAATAAATTCCACTTGGCTTTTCATTCCTTTTTTTATTAAAAGTCACGTTTATAAATTTATATGATAATTAAATAATCCTTAAAAAAATGTGTTGCTTTCACAGCCTGGTTTATCTCAATAATGAAAATAATATTTAAAGAATAATATTTAGGTGACAACAAATTGCTTTAAATTCCATTTCTCCATTTGTTTTCGTAAAAATATCAACTTACAGGTACGAGTATATTATACGAGATATCGTTGGAACAAAACTTTCTATAAAATATATGCTTTCTGCAGGTCGAAGATCGACACAATCGAGAAATAACCTGCCTGCAACAATTGCAGGTAGATCGGAAACGCGTTGCTCGACAATTCCCTCGGACAATAAGCATGAAATAACATTTAACTAGCCGTGGTGGCTTGACCGACAAATTACGCGGAATAATCGAGGAAAAGAGACTAAATCATCGGTATAGTGGAGGGGACATTGAAGAGTCCAGTCAAAGAGAAAGAGAAAGAACCTTTTGTGAGACCGGATGCTTGGCAATCATTTATTTTATATTAATCATAGCCGGGGCAGGAAGAAGGGCGGACGAGTTTTACGCGGCACTAGACACAATCCGAAAAAGCAATAGCTCGGTCAGGCAGCGGATGAAAGAATCTGAGCCGTGCTCGTTCGGTTTTCGAGCGTTGTCTACGAGAAAAGAGTCGGTGCATGTCATTAGCTATGATGGGGCACCCGGATGCCCTCCAAGGAGGAAGCCGCTTTCATGGAAGACGTGTACGTGGATTGACAGATTCCTGTGCGCCATTGTTGTCGCAGTCATGCCCGTTGCCCTCTTGGAATCGCTCCTCACGCGTGTTCCGTCTTTTGTACAACGATTTACTTTGTCGTTGAGATGTTGGCATTTTTGTTATTTAATATGATTCTTGAAATAGTGATGTAGACATGGTAACGTGTATGTATGTATAAATTAATAAATTCAGAAGAAAGATTTCTTTATTTTTTAAATATTAGATATGATTAATAGATACTTCAGCTGAAATATTTTATACATTTTTGTATAATATTTATCGTTCTATACATTCTTACACGTTTCAATTTCACATAAATGCATAAACGTCTGCAGTTTAATAATTAATTGAAGGATCGATGAATATTTATATTTTATTTCTTAATATGAAGTACAATGATAAAATGGAATGTAGTCTTATTGAAATTCTATTAAAAGGACCTGATCGTGAAGTAATATTATGCAGGAGTTACGTTAATAATTCATGGAATGAGGAAGAAGTAATGTAACTGAATAGTACGTCTCATTCTACTTAGAAAATACTATTCGTCCATGAAAGAATTTAGTTTGAAAGGAACGAGAATATTTTGTTTCACCGGGAATTAGAATAACAATTTTAGTGACATAGATATTGCTATGATTAACTTTCTAGTAAACATATCTTTTTTTCTTTCTTTTTCTTCTGTAGAAATAATACATTTTCTGTGATTTGTCTTATAATTCGTTGCCTTAAACAATTCTTTTTAACTCATATACATATAATTTTCTACCATATACTATCAAATTGAATTACAATAAAGCATTCTATATTTGAAGGAAACTATATTTCCATAGCAGTCCAATCTTGTCATAATTAGCTTAATAAAATCAGCATAGGTATATCAGGAATATCCTAATTAACAGAAGTATTCGAATCGGATTTCCACGAAGGGAAACTATGATGGCATCGATTCCGAGACCTCGTTAAGGTTCCCAACATTGTGAAAGTGAAGGAGGAGTGGTTTTCTCGGAGGTGTCTGCAAGATTTCAAGGGCGGAGTTTCTGCCGCGATCGCAGCTTCTCCCGCAAAACCGGTCGTTATCCGTCGGTTATTGATTGGCCCTCGTTAGTGCCAGTTATTTGTTTTGCAGAGTGTGAGAACCGGAACTACTAATCACTTGTCTTTAATCCTTACCCGTGCAGACATCACTTTGCTGGACCTTCTAATTTTCCACCCGTTCGATGCAATTCGCGTTTTAAGTTTCTCTCCTCTCGCTGCCAGCAACACTCTACTACAACTTGAAGGTTGTTTTAAACGAATCTTTTGTACGTCATTTAACCGAGTTTCACGAAACACCCCTTTCATCAAGTGTCATTTTATAAAACCACTTGTGCTCAACCAGTTGAACTGTGCTCGATAAACTATGTAATTTGTGGCGTATAACGTTAAGTGTGTGATGTATAATGTGAAAAAGTAAGTTCGTTTAGTAATCATCTTTGCCTATGGAAGTAACAAAAATATTTGTATTAATGTAAACTCGAAAGGTTTTGAATACCTAAGATAGGAGAAAATATTCTTTACGTTAAAATTATCCTTACGGAGACAAGATTAATAGAACAACACAAACACACTTCTTTTTAATGAAACTCCTAAAAATGATTAGAGAACAAACGAAACCAATACCATAATCAACTTATTGGAATATACGCTAAACTAATCATCAACTATTTTCTAAAGCTTCTCGGAAATCGAATTGGTCCAACTGTAAATTTCTTAACTTCATTGTGTACGATGAATATCCAAATTTCAAGAAACAAACGACTTACTTCTACAATTTAATTTATCAGAAGGAAATGACAGAAATAAATAAATTCCAAGGTAGAATTAAAAAGTATTGTTTGTAACGTTAGTATTTTCTATCCATAATCTACGAAGTTCATCGTTGCGACTTTTGAACGTTTCATATAGAAAATTGCATCTGACAAATATCTGTGACAATCGAAGGATTAAGAAAGAAGAAACACGCGATGTACCACGTAAAGCGTTGTGGATTTTCCAGCGTTTTGGAGCGAGAACACGGAAAGTTTTTCTCACACTTTTCCACGGGGGCCCCGGTACTTTGCGTGGCTTCTTCAGAAAATTACTTCTGCCCGTGGCTTTAATGCGCGACCAGTCAGGACACCAGGGTGGACAGGATATGACCTCCCTGTAGAGCGTCCCTTCGCGGGATCTGGCATGTATGCCGAAATGAGCCCACTTTGACTGTTCAACCACTATTGCGAGCCAAGCCGACGTCGCTCATCTCGGAAATTACTTCCGCTCGGACATTGTTGTTGCCATCTGCGTTTGCAGTGTATGCAAAGGACTCGATTTGGCAAGGAAGGCTCAAGGAAACCGCTATCTTTACCTTCCGATGTTTGTCGTTCGTCTTTGCTCTTCGAAGTTTCGTTGCACGTTTCTTAGCGACTTTCATAGACATCGATACGTATGTAGGTGTATTACAGCTTTTGAAGATTCATATTTTGGAACAAGTCGAATGAATGTAACGACAATTATAGGAATCGAATTGCTACTGAGCATTAATCAGCATCAGAGACGTAATCGAAGCAACATTCCCTGCACTCGTACGTTTTTATTGAAATTTAATCTGAATATAATGATGACCACAGTAAATGGCAGTCGTTTGTTATATTTGCTATGTTCCGTTCATTGCGTGCAATAGTTCAGGAACAATGGAAATTGTCGAGAAAGTTTACAAATAAATTGTTTCAATATTCTTTTCATTCGCTAGAATTTATTATCTTTTCTACTCTTACGTAATTTACCATTCTAATTCATCGACCGTGAAGGATGTTACAAAATTAAATACAAGCAGAATTGTAAATCGCGATGCCAATTATCAAATTTGACACTGGTTATCGAAATTACTCGGAACAGGCTGTCTGAAATCCCTGTACTTCGATGGGAGGCGTGCACAAGCAACAAGAACGGTGGACATGATTCGGCAAGAAATTTCTCGGCTGTGGTTATGTCAAGAGGGACGATGACTGGTCGCTTTCTGATGCACGTGACTGCAGGACAATGAATCTTTTCTCGCCTCGACGACGTACCAATCACTGCCCTGTCACAATACGATCGACCGTGATCATTCATGAATGAGGCGAGAGTGACGACGCGCGGCTACTGTGCGCTTGAGAAGGGATCCTCTCTATTCACAGCTTTAAAACGTAGTCACGATCTCGCGCGTGATCGTGATTTCGTGTTCTGGATTTGTTGCGTGGATCATCGTGAATCCTCGCCTACCGACGATGACAAATCAACCAACTCGATTATTTGTTGACTGGAACTGAAATCTATTAGGTCGTCGCGTGAGCTGTTTGAGTCGCTTTTTATAATTAGCGTCTAATCTTTGTATGTACAAATTTCAAATAGAACTCACAGAGAATCTTTTCAGACTCGCAGATTGCTAATTACTTAAAAGGATCACGTGTAAATAAATAATTTACGAGAAATAAATTAATATAATAAAAACGAGAATATCGAATATCTTGGAATTTTCTAGTATATAAAATATTGAAACGATCGATGAGGATTAAAAATTGTATATTTAGCATATCAAATCAAAAGCTATGTAATTTGTTTAAAGCTAAATCGATATCCTTCTTCTCTGAGAAGAATCTTCCATATTATGCTATATTTGGTTCTTAGTATTACGTATTGTTAAAAAAACTGCTTAATAATATTACGACAGAACTGACTAAAACAAAATGTAATAATAAATTACCAGTGCCTTCCATATTTTCATTTTTTGATAGAAACTACATATTACGGCCACTACTCGGAGAAAATGTATAAAACATTAATATGCCATTTGGTCAGTTGGAAAACGCGCAGTCTTGCAGCGCGCACTTGGAAGCTGGGCAGAGCGAAGTCGATGCGACATGCTCGTCTCCCAAAGAAAGCAGGAAAGGCGACGCGAATTTAAAATGCATACACCCGGGGCCATAATTCGATTAACCTAAGCGAAAATGCACTCGTTTGTAGCGTGCATATATAACAAATGAAATCTCCTGCATAGTAATTCCATTCGGAATACGAAAGTGGAGGATGCGCCGCGGGGTCGTAGCTACGTACGACGTCCGACACGGAGGGTTGGAGGGTGGTCTGCTAGAGAGAGAGAAAGAGGGAGAGAGAGAGTGGGTGGCTGTGCTGGCGGTAGAGAGGGCGGATTAAAAATGTAATCCAATAATAACGCGTCTCTGGTGCCCGTGGAAGTACGTACGTACATATAGTATGTACCAAGATAGTGGCGTAGAAATAAGGGATGCACGGGTCGTCCAGGGTTTCTTCCTCAAACATAATTACTCCGTTCGTTGCTACATACAAACTATACATTTACACTCATCGATCGTTTCATTTCTTTAAATTTCTATCCCGAAATTCTTTTTTCTCTAATCAAAGATTCTCTTCTATCTTAAATACATTTATCTTGTAAAATAAAATTTTCGACATTTTTTCCCAATTAGCGTATAAATAATTATACACTTGGCACGTGAATATTACAATTGTTAGAAATTGATTGTCAGAAGTGAGAGGTAAAGGAGTTCCGCGAATAGCAAGTGCCCCGAGGAATCCAACGAACTAGGTACAGCACTGCGCGAGCATTTCCTCATGCCTCGGCATGTCTATGTGCGGAGTACGTGCCAGCACCTACGTATATCTGTAATGCCGGTAGGTACACCCCCGGATGAATCTTGAGGCAGTGAAAATATCACGATGTCCGCTGCCACCGGAGCGTAGCTGGCCGAGGGGATGAGCTGAAACGGGTAGATGGAGTCCATTAGCAGACCAGTGAGGATGTGTGCGATTATACACCCCTCTCGACAGTCCACTCAATAATGCATCATCCTTCTCTATTCGAGGACCTCAAACCCCCGTCCATATATGACCACTCGGGAAGACTGTTCCTTCCCGGTACTACCTCCTCCTCACCCTCTTGCCTACCTCCTTCTCCACTGGTCACCACCTCCCTTCGAGCGTGGGTCCACCTTCTGTGCACGGCGCCGCGGCTGCTTATTACTGCCGCAGCTTTGATTTGCGAGGGGTGGCAGGGGGCTGGCGAGCCACCGGCCTGGGGCTGCTTCGTGTGTTTCAAAGAAAAACCACGCTCGCGCTACGTGCTTTCCAGATTCAAGTTTCGGTAATGGGCGACGTTGTTTAATACCAGTGGCTGTGTTTCGTTCGAGTCTCACGTCAAAAATACTGTCACGTTTCTACGTAATCCAGCTCGTTATTCTTTTAAGGGTCGCACAATTTGAACACCATTGAACCCATTAATTTATAAATGACAACTACTTAAACAAATGTCGATAACATCGAGCTATTCGATTCTCTAGTTCCTCGTTTGCACCACAAGAAAATGTAAAATCGCTATAACATAAACTACATATCGAGTTTAATTCCTTAATGTATGATCTCGCTTGAAAATAATTGATTCTCATTGAGGCAACTCGCTCGATTCGGCGAACTACACATCTCTGGCAAAATGCTCTCCAATGTGAGACGATACTGAAATAATACTTGATACAGCTGGTACCTGGAAGAGAAATTCGCTCGACTGAAGTGCTCCGCCTCTCCCCGTTGGCCCGCGCAGATTAACGGCTAATCCGTACAGGAACGAGGAATTGTTGAGAGAAAAGCAGAAATGCTAATCTCTCGATGGGTATCCCTGGGATACCTACGCACTATGAAGTCTTCCATTTTCGCGTGTGTCATGGTCTCGCATGTCGGTGTCTTGGTTACATCGACGACCACCAGGATTCCGAAAGATACGTGTGAACGAACCTGCACGAGTGTTTAAGTACATTTGCCTCGATTGCGTGCGAGGGGCCAGGGGCGTACAGGAAGAACGCTTCAACGCGTCGCGCAAATCCTTTCAGATCGTACTCCTATCTACCGAACGACATTTCCGCGCGGAACGTTTATTTTGCGGCGATGGACTTCCGACTGGCTCATATAATATATTCCATGATTTCACGGAATTCCAGCTACGCCCGTACTAAATGGAAAATCACCCGTTGGAGGGGATTTAAAGGAACACGCGGATGAAATTACGTGAAATTGATGTTGATCGTATGATTTTCTGGTGTTCAATTTCGTTGATGGGTGATTGATTGGTGGATGACGTTCCTTTAACTGAACTTCATACCTTGAATACTTTCTTCGTACAAATGTGACGATTGTACCTTTATGTCTTTTGTACGAGAAGTACAATTTTATGACCACCTACAGCAAATCAGTTGAAAATAAATGATTCTTGTCGCCAACTAGAAAGTCAGTGTTTCTAGATGAATTATACGCATTCTTTATAAATATATACTCTTTAAATGATGACAGAGATTGCACGGTGACTAACCGTAAAACACGAAGTATTAATTATCCGGACAAAATCCATAGGCAAGAAGGAACACAAATAAAGTAATAAAATCAGTCACTTTCAGTATCTAGAAATGAAACTTACAAAACTGTGTTGTTAGAAACTCGATTGAAAGAACCTAGAAAAATCGCAAAAGTGGTAAAAGGATTTCAATGAAACATTTTCTGACGGTTCGCAAACTTGAGAATGATTGAAAAATGTTCGCTTTAAACCGATCAATAATTCTACAAAAGATTATCACAGGTACCAAATACAACAAGACTCAGCAGTCGATAATTAAACACCGATTGGGAATTTAGAAAATCAATATTATACTGCACAAATTATATTCATGAAATTTAAAAAGAAATACCTGAAACATCTTGCTAAATCAATAAATCCCTTAAACCTCCATGACGAGGAACATTTTCTCCGAGTAATCGCGTAGGTTCGGCGTCGATCGAGGTAACACGTATAGCTTTCAGGAAAACACATTTCCTTTGTTAGCCAAAGTGCAGGCTCTTCGTCTTTCATCTTTCGATGTTGCCGTGCTTCCCCACATCCAATCAATTCCGGCTCTCTCAAGCTCTGGTGACAGACGTGGCACGACGAACACCTCGTGACTTATAATCGCATTTTCCCGGCTCGTCGCAGCACATGAGCAAGCAAGCGGCCACGCGGCGCTCACACGCCTTCACGAAGAACGAAATCAACCCCTCCGTTAATGGGCAACGGGAAAGCTTTCAGCTAACCGAGTCTCCTTTTGCCCATCGCGTCTGATCTATTCTTCGGCTAATCTGTTGATTATACGAGGCCGTCTGGCAATACGTTATCAGGAGCCCTCTCGTTTCTATATGTCTTTCTCGTTCACGCGTTGAAAGGCTAAATACGTATCTTCTGCAAGGAGGAGTGCCCTTTCCGAAACGCGTTCGTCTCCGGAAGAGATCACTTCGAACGGAGTTAATGGTGCATGAGAGCGAATTACTTCCGTTATTAGAGGCAATGCGTGTTGCCCGAGTGTTGCTATTTAAATGCGCGATACGGAGTCGGCTTACTCTCAAGTTTTCTCTGAGAACCTCACATTAGACGTCCGTGATTATTCTCGAATGTTCAGAGCTAGGAGGATTTGCATGTGGCGCGATGGCTGTAAACGTAAGGACGTAGGATTGACCAGTTGTGTTTTTTAGCGCTTTGGTTGGAATTTCTGAGATTTGATTAACATCGATTAACACGAGTCTGCTTGAAATTATTCTTTTTTTTTTTTTTTAATTTTTTATTACTCTTTAAGTTACTTTCGAGACGTAAATCACTGTGAATTTGTTTCGAAAAATTTCTTTAATACCGTTCGTTTGATCGGGACATTGATCCGGAATATCTTTTACTTAGATATAAAATATTAATACTAAAATATAAATACATAAATATAAATACATATATATACTAAAAATATAAATACATATATTTAATATAATTCTAAAATATAAATACATATATATAAAAACATATATATACATATATGTTTATATGTATATATTTATATATGTTTATATGTTATATATTTATACAAAAAATATAAATACATATATATACAAATATAGTTCAAATTGTTTCCTATGTTGCGAATAACAACTTCTAACTAAAACCAGTAATTCTGATATATCGTGAGTAGAATTTCGTCCTGTATAAATAAATGTCTACATATTCTCGATATTAGACCTTCACTGTCCTCTATGATAATAAATATCCAAAGTTTAAACACAACTAATAGTTAGTGTTCGCAACCATTTCTTCGTGATAGCAATCTCTTTCCCAAGCATTCAGTTGACTTTCTTTCGCGTTCCAGACAATATCATCCTCTAAGAATCGAATTTTCCAATTATGCATGGACTAAATAACCGCAATTCCCCGAATACTTGCTATATTCTCTGAAACAGCCTGGAATGCAGCAGCATTTCGAAAGGTGTTATTCGAAGGAAACGTGGGAAGTCTATTCAAGTCTGATCCATCGGCAACGATTGTTGGGATTTTTCTGTTTTATCCGGAATACCGTTTCAGGAAGAGGCGACCTCCTTAACTCGCGCCGATCGCTTTTCCTCCTCCTCCTCCTCCAAAGACGGTTGAAGAAAGAATAAGAACAGATCGTTGCTCTTTATTCTCCCTGGCTCGACGACAAACGACGGATTGCTTCAGAATCCTGTGCACAGCCGTTACCTGGAGTCCGCGGGGCAATTAGCTGGCAGATAGCATCGTAGGACCTAACCTACTATCACTTTAGTTTATTGCGAGTTATATTTCAGCACGTGGGAACCACCTACGGTTTTCAATGGGACCCCTGTGCGAAGAAGGTTGCCCAATGATCGTCCGATAGCGATTTCAGATCGACGGAAACCCAGTTTTCCATAAAACGCAACCGTTCCATCTAATTACTCGCTCGAATGCCGTTGATGACACGAAAGGGAAAACGCGACGCGGGAAACACCGAATGGACGAGCAAGAAACGTTTCGGCTCAGGATCCGTAAACCACGTACGGAGTTTCACACGAGTGCATGGAACAATCGCGTTTCACAAGAGAAGGTAGCCATGGAAGGGATACTGGAAAACGCGTACAAAGGGAATGCAGTTTAATGTTAGTTGCAATTTGTTTTTGCTGATACAGATAGGTGATTTCATGATGCTGTCCTTTTTGAGTTGACCTATAAGTTGATTCTATATGCTCTCGAAAGTATTGGAACACATGTAGACGCTATTTATGAACACATTGTGCGTGTTATACGGAACATTTGAAAATTTTGTTAGCACTGTTATTAGCACGTACATTATTATTATTAGAAGTACATTAGCACTGTTATTTAGCACGTTGATTGCTACTGTGATCGTAGGTGATCCACGTTTTACTAAATTATCTAGTAACAAAAATAAAATTAGTTTCTGTAAGAATTTTCAACGATGTGAATGATTTACATAACATTGGCAGAAAAAGAGCACAAATACGATACGATATTTTATAAAAATCTTATGACATAGTATAGTACAATCAATTGCAGCTTCCAGGGCAATAATACAAAATTCACGTGAAACAAGAAAGCCATTTTGAAAAAGATTAAATGTTCAAATTATAATTTGGTGCCCCTGTATTGCTTCTATAATTAGAGAATAGACAAAATGTTGAAATCTGGTCATCAACGAAACGCGCGTCAGAGATCCATATGCATAAGCTGCAAGAAGCTGTGCATCTAACGACTCGTTAGTTCTTTTATGTGATAATTTATTTATTTTCCTAGAGGAACGTCTAGCCGAGCGATTTAGATGCGGCCGGCCACAACGAGCCTTCGTTCGCTGCTAATTCTTGCTTGGCTAATTATGGAAAAATCTCTGGATCCCTTTACTCACGGATCGGTGGAAAACCATTAACGTTTCTACCATTCGGTTTTATAATCTTCTTCGCATTACTGACTTCCAGGAATCAGCTCCGCCTATGGAACAATGCGTGAAGTTCGCTCAGAATTCCTCCAAGCTATTGTTACTGTACCGAGGCTTAAAAAGGAATTCGTTCTGTCTTATCTACATTCATAAAAGTATTTGTAATGAAATAATAAGAAGCAATTAAAAGTCGCAACTTCAGCTATCGTTTGTGAAAATGTTGCCGTGTCTAGTACGGTGATTTGTCAATTCATAATGCCACTTAAATTCACTGTTGTTTCGTTACGATGATTGTAATCATGTTTGTATCTACCATTTTTACGTCGTGTCACTATAAATGAGAGAATCGGTATCTGTTGATGAGAATCAGTATTTCAATTTCTGATAAAAATAATAGTTCGAGGTTATAAAAATTAGCGTCGCTCTATACATCATTTTTTAAAATATTAATATAGAGGAAATGTTTAAATATGTTGCAATTCAAAAACTCTGATCGTTGAATGGATATCACTGACTATTATGAAATTAGCTGAATGATAACTTTAAGTATATTATCACGTTTGTAGTCTGTGCGTTGCATGTAATACAATTGTATTTTTTATGTAAATTTTTAATATATACATAATGCAAATGATAAGAGAAGAAATAGGAGAATCATATCGCGCGACACGTAAGAAGAACCCACCTAACGTACTCAGTCGGTGAAGTTGTTTATGTAAGATATGAAATCTGAATAAAATACCAAGTGGATCAATAAGTTGCAAATTACAAGTTATATAAACTTCTTCTCTATAATTTTACACCGAATAGGATGATCAATCGCCTTGTAATTTACAAGATTCACATGTAGAGATTCATTTGTTGCATTGTCAACCTTTCTGTTATCTATGCGAATCTACTGTCAACAACTTGTGACCATTAACTTGTAGAATTTCACCGATATTGATCCGATTATGCAAGAGGGTCTAGACAGTCATTTTCCATAAACAAAGTATCCTTCGAACGTAGAACATACCAGGATATCGTAACGAGAAAAGGCGAGGAGCTTTGCCAGGAGAAGAAGTGTATATAGACCAGACGCGAGACAAAGAGCCGCGTAGCCTGGCCGAAAAGCTGGCGTTGCGGCCGTTAAACGTGAAAGTCTTAAACGACGACGCGTTACTCGCCACTTCTTTTCCTTTTTCCCGCATAAAGGGGCAAAATCTGAGCCGACGTTTCGCCTCACGTATCCGACTGTTTGTCACAAAAGGTAGCGTGGGCCGGGAGGCACGCGCGCTGGCGCACGCGCGTCCACAGGGCCACGCGGAAAAAGGGGTAGGGAAAAAAAGTACGCGGCAAGGAGGTGAAAGGCTGACGCTTGTATAGGAACAAACGAACGGACTGTGTCGACTTTTATGATGGACGTAATTAAAACTTTTAGAACGAAGCACGCTGGAATACAAATAAAAGGACATGCACGCTCGCGCTTTACTGCTCACTTTTGTATCAAGGCATCTACGATAAATGACACACGTATACGTACGGTTTTTCACGGTGTAGCCCGGGCTTGTCTATGACTCGAAGCCCGCAAGGCGTTCAGCGTGTAAGAGACACTATAATTACGGCGATAATGACCGTGAACAAGAGACAGAGTTACAGCTGTCTGCCTCCGTTCTTGCTTCCAAGCTACGACTACTGGCTACGATACTGGGTTACCGTTTGGGAAGCGTTGAACAGCTAATTGATGAAAAATTCGTCGATATCGAATAACAGTTGCAAGGATTGATCGTAATCGAGAGGTAGTTTTAGGATTGAGAATTCTACATATTTCTAGGACTAAATAAAATTTCTTGTGTCATTAGCGAAAATGTTAGGTATTTCAATTGGCCGTTGGACAAAAGAAATAAGAAGTACATTATTTCTTAACTTTTTTAAAAAATTAATATATTCCCTTTCTTACTTTAATCTATAACGTTTTGTCATGTACAGATATACGTTCAATTGTACATGGGTTAACGATAGAATACTTCACAATACGTGTTTTCCAAATTATCGTATAAATAAATATTCTTAGGGTTTCAGAGTCTTCTACTTACTAGTTATGGCTTAATAAATATTCATCGGTGCTGAAATTGTAACTAGAACACAAAAGGATAAGAAAGCTAGCAAACTGTATTTTAATCCATATTTTAATCCAAGCATTTTAGAATTATGGTAGGTTGAAAAATGTCGCAGATATTACAAAAGATGATCCAAATTATAAGATTCATAAAATTGGCAAATTCGTCGGTGGGATGAATAGCGTACACCTGGCGACACGAGATTTCCGAATAAATTCTCGGATCTCGGTTATTAAACGCAACGACAGCGTCGGCTGCATTTGCGGTTATCGATGTCGCCGGGGCGGTTATCTCGAGAAAGTTAAATACACGCGGCGGAGGTGCGTTGGCTTCTTTAGCGTTTACGTAGGTAATCCTATCTTACGTACAGGCCCGGCGATAAATCATCGAAGATGTAATTTGCCTGTGATAAATCGTCGGGGAAAAAGTCGTTAAGGTTATGCACGGGAGTAAAGTTACCGTCGTTAATATTAAAGTGGAATAGATAATATCAATGATAAATCATTAATTCGCTCGTCTCGTCTCTCGCTGGTGGAAGACGAAGGTCAACGAAACAAAAAATATAGAAAAAGAAAGAAGGAAGGAGTGAAAAAAAGAGGAGAAGCAGAAGAAGAGAAAAGGGAAAAAACGTTACAGCTAATTAATTCGCTTTATGTTCACCGCGGTTTCTAATTCTCACGCTTAACCGCGCGTCTGTGTATATGCAAATAGGAACACAAAAATCCACGAAGCTCGAGTTTCTCTTGTCGCAATAAGCGAATTATCTTTCTTGATCGCGTTCGTCGATGCATCGCCAGCGACAATTAATCTAAACTGTTCTTTGACTCGTCATTACGCCACTTTCCAAGATAATGGCGAAATTCGTTTCAAAAGATTCCCATTGATTTGCTAATGACCGATTTGCACAATCGAAATTCGAACCAGACAATTGTACAATTGTATTATACCTACGCTGTGGATATTCCAATTCGTTATGAATATCATAGTAACTAATGTTACTCATTGTTGGATGATGTCACTGTGTATTTTCTGCCATTATAAATATCAATTTATGAACCAATTAAATAGTTTATTTGTCATTTGAATTTGCTGAGATCAAAACAGACGATAATCTTATCGAGCTCAGTTTGAACGTGATAAGAACGAAATTAGTAACTAAAATGAATCGATATTACAGGTAGCTTATATTATATTAAACCATTTCAAGAATGACACTATACCAATATTTAATTGTAAGCGCTTATTGTTGAATAACGATCGAAGAATTAAATATCACAGAAATGTCTAGACAGACAACTATTCTTTGCAATAATTTTAAATAACTACGTTTCTCTGAATCTTCAAACGAATCCATAAGATATATTAATTAATTTTCCCAATTTTTAAAATTGGAATACCAGCTATTACGTATTACGAAATCGAATCGTATCCTTGTATGGTATTAATAAATAAATAATCTTGAATTTAAAAAAAGAATATTACGCGTGTCATTAACAACTCGTTAACATAGTTGAATGTTAATACGGTGTAACTGATATTAGTATTAACTGCGTAATTAAATGTACCTATGCGGTTAACCGTATCGCGGAAGAAACTCAACCGACCGTATGTTTCGCGATAATTTTGGAAAGTATATGATTCTGGTTCGTTAGTAAATCACCCGGGGATTACTAAAGACGTCCTTTTTATCTGTGATAAATCGCTTACCCTGACGTTGATATCATCGAGGATAAATCATTCATTTGTTTCGCGAATAGTTGTACGACGGCAAAAAAGGAACCGCGGTCTATTAATGCGATTAAAATTCGCACATTGAGGTTTCTAATTCTCACGCTTAATGAGCAACTTTGTTTCATTTACATATGTATCTATGCAAATTGATAGAATCCCGGACCTAGTTTAATAGAATCCATTGAAGTTTCTTCTTCCACCGATAACCGATCTTTGCTGTCTACGTTATGGATAAAGTTATTCCACGTTTGAATCGAATTAACTGTAAAACGGAATGGTTAACAAACAGTTACGCGCAGAATAAACTGATCAACTTACAATTATACTTCTTAATATAGAAAATTATTTAATTGTAGCTGATGCTATCGAGAGTGAATGCTCGTCTTTCTAGACATTTTACATACCTCAGATGCTTCTCTTTAACGTTGATATTGAAACTAGAGCAGAGTTTCGTTCGCCTCACGAAGTTCAATAATTAATTTAGAATAAAGACAAAATAAAAAATCCGCAAAAGTAGTAAATTATTAAAACATTTTGATGAAATAATCACATTATTCTTGGAAAGTATAGTAAATAATGAAAGTAATCGTAGTGAGCAAAACATAAAACTCTTTCGATACTAAACTGTAACTTTCACGGCACTAATTGATTGCAGCTGGAATTGCAAACAATCAATCATTCCAATAATTGTATCTACTTGAAACGTGTCCAACGACAATGTCCGCAATGTTTCAATAAGACCTTTTCACTTCATAGAAACGAACAAGAAAATGTATGGTTTTGAATGATAATTTATAACGTGTTAATTCTGACAAGCGCAAATTAATAACAACGAAAACACGTGTATCGAAGTACGAATTCATTCATTTTTCAGCGTGAACAACGGCCACTTGTTTCTATCATCGTACGTTTTAAGCAACGTCTTGAAAAGGTATGTATCGTATCAGCATAGCAATTTAAGATACAATAAAAATTGGTGAATAAATCAGATTTAGATACGCCATGGTGTTCGTGTAATAAATTTCAACCCTTCGCAACACCTGCCAAATACTACACCTGATACGTGCCTGAACGAATCCCTATTTCACGTAATAATTACATTGCAAATGAAGGTGTGCGCGAGTTCAGTCCAATTATCCGTCCTGCTGTCTTCATTTTGTTCGTGCTTTTGCTAACGATAGAGATACATTATTGTTTTCATATTTTCGCTTTCGTCGTCAACTTTCTACTAAGCTGTCCTGCGATAAGTGCAATGATTCCCGATGACTAAAAATTAATCTTTCTTAGATATTCGTCTTGTAAGATATTAGATCATTTTATAATACAATATTTTTGAGAGCAGGGTTTAAAACTACAGGATCATCCCGACGTTTTTTCTAGAAATTGAGAAATTTACTTAACCAGGAATTGATAAATAACAGGGAACTCAAAAATAAAAATTCGGAGCGCCGGTGATCCATCGATTATTAATGAAGCGAAAGATAATATTCTTGACGAAACGAAATCGAGAAGATTCCTAAAGCTGCAGTTGACACTGTTATGGAAACAATAATTCGAGCAACAAAGAGATCCTGAAGCCGATAATCGTTGAACTTGAAACAACCATGGATCGGTTTCGTAGTTAAATTCAGCGCGCCACAGGTGCCAGTTAACGCTGGTTTGCCAATTAATTCGGGTGACTTTGGGGCACACAGTTACATCAGCCGACGTCCGGGATCCAGGAAGATAGTGGTCCCGCGTGAAGAGCCGCGAGTTGATTAGGCCCGAGGAATAATTAGCATACAATAAGAGAGGCATCGGATAGATCGGAGGCTTGGGTAAACGAGTCAGAAAGTCGAGCCTACAGGCAGCACCCATCACTCCTCCCACCTGATATCAATCGCTCGCCATCAGCACCCCTGCCTACCTCTCCCAGAATTCCCTTTTCCCCCTTGGGCTTGCTCGTTCCATGACAACGGGCCTGGCCTAGCCGTTTGACTTAATCAGTAATCGCTAATTGCTCGCCTGACGCGGTTTGGCTTAACGGACGAGGAAACGTATGCAAATTGGGAGGAATTATCTCTACCGAACAATTAGACGAGTATTCTTACTCGCGCGTATAATGCTACTTCCGGTTGCGCGAACACCGATCCTCTTTGTGCCCAGTGCTACAAGCGGACTATTATCGAACCAGCCAGTTCCTCTACAAGGGACGGAGGAACACTTTTTTCCTCTATCGATCAACACCTGCGTTTTCCGCATACTGTTACGTGTACGTACCTTTTCACCTTGCATTTAGATTCGTGTTAGGACTTTGTAGGAACTACGAGAGTAGGGAGATAGATTGCTGAGTTTAGTTCTTCGAAATTCAGGGATCCGTATCGATAAAAGGAACCATATCAGATGATTCTACAAATAATTTGGTATTTACTGTACATTGGTATACAGTGTATATACATTTGTATATAGCTTGTGTACATTTTGTATATAGAATAGTGAAAAATAGATAACTCTGATCGATAATTAATGCATTGATTTTCATGGGAATTTGAATTATAGATAATTATACGAATTATAATTATTTCATATATTATATGAAAAAAGCCAGAAATCCAAAAATGCATAATAAATACTTGTTATAATTCATACAGTATCTACTTGTATATATCCAGAACAAAATACTTGTTATAATATCTAGAGGATGAAATTAATTCGTAAAAAATGTAAATTTGCATAAATATCCACCGTATGGTAATTAATCATTGATGTACTTCTAATTTTCAATCGTTTATCATCTTCCTATTGACAATAAGTCTTCCATAATTCTTTATCGTGTAGAATTCTACAGCTTCGAAGTCAGTTCTTTGGATAGCTACGATATTTATCCAATAGTATGAACTTGTAGTATATGATATATGAGATATAGTATATTATATATGAGTATAACAGTATACTTCACCGTACATTTTGTTCTGTTGTTAAAGAGAAGGGAACTGCAGGGAAGAATCTGATGCTTTCGCGGTATTTAAATTGCGGTCGGAAGGATATTGCGAAGTTGGTTAGAAATTTGATAGGGTAGAACGAGAGTAAATGCTTTCGCAATGACACAAATCAATAGTGCTTGCAGATGACGTTGAATTTAATTAACGAATTTAGTCGGATTTAATTAACAAATTAGACGTTGTGTCCACGGTGAGGTATTCCATTGTTACATTTCCGGGATAATGAAATGAAAACTACGTAATGCAGAAGATCGATCGATAAAAGCTAAATTACCAGGTATAATACACCGAGGCACAAAATATTTCCAACAAACGGCATCCTTTATCGATTATATCTCTACCTGCAACACAAGCATCTTATAATTGTCATATACATTTTCAGATTGATTTCAGACTTGACCGATACGATCATGCCAGCTGTGTCCCGTCACGGTGCCAATGAAATTTCCTATAATAAATCATCGCATACTTTCATGAGCTAACATACCTCATATTTACACGTTGCACCGTAATAAATCCACACTTCTGGACAACAATCGATGTATCTATCTCATTAAGTTATTAATACCAACATTTATAAACTTGAAGAATCGATATTTGCACGAAAATTTGGTATTCTGTTGGCATAGTCGCTCTCGTTCTCATTTTATACGTGTTCCACGTCAGTATCATTTAATTTATGCAAATTTGAAAGAATCCTGGAAGGTAGCTTCTCTCGATCCTGGACGTCGACCGATCCTCGGTACCCTTTTTCCCTCCGATACGGTATCGCGGATACTCAGGCTTGTCAGTTGATCACCACTGACGTCCGATGGCAAGCACGACAGCGGCGTGAGGGCATGAATATTCATCCCCCTTTCGTAAGGAAGGCGTTCACGGCTGCGGGGACGGGGATTTGTCTGCAGGATGGGCAGGAAAGGCGGTGGGTTGAGGGGGAGAGTTGAGAGTGGAAGACGGAACGTGAGAGAGCAGGAGATTGATAACGAATACGGGACCGGTGATCCTTCGCTTTTTCGCAATGTTTGCCACGAAACGGCCGGTCACAGCGATAAGCGAAGGGACGCGTCGCAATGCTAACTGCGTCGACCGCGACGCCGCGTTTTTAATTAATGTCGATAAAGTTCATCGCGGTGGGCCGAGAGACGCCCGCCTGGAATTATTCAAAAGCCGTCCGGCCGTACGCATACTAATTATAAAGTTACACCGACCTGACGTTTCTGTTTGCGGATCAACACGATCGTTGGCTAAGACCGACGCTTTTTCTGCCATCTCAAGAACCAGCATGTGAACGAACGCGTGTGTTTTCCATCTCATGCGATATGAACGTTGGGTCTCGTATCTATGTAGCAATGTCTGGTTAACCCCTTGCTTTATAGTACTGTGTCGCTATAAGACATATCAATATGCTTGAATTTAGCTTTAACTTTAATCTTGCCTCAGCGAAAACTACTATTTCAAAATGTGCCTGCAATGTATACTTAATAAGACTTCATTCTCGAATAAATATCGTAATTCCAATTTTCTCTACTTTACGCGAAAAAGCACTTGCTCTTCTCTCGCTACAAAACATGTTAACGTATAACTGCATCGTATTGTATATTGCGAAAAGCATCATCGTTGTGTATCGAGTAGCACTGGCTGCGAAAATAAATTCAGTACTTGGTAAGAAGTGCGTTTCGTATCGCCTAATTAGATCTGTGTCAGGTTTTAATCTATCGTTAGGAGAATTCTGTTGAAAGATCCGGTTTAAGGAACTTTCGGCAATCAAATGGGTAAGGTAGACCCACAGCGTGTTAACTTCAAGTTTCGTCAAATTGTCGCGATAACAAAGAAGTACATTGAACGACGCAAGAGCAGAGATAGCTTGGAGGACAGATAACGATATGCACACAATGAGTTTTCCTAAATCTGTTGGTTACATGATGTCTGCCAGCCGGCGTGCCTGATACCATTAGCTATGCTAATGGTAATTGCTCTTATAATCTGCGATATCAATCGGGTGCGTACATATACGGAGATACCTTCATTGAGTAATTACACATCTCTGAAGATGCGTCAGCTTGATAGGTACACGAAGAAACGTTGCACGCGGATTGCGCGAATCCGCACACTTTCGATGAAAACATTATTACGAGCGTCACGCGGCTCAGCTCGCGATCGCGACTTGAAACGAAACGTGCCTGCTTATTAACGCCTTCTATCAACAACATATTTAATACCGTCCGCTCTTTTAATCAAAGTTATTACACGTGTGTAGAACATAAAACGTCCCCTATATAATTTATTTCGTTAAAACTTATCGCATAAGTATATCGTGCGTTTAAAACGAATTACAACTTATTAAAATTGCGTCTATCACATTAAAGTGGGTTGAGACAGAACAAGTTCAATGATTAAGAACTTTGCTTAGCCCCGAAAGATCTATAGAAAATGTTTACCGCGTAAAGTAACGCGTCGCGTAGATTGAAAAAGTAATTTGACATGGAAAACAGTCTGGAAGCCGTAATTGCTTCACCGTAATTAATATCTCGGGGTTAAGATCATCTATATATTACATAGGGGTCAGCTTCTAAGCAATTTGGCGCGAAATCACTTTTCCACGCATCTTAATTATTACCTCTGGCTGGCTGGCTGACTGGTTAACCATATTCAGAGAGAAGGTCATTACGCCTAACGCAGTTTTTACGATAACCGGACATGCGACTGGTAACGTGTTCCACTGAAGGAAAATTGTTCGTATGTGTTGTGTGGAAAAATCCAGACAGCGGACTCAAGCGAATTACGCTTCCTTTCCATGCTTATGATTTTAATGGTCGTTGATTGTTACCTTTATTTATAAGATAGCTTCGAGGCATAATTCCTAGACCTCAGCTCTACCTCGTTACAATTCAATAAACCAACTATTTGACGAACATCTACCTTCTCGAATTATGGAATCCATGTTATTATACATTTTCCAGTTACGTGACTGCTTGCCAAGTCGATTCGTTAAAGTTTGATCTTCAAATGGGAATCTCGCGTGTTTCCTATATTTATTTTGTTGTTGTTCTATTGGCATCGTGAAATATCTATGATAGATCTATGAAGTAACTGAGAATCGTGAAAGATCGTGTACTTTGTATTGTCAAAATTAATTCTTGTTCTTTAACGTAAAGTTTAACGAAATATTATGTAACTTAGTCTGAAGTAGAGTTGTCTAATTGAAATAGAACTTCGGAGTTCTAAAAGTTCAGAGGCGTTGAACTCTTCAGAGCAACATTGCAACAGTGGTTTAATTCTTATGCATTCTTCTTCTTGCAAAGTATAATCAAGTGACTAAAGATTTGACAAATATGCAACATGTAGCCAAGTGTTATTATGTAAAATAACGGAGTCATTTCTTCGATTTTTCATCTTGAACTCAGGAAGTTGTTTCATTTGAATTCAAGAAGTTGTAGTAAATGATGTCAGTCGCGGACCATTAAATAGTCAGCATGATCTTCCTTCAAGATGTAGGTAGCATTGTCTTGGAAAAGTGTTGTGCTGCTTTTGCCATATTTGAAGTATTATGCAGAACATCTACGTTTATTATACATCATACATAAAAATTCCATCAAGAAATGTTTACGTCCGTTTCAAAACGAAAGTGTAGAATACATCTCGTAACAGGAACTATTTCAGTTTCATTCAATTCATAAAGTCAGGTATATTAAGCACGCAAATACATGTAGTAACAAAGGATCTCTATAGTTTTCAGCTCGATGTAGAATTCATGTCCCCTATTCCAATGTTATCATCATTTTTATATGTTCAACATTTATATCAAATATGTATTGCAAACTAAATAATCACGTATACATACACAGACTACAGATGTTATACGATTCCTAAACACTGTTAAACGAATGAAATATAAATAGAGATTTCTTTAAATACAATTAAAACAGTGAAACTTAAATAGACATTTGTTACATCCCTTAAATATTATAGTAAGTACCTTGCTTTAGATATTTTGTATAATATTGAATATCGTGCGCATACTGTACATTTTTGCACGAACATCTACAGCCTATTAATAACTTTCTACGATTTCCACGCGAAACAGTAGCGCCCAAAAATCAATATTGCAAAACTTCTATTCATACCAAAGTACATAATCCTAAATTAATTCCAACTACAAAACTACGAGTCCGTTTCTTTCTTATTTCTATTCGCGACAAAATAGTTGCAAATTATTAATTCGAACCATAATCGAGTCAATTTCCTTCCTTATTCCTATTCGTAACAAAATAGTTTCAAATTAATTTCAGCTATTAAACTTCGAATCCATTCCTTTCCTTCGTAATGCGGTTCAACTACCTTCCACACAACTAGAACACGTAGACGTTACAAATCCTCGAGGTTAATATAATACCACACCGAAAACAGAATTTCTTAAGATGAAGACATACAGCTGTCCCGATAACTCGTAAATGAATTCCAAGTTCTGCGGACCGTGACCAGCCATAAACGATAAGGTAATCAGGGACGTGGGCGCGTTTTCTTAAATGCGCGCGATTAGCGAGCACGTCACAACGCCTCTATAGTAAACGCGTACTCTCTACAACTTATACAGGGTTGGATATAGGAGAGGTGGAGGGTTGGAGGATGGCGTACGGCTGCGATTTCGATCCGATTCGTTAATTTGTGTGTTGCACACGAAGCGTTACGGCTTGACTTCCTTTTTCGCCCGCAGCTGGGGGGATCGCACGTTTTTTCCATAGGCGAGGATCGCGCGGTGGCATTAAAATACAATAGCTGACACAGTGTGAGCGCGCACCGCTCGTAAATAACCTTAATCGGGATCGCTAATTACAGATTACGCTCGCGCTCACGTGTGCACCCGTCCGCGGCGTTGTTCCCATTCTTGACACACGGGTCAGACGGACTCGTGCGTGTACACGCGTGTATACCTAAAGTTGCGTAGGCGCGCGTTTATGCGTCTAGCCGGACATTAAACTTCTCGAAAAGCAAAAGGCATTCCACAAGAATCGTCCCTACTGGGGGAATCTAAGTGGTAACTAAGTAACGTTTTAACAGATAGATATACTGGGTGGTAGGAAGTAAAGACTATGACAGGGTATTGTATCGTTCATTTTTAACAAATCGATTTTCTTAGAAAATATATCTCAAAGATGCTCGAGAACACGTGCACCGCTTTAAAACTCAAGCTGTAAGTATTGCGAACCTTTGATACAATTGATTTCCCTTTTTGTTGGATGTTCTTAAAAAATGTAATCTGGAATATATGTAGGAAGATGCATGTTCGAATTGTTAAAACGAGTGAAGCTATAGTTGGAAAGGTGCAAGACTGTAATGTACAACTGGAGAGCTCATGGAAGAAGGTATTTTAAAGACAGTCTTCTCAAGACCGTATTTTCTAAAGTAAATTTCGTGACATTTTTTAATCTACATACTTTTGTTTGTCTTTTTTCTTATCACATTAGTCCACGCGAGATATCAAGTAGATAAAGTATAGTACATCTTGTATTAATTGTTATAGACGAGTAAATTTAGTTCATCAGACTAAATATATTGATTTTAGAAACTATATTAAGAATATTGTATTTTTTGACGCATATTATAAGTATTGAAGCTTTATCTTTTTAACACCCTGTATGTTATTGATGTTACGACGATACGGTTACAATGTAATATGGTTTGTACGCTGTATCATTATTGTATTAATGAATACTAGTGCTATCAATTAACAATGTTTTACAGCCACAGCATAATTATGATAACGCGGTACTGTAATAGCCTTCTGTTGAACGTTGTTTGCGCAGGACTAAACTCTGCGTCATCGGTTGTATGTTGTAGCACGAAGTTATAAAGACTAATGTCACAGTAGTGTAATATAAAGGTTTAACAGCTTTGGAGCGACGCTTTCTGTCTAGCATTCTTCGTGTATCTCATAGTAGAGATATACGTGTTAATTGTGCAGTAAAATTAGCATTGTAATAACATTACACTGCAACAACGGCATTATATCTTCATTCTGTTGTCAAAATTAACGGTGCCATTATTGCCGTGACATCGTCAAATATGCAAATTGTAATATGACGAATGTTCAATTTCGATATATCAAAGTTCACATTTTTAACTATTTTCATGCGGATTGCTTCCCGAAATAGAACATCGTGGACAAATAATGCAAAAATAATCTTCCAAGGAAAAATTCGTTTAACCATCTTTGTTTCTGTTCATAGGCTACCGCGATCAAATCTTGTCAAATGCATATTTCAGGAATTTTTGAAGAACTTTTATAATACTGTATTAATTTCGAATTAATAACAAAATGAGTAGAAATAAATTGAGACAGCGATTCCAATGTCTTGATAAACACGTTCATAAGTCGAGAGAATGAATTGTGCATATATCGATATGAGTTTAAACTCAGAAAGCTTTAAATCCAATGTACGATAATTGATCGTTGATAGTTGATTTCCCAATTGAAATTTGTAAAAGATATTTCTACAAAGAAGAACTTGTAGTTGAAACTCAACCAAATACCAGGATGAACACACCTCGAGATACACGCTGGATAAACCGAATTGAACGTTTCGTACACGAAAGTAACGTGGCTTACCTACCGGTCACGTCCATCCGGCGATACTCTGCATAGATAGGGAAATTAATTATAATAAATTTAACGGTAACAAGAGCGTAAGAAGAGAAGACACTATGGCCTCGTATATATGTGCACGTGTATCATTTGTCTGGGATCGTCTCATGAAAGGGCAACCGGTGACCAGTGAAGAAAATAATCGGTAATTTAATGCGAACAGAGGAACGAAACTCGAGTTCGTAATTGATACCATTGTGCGGATACAGCGAATTAATTCGTAATAAGAAACAATTGAGGGGTTGAGTGTGAGCATATCAGACCATAAGCCCTGAAATGTCAGGTTTATACTTATTTATTCGCTGATTAACGTAAAATGTCTACACCTTTGCGACGTACTTTCATTAATCGTGTTACGCACTCATCGTACTTGCAACTCTCAGTTATTTATCGTTTGATAGTTTGGTACAGTGTAATGGATTTCAATAAATTTGTCAATATCGATACACAATGAAAGAAACGAATTCTCGAACGATACGAAATTGCCAAAGGCGAAATCAGAGAGCGCGACGTAGTCTAGTAAAACAAATTAAAACGATCTTACACGGAACAGTTCCGGGTATAGTAATAGATCTAACACCCATTAACTCAACAAGAGATTTCCATAATACGAGTCTGCTATTTCATTCGATGAATAATTCAATACAATTTCGTTTACGGCACGAAGAGATCATTGTAAATTTCTTGGTATTGGGACGAAAAATAAACCAACTGTTCGCATACAATGTGAAACTGATTTTTTATTGCTATGGACAATGGAGAAATTTTATTCGCCAGCGTGATTAATGGTGTTCAAAACGGTTCTACAAAATCTCGACGAATGCGTGGACTTGTAAAATAAACGAAATTACTGAACTACTATGACAAAGTATCGATTTCCTGAGTAAAAAGAGAAACTTAAAAGACGTAGGTAAGACAGAGTGTTGGTTCCGTATATCTTCAGAATTGATGACTTTCATTTTCCATAATTGAAATTGAATTTGTACAGTATCACATTGTAGTTAGAAGATAATCTTGTATTTTGACAAAATTAAAATTCTGTTGGAATCCCAAGCTTACGTTTAACTTCAAACGTCGTTACGTTCGAAGCTTCCTTTTTGCGTAAAGCTAATAGAGATTTACTCGTACGTAGATTAAGTTCAATAAATTTTTATGTACGAAATGTAATATATTTTTAATGAAAAATCGTCGATTCTGCATTGGATGAAATGTAAAGATGCAAAGTCAGATTTTAAGAGATTAATGAAATGTAAAGATACGAAGGAAGATTATTATCAATTTCGAACAAATGGCGTAGATCATTTTTTAAAATAATCAATGCATATATATCAGTAGATCTTAATATTGAACCTTTTAATTAAACATTTCATCCAATATTTCATCATTTTAATTCGTACAACAGATGAATTACATTATATTTATGAATTAAGAAGCTAACTTTTAACTAATCCTCTTATACAAAAGACAATATACAAAGAAGAATATTCAATTATTTAAACGTATCTAAAAACGAAATAAAACTCTTTACGTTTATCCAGTAGAAACTAATCTCAATCCCAGTTCACGTTCCTTTAACTTTTTATTCGCGCAAAATAAGCAATCTATCGGATGGCAATCAAAAAATTCAATCTTCTTGGGCGTTCGACAGGTAAACAGCCGACCAATTACCCTCTGCTCGTCTTTGGTAGGGTGAAAAAAAAACAAGCAAGAAACGGTGGGCGGATAAAACGAGGGAGACAGAGATGGGGGGATCCTCAGACGATTCAACAGAACGCGACGCAATATTCCAAGACAAATCAAAGTAGGCATCCACCGAATGCTCCCGGGTGCAAAATGCAGATAGAACAGAATAGACGGAACGGCGGCATTCGCTCGCGGGTTAATGAGAACGGTCTCAAGCCCCGTTATAGAGGCGGTGTCGGGGAAGAGGCAGAGTCGCGCGGCACCGACAACAGCCTATACCAGGAAATCGTAGCAGCGAACTGAGCTGTCGCACCGATCCCAAGCACCGTTTCTCTTCCCTCTCCCTTTTTGTTTCTCGTTTTTCCTACTCGCCCGGCGCTTCCTTCCGTTTCCTCTTTCTTCCTGTCGCCATCATTCGGCTTGAATAATTGCGACGGACCGAGAGTAGACATTAATTTGCGGGCGATAATTTGTTTATTTTCCTCCAGTCATTCTTTCATTTCTGTGCGAGCTTTTTCCCGCGTTTCCTTCTCTTCCGTGGAAAGAAAAAAAAAATATATATATATATATATCAAATCGTTTCGTTCTTCCCTTCCTGCAAGTTGCGCATACACGCCAATTAAGTTATTGGAGTTTGCTATCGTGCTCTGGATTGTAAATTGATTCTGAATTATACGTTCGATTATTTATTCGACGGTAATAATATTAGGGTAATTCAAAAAGGGTGTAATTATATAGTATTGCGTGTAATTATTCGAGAATGATTTAGGTCTTTTATTTTAGTTTAGTTCTTTTTATTAAAGCTAACGGAATGGAGGCGATGTAATTTCTATCGTACTTTGTTTATATAGTATGATTTAAGCTTAAATTGTTCAAGCAATGTTCACTGACCTTTGATGTTGTTCAAATAATTATGAGCGGCAATATGTATATTTCACGTAGGACTTACTGCATAATCGCTTGCTATAATATGTATTACTCGATGTTATAGTACGAAATAATGTATGATAGATATATTATAATGTCGTGTTTTCTTCGTAATTCTTAGAAGCATCAGATAATTTCCAAATGAATGGTAGGCTCAAACGACTTTACATCGATTGCAAAGGAAGTCATACATAATAAAGTGTTAATACGCTTCCCCTCCGAATTATTGTATTAACTAATAACAGCATAAAATTGCTGTATCAAGTTCCCTAATGGTGAAACGTTGTTTAATTACCCGTTCTTAACTTAATCACAGCTCGAAAGATGCTGCTAAGATGAGTGCTAATGAACACCAATTACCAATTCGCCGGCTTTTTATGTCGGACAATTACCGTGCATAATTTCCCAGAAAAAAAACCTTTAATTTAAAACACTGAACCGAAACAAAAGAAACAGATGATTGTGCAATCACGATTTTTGCATTTTTATAACGAAGCACCTATACCATGAAAGTGAGACATACAAATATGAAGATCCGCAACCAAACCACCCCAAGAAGTTACTTACATAGTCTGACTCGTTACATTTACTTAAATATTTTTTAAAACAATTCTGTACACCATACAACGATTTAAAGAATCGTCTAATTACGTATTTTGAAGATTCATGAGCTATTTCATCGATCCAATAAAAAAAAGGAATAATTAAGAATCCTGTGTTAAGAAAAAAAGAAGGTAATAAATCGCATTAGCTCGAAAAACTTTAATATGTAATCTTAACACAATTAAATCTCAGTGTACCTCAAAAGAAACAACAAAAAAATGATTTTCGAATTATTTCTAACACGCAGAATAAAATAATTTCGCAATTTCATTTGAAAATTTTAACAAACGTCGAATGATTCATTAAATCGGTAGGACACGGCGGAAGCACAAAGCTCGAAAGCCATCCGCAGCGATGAAGGATTAATTAGCAGTTGGTTTAAAGCAGTTTGCGGGCCGGAAATCAGAGCGTCAGTGAGGTGTCGGTGATAAACCTCTTGCGGACAGGACGGCACTGTCTAGCTAAGGGTGGCTTTCCATGGCGAAAGAGAAAAGTGGTAGAGCCGATTGAGCGTGAGACTGAGGAAATTCCGCGTCAATTTGTCTATCGGTTAAGGGAGCGACTCGCGAAGGGAATCCAGACATTCCGTGGCATACCGAGCGTTTGATAGCATACACCCTCTCTTGCTCGACCCTTTCGAAGTCAAAGCATCTCCTCTGTCCATCCATTGACTAGAATTCCACCGGTACTGGCTGTCCTTAATCCTGTTCAGTGCAGCTCCTCAAGGATGTCCAAAATCTCGGATTGCCTTTACGATGTACCTGACTCCTTAATTCCTATGGTTGTTGGTCCGTTTTGATTTGCATTTAGCTTCAATGAAAATTTCCCTAAATTCTCCGATAAATTGGTATCTGCAGTAACATAAGAGGGTAGTCAAATAAATCGAGTTACTCTGTTCGACTAGAAAAGAATAGCCTTTCTCAAAGTGTATGATAAAAATAAAAATAGAAATAGGGTGATAGTATTGTTGTGATTATTGTATTTTTCCAAGTCGAAAGAGGATATATTTATCTGGACGAATGATCAAGTGACGATTAACATTATTTTATGAATTGTCCAATATAATTATCTACTATAGTTCCTTCGCTTATATCAGTTTGATTTGCTTGTACATATACAACTTTATTTGGAATTTCTAACATTGTCAAGAATTCGATCAATAAGCTGTACTATGACAAAGCGCAGCTTGAACATTGTATCTTGTACGAATGTTAAATACATAGAAAGAGATAGTATGATGGTAACTTAAAAACCTGTTCAGAGTAACAATATCATCTAGAAAAGTTCGCAGACACTACGTGTATCTCTACGATCAATTTTCACATGAAACGTGATATCTCAGCAAGTTTCCTCCCAGCGGACCGGTATCACGAGGCAGAAGCAAGAAAAAAGAAGAATCGCGACTCAACGATTGCTCTTAAATCCGGATCCGAAGGAGCCTTGAAGAACCACTTGCCATCGACTCCTCGACTTCCACCCCATTTCCGACAATTGTCACGAACGAACGGGTATCCCTAGGAAATGAGAAAGATAATGAAAGAGCGTGACGTAAAATAAAATGTAAACACGGGGGTGAAAGACGAGGGAGAGAAGGCACGCGATACGGGACAAGGGGGAAAGAGGCGCAAACGGAGAGAAGGAAGAACGAGATGACGGGGTGACGGGATGACACGGGGCAGAGGGGAGGTGGATCGGAGGTACAAGGTGGGCAGAGGGATGAGGACGAAGAGGGGAAAAAACTGACGGAAGGAGGACGGAAAAACGCATCGACCAATAGTGCCCGCAGGCAGGCAACCCAAGAGCCGACCACTTATCTGTAGGAGCAACATCAGAGGAGCTCTTGGCTGCTTGGTTGGTTGGTTGGCAGGAGGCAAAGAAGTGCCTGGCATGAGAAGGACGCCGAACCAAAGTGAAGTGCGCGAGAGATACGAAAAAAGGGGAAGTAAGGGAGCGGGGCGAGTGGGTGGGACGACGGGGAGGCAAATGATAGCTCCTTAGGCAATTTTAATTTTGCAGAAATCACTGTTGGGCTAATAAGAATAAAGAGATCTTCGTGAAGCGCGTTCTCTTTCTCTCCCTCTCCCCTTCCTCCTCGCCCTTGCGGAATTTGTCTCGTTCGCTCTCGTCTCTTGTAACATTCTGTCTTCCTTCCCATTACTTCGTCTACCTTCTGCTCTTGGCTTCTCTCTCTCATGGCCAGTCGAGGGAGATACACTGTCAGCCACCAGCGACATTATACGACCGTGTCGACGACCCGTGTACTGAACTGCGTCTACCTTTCGTCTTTCTCCAGGTCTTCACCACTCTACGGCTCCTCTCTGCCGTTTTACTCCCATTTTTCTTTTTTAATCCCTTTCTGAAGACAGGACACACTGCAGTCGTAAAAAAATATTAATCAGGAAGGCCTCGCCACCTTTGCCTCAGCTCGACTTTCCGCCAGGTTTTACGTCTATATCTTAACACGCTGTTCCTACCGATACGCTTTGCTAATTGCTCGTAACAGGTCTAGGAGAACTGCCACTTTCTTTATTCTCTAAGTCATTAATTACAAAAAATGTCTAACCTCGCGTGTTTCTAAGATTGTAAAGTCGACGCTTTCTTAGTCATAAACACAGAAGCTTAACATTTGTTCATCACTGTCGTCGTTAATCGACATCCTAAACAAAGATCGTTCAGCCATCTGGAATCGATCCAAGTACATCGTAACAAAGGGCGTTGATTTTTCGGAAGTTGAGAAATGTAGGGTGGTACGAAGGAGGCACGATGACGAAAGCTGTCACGAACACGTACGTTTAAATATTGTACGGTGGTTCCCGGTTTTGGATCGCAGCGAATCCCGATGGTGGCCGTGTGTACGTTCAGGCGATCAGGAAAGCTCGCGTCTACGTTGAAGTCTAAAGACGCGAAGGGTTGAGAACGTAGAAGGGTTAAAGTGTTGGAACGGGCTGAGGGCTTGAATCGAAAGGAGGATGAGGAATATCCGGGAAGAAGGGCGGCGAGAAGAGACACGAGAGTCGTACAGGGGAACGCGCGCGCGGGTGGAAGCTGGGGGTTGCTAGCGGAGGCCGGCGCCTAGTGGGTGGAGGAAGAAGGGGCAGGAGACATATTTATTTGACATGCGACGCGACTGCACCCGAGTTTCATTAATTGAAGATCGCGGGAATGAGCACGGCAGACAGCACCGGAGCAGACACAGGCCCTGTGCACGCGCGCGCGTTTCGTGTCTTTCTCTCTCCCTTCTTTGTAGCCTTTCTCCCTCCCCCCCCCCCTTTACCTCCTACCAACCCTCTGCCGCCCGTTACCTGTCTCTGTCGCATCAGCGCCCATCGTAGCCCATCTTTCCCTCTCCCCTCCCCTGTATATGTCTCGCCCTGTCTCCGTCGCTCTGTTTAACTCCTTCCTCTTTGTGTATGCATGTACTCGCGGAAACGGCAAATGAGGATTCGCCATTTCTCTGACATTCTAGCATTCAAGTTCGTCTCGATCTAGGCCATACAGAGAAGGCTCTCTCTGATGCATCCCTAGCCTCCGTCCCGGGCGCTCGTATGTTCCGCTAAAGAGCGCCCACCTATCCTATATCCCAGAGCCTAAGCTCGGCTACGGGTTTCGCTTCGAGCCGGGTCTTCTTTCCATAGGGTTCGTCCTCTCTCCGGATGAATTTAACGGGTGACGGCTGATGCGAGATCGTTACGAGTGGTGGGTGGACGGCTGGCTGCAGGGTGTTCGCTTTTTTCTTCTGTTTCCTTCTAACTCCACCGCTGCCTTCTCCCCGTGCCGCTGCTTCTTCCTCCACCGCCCCCTTTTCCTATCCCTTTCGACGCCGTCAGCGCCCGGAATTTCTCTCTTCCTCTCTTCTCGTTTCTCGCCGTTTCCGCCGGTGTTACGGAAACAGCAACAACGTTTTCCACGACGCATCTAGCAGCGGCTCGTTCGTTCGTTCGTCAGCCAGAGGTTGCTTCTCACACAGAGTGTAACGCGCGCGCGAACGGCAAACGGACGAGCATTAAATTCGTCGCTTTCGTTCGTTCACTGGTTCGTTCCGTCGAACGAGCAATGGGCCTTTGATTAAACCCCAGACTCGGGTCTGCTCTACGATGAACGCGGCGGAGGCGGCGGAGGGGCAGCAGGGGTGTATTAGAGGATGAAAGGTGGTGGAGGTGGCACGGTGGTGGCGTGGCGATATCGGAGATGGCGGAAATTTCATTTACCCCTCGTAGAGTTATCTAAGAGCAATACCGGGTGGCCTTAATGAAACATTCAGTCGCGAGAATAGCTCAGCAATCTCGAAGGGTCGCGGCTAAGGGGGCAGCAAGGGGAGGATGCTCACCGAGCTGCCCCCGCTCTCTCTGTCGACCGATCCAAGCACGCGGAAGCGAGATAGAGAGGAATGGGTCTGATTCCTGGCAATGCAATTGCAGCTTTAAAGTGGCGTTCCCCCGTTTATTTCGACGGTCTACCTTCGTCCTCTCCCTCCATGTTGGATTCTCATTTCGGTCCTGGCCAAAATAGACCGGAGACTCCAGCCGTCGCTCTCGCGATAAATCCTTGATGAAGGTCAATTCAATAAAAGTGGATGTTCCTAGACCGATCTTGGACGTCTTCCCCCGTTATCCGCATGGATATTCCTCACCCTGGTCTTGATGGAATCTTTTTAATTTTGTCTACAATATCGGTATTAATTAATTTTTACATCATCGCTGTGTCAATGAGAGAATTACTTTTTCGGGCTTTCAAATGTTGGAACACGAGAGAAAACAGTAACGGATTGCTGTTATTACAAATATTCGAAATATTAATTTTTTATCGTTTCTCTTTATTCTTTTGGTTTCGGTTATTACCTTTTTTGTTTTTATTGATGATTGTCATTAAACGTTACCATCTCGTCTCGTTTAATTATTTCATATGATCAACGGCCCCATTAAATTCTCTGAATTATTGTCAAGACAATCCGAAAACTATGAAAGAATTCATTATCGATACGCACAATGTCACATTTCCATTTCATCGAGACGGAAAAATTCTTGGACGATAAATCAGCTATTCATAAATCGTTAAATCTACGATTCGTCATCACCTAGTCATAGTTTCACGAGTCATTCGCGAATCGTAAAAGCCCATCGAAAACGCAATTGCATGGCGAGCGTTCGCGGTAGAGGCGCGTCTCTCGACGACTCGCCACCGTTATTTCTTTTATTATACGGGGATGAAAATGATGGCCGCCGGCGAAAACAGAAGCCGAGAATAACGAGCCGCGCAATTATTCCATAATGTAGTTCACATAGCTGAACTCCGAAGAAAATTAGAGAGGCGCCCGCCCAGGAGAACGAACGAACGAGAGTTCGGCGTACGTGAGCGGCAGCCTGGGCTCGCAGAGAAAACGAAGGCAAAGACGTGGAATCGGTAACGATGAACGAGGACAGAGAGCGGTAGAGCAATAGAGAGACGTTGCGCCCGGACACAACTTTCCCGTTTTATCTCTCAATTCGCATTCTCAGAGTCGACGAACGTTTAAACTACAAGCCCGTGGAACCGAGCCTACCTAACGGCGGACTCCTGTGATTAAAACCCTCCCAGCCGCCTCCGTATGAGCCGTCGTTCGCGCCACCTTACCAACCCCCGTCCCTAAACTTCGTCCATGACTCCGACAAGCTAGGAACGCTGCCCTCCTTGGAACCTTTAAACGGGCCTCGATATAATTATTGCTCGACATACGTTACACCGCCCCGGCAGAATTACTACTACCAACCATCCCCAGGTTCAGGGATCATCCCTTTAACCAACGAACGCCTATGCAGAGCTGGCGCCGGAGACTCGACGTTTGCCCTATGGGCTGGAATTGAAGAGCACAGGTCGCTGACGAAATTCATTCGTGTGAACTCTCGTTGCGGCAACTTCGGGAATTTCCAATTAGTCGACGAACCCACGCCCCCGGGTTCCACGTTAACCACCTGCACGCTGGATCATTTAAACCTTTTCTTTCGCATCTGTGACGTTAGACAACTGCACGATAAACACAGGGGTTGTTTTTACATTTTGTAAAATGCGAGTTTTCTTTTCATTCTGAGTTATTATTAGGGCTATGTAGCTTTTTAGACAGCACGTGATATGAAATTATCGAATGGAGAATTTGGTTTTTCAAGGAAATAAGCAGGTTTGTTTGTGTAGGTGCATTAATAGAAACTTTCTTTCATTCTTTTCTTTTTTTCATAGAGAAAGAAACTTTAAAAAGTGCCTAATGTCCGATATTTATATTGCTAGGTTTAGAGGAATAACGTATCTAAAACTTCGTTGATTTACAGAAATCAGCTTCAGAGTTCTGTTTAATAGAGATCAATAGAAATCTGCAAAATTTAACTCTAAAAGCAAAGTATTTTCAAGTATAATAGAATCTTTATATCTCACTTAATAGATTTACACTATTTGACTTAAAGTACAAAGACTACTATCTAAATTCTAGAAAAGATTTTCCACCTCTAAATGGTCAAATTATTCATAATTTTTGTGCTTCAAAGTAATTTTCTTAAAAAATATATTTTTCCTAGTTGTGTCACTCTTCGAGTAAATCGGGAATATTTAATTTAAGATGCGTAACTATTTTGGAAAATACCATGGTCAAATTTAGTTTCTAAAGACACCCTGTATTGCCAGGAAGCGGAAGGAAAAGGTTGGGGCAGATAGACGCTTATCGAAGTGTCCCAGAATCTGTCGTTTTGCTACAGCACGACGTGTTGCTTTAATCCTGCCGTGTAATTACGCGCGTCAGCTCACGAGCGTAGGGCAAAGCTGCTCGATTCGTCGCCGACGAACATCACACCGGTAAAGACGTAATTTTGTTTTAATCTGCAGCATTGGCGAAACGCATCGTGGCAACTACATTAATTGACTATCCTGACTTTTTTAGTAATGCGAATGAACATTGATGAGCGCGGAAAATACTGTTAACTTTTCGCGCGCGTCGCTCTCGTCTCTAATCTCTGAAGTAGATATTAATTTAGATTATCTCAATAATGCATTATTGAGTAATAATAACATGAAATTTATGCAAAGTTAAAATATTTATTAGATCGAATTAGGTACATTATTTTCTATTATTTTTTAAAGTATCACAGATTCTGAAATAACTAAATTTCTTCAGGTCAAATATTTTGTTATAAGATACGAAATTATTAAAGGCTAAAAATAAATCTACGTATGATACTTTGCTCTATTGAAAAGAATATAATTAATAATAGAAGAAAATAACGTTCTTTCCTTTTACAAAAAGGATTTGCGATAATTCGCACTGTCAGGATGTCAGGTCTCGGGGAATGCATTCTTCCAATTACAAGCAATCACTAGAACTCTTGATGGTTCCTTCCTTCGCGGACAGCTATTTTCTAATCACCCTTCTCGAACCGTCATCACGATCGTTCTCAATGCAAATTAACTCGTTTACTCAAGATTCCCGAGTGAACGCGACTTTCATGTTCATCTTCGTTCACTTGGTTTGTTTTCTGCCTCGAGTAAGAGCGGTGAAACGAAACGAAGGGTTATATCCCATTTTCGTTACGTGCTTTTTCTGTGAAATTATTGGCAATTTTAATTTTGTGAAATTAAAAAGTGATGTTTTTCTGAAGAGAAAATATAATTCGACCGTTTGGCAATGAATCTTCTTCACTAGAAATGTTTAAAAAGTAAAACGAATTAATAGAAAGGATGGATAAAGCGAGTAACGAAAAAACAATATATCGACATAATAGAAATAAATATTTCGACAGACTGATGTGAAACTAACGATTAAGCTACGAATATTTCTGCAATTTGCCATAGGCACAATACCAAGAGATGCAGGTATTATATAAACAAGATTACATAAAAAAAAAAAAAAACGATGCAGCGTTTCCCATCAAAGTACCATCCGAAGTAGTATCGAATTTTTAAATGCACCATCCTGAGTTTGCATCATTTAATTAAATATCTTTGTTCGGAATTTTGAGTGGCCGTCCGTTTATGGCACAGACAAGTCCATTCCGTTCTTTAGGAAATTCTGAATTACATGTCCAGCTGTAAACTTAATGACTCTGAGGTCAGATAGAAACCCCGGGAAAGGACCAGCCGGAAGGGCACGATGGGCAGACGAAACCCAACAGCTGGTAGGGAGAATCAGCAACATAGGAGGACAGTTCATCATCAGACGTCGTACCGTGCGGGTGAAATACTACACTCCCAACAAGATCTTACCACCGCCACGTTCTTAACATCACACTTCACGTTTATACAACAAGTGCAAATACAGTGCTGGATTACTCTAACACTCGATCTATTAAACCTCTGCCACTTTGAGCGTTAATTCATTCGAGGTACACGATATCGATCGATCGGTTTGACCTAACCAGTTGCTCTTTAGTCGATAATTCGCAACAATCTTTGATAAAACGTTCTTCATCTGAGTTGGCATTTCTAATTCCTACTAACGTCGACGCGATGTTCCTACATCTGCAACGTACAAAATATAGATGTCTCTTAAAAAAGCGTTTCGTACGTTTAACATTCTATAAAACTGCAGTCAATGAAATTTAATCAAGCAACCTTGAAGAAGCAAAGCAACCGAAACACGTATCGAGACCACTGTGCAAGCAGATCAATGTACAAAGTACATATTTATCTGAAAGGTAAATCGGCTGCTGTCTGCGGAATAGCGGTCGTTCCGGGACTTGACATTGTTAGCTAATTGAAACGACGATACTTCTAAACAAGGATCTGAATCCAGGCAGCGTCTCTGTCCGAAGAACAATCCGGCTGAAGTACTCCCTCGCTAAACGATAGCTTTTGACGAGTGCGTAGACAGCATTATCAAAGACGCCTCATTCTTAAAGCAAGCATAATTATAGTTCTTCCGACAGACGGTCTGGTTACAATTCGTCCCTCGTTTCCTTCTCGATGCACTGAACACACTCATAGTCCCGTTTCAAACGACAAGTACCTTCGGGTGCAAGGGATGGGAGGTGGGCGAGGGTGCGAGCAAGGTTTGGATGGTTTGCCGGGTGACTAGGGGGTGGCGGAGTGGTGGGAGCTAGGAATTTAGCAACGAAGTTGTTGTTCAGGCGCACACTCCGCGAAGACTATATGCATAGATGAATGGATGAATGGATGGTTGGATGCAGGCACGAGGAAATCAACCCTCAGAACGGGCATATAGAACGGTACAATTGACGACTCTTTAAAAGAATGCCCATACGAGGCTGGATTCGCACCCCCTCCGACACCATTTCCATCTCCCTGCCAACGAAAGACAAAACACTGAATCTTCATTCTACCGTATTCCGACACGCTAGCCTGCACCCTCTCCTCCGCATTCTCTCACCCTTTCCCGCTCGCGCTTACTTCCACGTTCGTTCCGCGACCACCGCCTCTTCCCTCTATCTATCTTCTTCAGTGGCTGGCAAACTCTGTCCCTTTACTTTCCCTAAAGCAGCTCGCAATTCGCGATCGCAATTTTCAATTTCCGCCGACTTTTCAATTAGACTAAGAGGTGCCGCTTCTCGCCGCGCCTATGCCGGTTTCTTCACGGCGAGAGTATCCCATCATCACCACCCCTTCAAAAAAAAAAAAAGAAAAAAAGAGAGAGAGGAAAAAAAGACGGAGGAGAGAAAAAAAAACACGAGCGAAAAAAGAAGATGCCTGTGTCCCTTCTCGTGTACCGAGCACACGGCGCATCGAGAACGCCGTAGAGGATTGAAGAGCGAGAATCCTCTTCCCGCCTGCTGAGCCGACCCGCTGCAAACCGAGATACAACTCTCTCTCGGTGGAATTAGTTTGTTGCAACCAACCTCCGCAACTTTGCTCAAGGAAAGAGATATCAGCAATCGGAACGCCTTTTCGTTCGTGGAAATGTCGCCGCGGATAAATAAGACACCCCGTTTCTTTATGTTTAGCGTTGAATGGCGAAAAGAGGACTTACGTATGCGTGTTAATATATTGCTTCAAAGATTCAAAGAAGATTGTGTCATCGATAAATGTACCGTCATTGCCAGCTCATCAGAGTTAGCAAAACTCTCATCAACTTATATATTGTGATATTTTTCAATGGTATATCTCCTTTCGCTGATTTTCCAAACTAACTCAATTCCCAATTATAATTACATATCTTGCAATTATTTCCTTAGAAGAATAATACCTAGATCAGTCAAACAAAAATATATTTTCTTTTTATAGAAATAAGAATCTATATATATATAGTAATTAATAATTACCGTCAACTTTTCTCTATGGTAATACTGAAAATAACCAGTCGTATTATCGTTACTACAAAACAAGAACAACCCAAACATCACATCATACTAGACTGCAACTGTTTAGTTCGCAGCCGTATCAGTTCTTCTGATCAGGGATTGCCTTTCGGCGGAAATCAACGCAACTTTCGGTCGGCGATTGAAGCTATTGAAAAAAGCGTTCTTTGGGAAATCTTGAAGAGTCTGAAAACGCTAACAGACGAGCACATTTCGTTCGTGATTCCTCGTCGGCAGAGATAGGGACAGGGAAGTAATAGATAGGTTTGTAATCCATCGAGAGCTCGAGGCGTTTGGGAATGAGATATTTTGGAAGGGGCTGGCGATATCGGCAGTCGGCGAATGAAATGGCGCGTCTCTCGATCCTCGACGTGCCCTAGGGGGCCTGCTGCCGAATCGAGCCGTAATCCACCTTCTACCACCCCCTCGCAGGCTCACCATCCTCCTCGTTGAAGTTGTCTTCGCCGAGATGGGTCTTCTCTGTCACTTCGAATAGCTGCCGCTTTGATGCGAGATCTGTGTTCCTCGAACTGTCCAATTCGCCACTTTCAAACGCAAACTATCGATTCTACATGTGTTTTCATTTTCACTGTCCATCTACCCATTTAAAACTTGGATTTCTAACAAAATGACCGTGTTACAATAGAAATGATCTCTTCTGTGACGATAATTTCTCAATACACGAGGATTTTGTTGGATTTAACAAATGGAAGCATCGAGTTATTTTCAGAGCAGTAGTAATGCACGTAAACGGAAGAGAAACTGAACTTTCATTACTAGTCGGATCAGAATTCGCCAGAGGAAGGTAGCCGACCCCCGATTTTAATGCCCGTAAAAATGACAACAATGACAGTCGTTCAGCTTCGCGTTCCATCGTCGTTGCGCCCCCGGCGAGAGTCCAACTGAATGGAATCCTCCATTCTCCTCATCGTGATAACCGTACCTTCTGCAATCTCGATAACTGTCCATGTTCATAGAGGCTGATGCCATCCACGCTTTTTATTCGATCACGTATCGGACCTCACACGCGTATCGCGAGCTTCATCGCGTAATGTCTGAGAGTGTTATATGTAAAAGCGTCAAACCTTCCCTTTTCTGATAATTCCGTTAATAATAACGTCCAGCAGATACTAATTATTTGAAAAACCGTAGGAAGTAAATGAAGAAGTAGAAGTAAGTTCTTATTCTAGAATCTGAGATAAGTTGACACAATTCTCATATTTTGGATATATTCTTTAGCACTAATTTAATAATAACATAGCAGAAAGTCATCGAAAATTATTGTCTTCGCTAATAAGCACAATTATTCGTTAGTTTTTGACTCGAATGAAAGATAATAGGTTTTTCTGTATGGCGTTTAAAGTAACAGCAAGTTTAGTTACTGCTTCTAAAGCATAAGAAGAACACCAATCCCTCATATATCCAGTATTAAAGTCAAAGATTATACGTGACACGAGGAAAAGGTTGCCGCAACAAAAAAATCATAGATCAATTCTTTGTTCCCGTTTCGATCACGGCTGGATCGTAATTCTCGTCAACATAAAGCCATCCATCCTACGTTTTCATCAGGTTGCGGCAGACTGGAACATTAGCAATTCCAATATGGCCGCGGGCACGCTTCCGAGAAACAATGTCGAAGATTACCGACCGTGCGGGAACGTCAGCGAAGCTGGAGCATTCAGTGAAGGCGATCACATTGTTCGACACGATAATATTTGTCACCGAAAATAACGCCGAAAAACCGGGAAGGAATAGAGAGTCGGGGCGTATCCATTGAAACGCAGACAATGCGAGAGATTCATCTGGCTGCCCGCTCGTTCCGTTCTCGAATCCTCTTCTGCCGGCCGTCCAACCTGTCACGTGACACGCGCCAAATTAAAAACTCGGTTTCGCTGTTCCTTTTGCTCGGCCGACATCAGATATCGAGGTGGTTTATCGAAGAACCAGAACAGTCTGGAGGCTCAATCCCCTTTCTTCTATCTTCTTTTCACTTTTTAACTTCCTTTCCTAGAAAAGATTCCATGGCTAACTAGTGGATTCGTAATTCCTAATAACTGGAAATTTATTTTTTAAATAGACGGGCCAATTTGTTATCCACTATGCTGGAATGTTGCTGTTTATTTCAGCACAAACACTGCAATTGTGATAATTGATCAACAAATTTTGACTTAATCTTAAATCACAGAAACTATACAATAAGTTATGGATAAGAAAGATAGTTTTTCGGTAAGAAGAAATGATAAAAGACGAGAAAGAATATTCTAACGATTAGTTCCCTGCATTTTGTGTACTTCAAACATCACACAAATTATCAAACGGCATAATAATTTAAATATTCCGATTAATTTCGACGTCATCGATGAATCTCGTTTTCCAGTAGAAAATTCAACGCCAGTCAACGATTGTTATACCAGTTAACACGTTAAGAAACTCTAATACTGTATCAATTTAAAAAACGAAGAAATCGGTTCGAAGAAGCATGAAAATGGAATTCAAATGTACACTAAATGATCTCAGTTGGATTTCTATCTACAATCATTCCTAGACACTTAGTTCTTCTAATTTCCGAATACTGAAACTCATTAAGCTGGCAATATTTTAACATCTGTGATTGCTATCGTAATCGGTGCTGAACGAAATATCGCGAATGACGTCGAAAAGAACAAAAGGAGGAATGGATATTGAAAAATCGGAGAACCGCACGTTAGAGTGATGCGCGAGTGCAGGTAAATCGTGGAGGGAGAGATTCAGGTATGGGTGGCTCACTTTATAAAACATTGGGTCGCGAAGAAACGTATGCGCCGAGGCAGACGAATAAAACGAAAAAAAAGAGGCGAAGCAAACGCGACACGGAATACGCGTGTATTTTTTTATATCCAACAATAGATATTGCTTGCACGTCCGTAAAAATTCAGCCGTGACGCTGTACTTAGCGAAATGATCAGCGGGAATGGTAGGCAATATCGAAATTATTGTGATCCGCGGAAACCAGACAGAGAGTACAAGCAATCTATACTGAAACGCAGACATTATACTCGTGGCTTGGATTTGAATATCACGGCAAGCGATGTCACCGTGAGCTCTAATAGTTATTGAGAATGCATGTTCGCGAAATGCGCAGTCGGTGGGAAAGAACAATGCCAGATTTTGTTCGTTATTATTATTGTCTATGTATCTTAAGAAATCACGTATTCTGGGTAAATTAAATTTTTAGTTTCTCGTATCGCCGAAATTCAGTTATGAGTAATTATGCTATATAAGAAAGTAATTTCGTTGGTATTCTGGACTAATTAAAACATTAATAATTGATTAGTATTATTTGATGGGTTTAATATACACAGTACTGCTACTTTTTACTGTTTCCCTTCATTTCTCCCCTTTCTTCCTTCCCTTTATCTTTTCTCTTCCTTCTTCTCTTGCTTTTTTCTCGTTCATCCCATTCCTAAGGTATTTAAGATCGACTAACAAAAAGAGAACCGTTTAATTATCAGACTTCCACAAACCAAGCAACCTCTTTAATGCAAATTAGGAATTCCTTAATGCAATCAATATACACGTTCTTCCAGGTATTCTGATCGATATTTCCAAAATATCTTTCGCATATCATACCTACATCAAAATTTAAAATCTCAATCTCGATCTTTCGTCCCACCTATCGTGCAGAAGAAATGACGACCCAATAATTAGGCCAGATCAAATGGAGCAGTATCTAAACCGGAGGATGCGAAGTTGCAGGAGGGAACCGCAGCTCGGCCGGCATTTGACTGACGGAAACGAAGTGTAAGGGACGACCTTAATCCCTGGCCAACCTTATTTTTAGAACGACGAACTCGGATAGAGCCAGGGTAGCCTGATTGAGATGGAATCGGCGAATAAAAGAGTTGTAAATAAGAGATAAAAGAAGGTCGGGATGGAACAGCGTCTGAAGTGACTGGTCGTGTCTAGTGGGACAAAGTACAGTTTTATTGGCACGCAAAGGGGCATGGCTGGGTCAATAACTCGCATTTATAGCTTATAAATGATTTCAGTCACCGCGGGGAAGGTGCATTAGTCCGTATTTAGGCGCGTGACACGTGGTTACATACACGACGCGTGAAAATCGGGACAGAGAAGGACCCGCGTGTCTGAAAATGCGCCACCTCTTAAGGAACTATAAAGCCAGCTAGCTGACTTTTTGTGGCTAACAGTTTTCTTGGCCCCGCAAGTCTGCTAAACATTTTCTCGGGAAAAGGCGGTAGTAAAAGTAGATTCACTTTTGGCTCGGGAAAACAAGGGTCCTGTTGCGAAGTAGCGTTTGCAGGTCGATGAGGTGACGAGTTAACGTATTTCAAGTAGTAAAGTGTACCTCCAAGATTGAACATGTCTATGTCGTTCATCGGTCCTAGGAAGCTTTCCATGCTTATTGTTATTGATATTGTTATTGATAGTATGATTTAGTGAATTAGGATTCGCAGAATAAGAATTTTAAAAATTGGTATTCTTAAAGATGATCGAACCTTGTGTGATTTAAATTTACATATTTGATTGCTACTTCATAGATGATTCATCTTATAAGATTTAAATATTTATTGCCTATAGTTCATACTATTATTATTATTATTATTACAAAAAGAAAGATATTTTTATACACGATTATTTTATATCAATCGTATGAAACACAATTTCTATATTATGTAGAAAATAATTCAAATATGATTGTTTAAATAAATCATAACAAGTTCAATTAAATTAACGACTAATATCAAATTGTATACACGAATGTTCTAAAGTTAGAAAGTTTTCGTTCATCACCTACGCCTCTAAAAGATCAATCGATAGAAATTCTGCTATTTTTCAAATAAATAATAATTATTAATCATAAAATATTTAGAAGAACATCGTTCCCGTGAGATCGAATTTCATGTGGACGTTGAAAGGAGCTTCGCAGTCGAAGTTCAGAAAGTAGACGTCCTGCCATAAAAACGTTACGACCGCGTTATTGCGTACATATTTTAGTGGTGCGTGAGAATGCTAAGAAGCGGAAGTAATCATGCGAAAGGACAACTGTAAGAGGCAATAATACTCTCGTGACCTACGGACAGGGGTGATGTATCGTACGATAAAAGGCGAGCAGGTTGATGGTTAAACAAAGAATGCGTTCAGGGGAATGACGTAGACTTGAAAAGCGGTGTATTATAACAGAAACATCGTTTTATTTGGCTCCAGGCCGAAAGGAAATTCTCCATAAACGCTTATCTCGCCAAACGCACAACCAATTTCCTCCCATAATATCGTTTACCGAGAAACCTTTCAAAAAATTAAACCAGGCATTCTATCATAAATTTTGTAAATTCCAAGGCAACACATATTAAAATCCGCCAATATGTAGCCTAGAAAGCGTACTGAAATAATTTTGTGAAAAACATAGACATTTCTCAACCTGCGAACCAATGATAGTGATATAGCAAGGAAAGTTGAATCAATTAATGCGCATCATGTTTAACCATGCAATTCATTACACTTATTTTTCTTATATTATATTCACTTGTATGTAAAGTGTCTGTAGCTTCAAGTAGAATTTTTACCATGATCTCTGATGAACATATTTGCAATACTGACGAAATGTTGAGACGCATCGTCCTCAATGGCAAAGCTCACACCTGATTGCCTTGATTCTAAAAATTTTATGATACCAGACTGCGCATGTGTCAAATCTATGATTAACTTCTATGATTAAGCGTCTTATAATGTATGACTTAGCATTGTGCATTACATATTCTCTGTCCACTAGTTGTCTTCTAGCACGATTGATAATTAAATCCAACGATACCTATTCCAATAAACGATTGCCCATAGAGTTCGGGATTGTCGTTACACAAACTTGCCAGTGCGTAATCGCAACCTCTATCGCTAAGAGCTTACACAGTTCTTATTTATTACACTAATTACGTGTTCATTTATTACGAACTGCCTGCCAGTATTATTCGAAAGTGAACCTCAAAATATATATAATCCAGGATCATCTATCAAAAAATAGGAGGAAATGGCACAGTATGTGGAAGGAGTTGGGGCGGAGCCAGACGTCGGTCATCTTGGATTAAAAAAGGAAAAAAAGGGGCAAGGAACGTCAAAACCGAGAGGACCCCGAACAATTTCCATCGCACGAGCACGGTTTCGTTTGTCGGACGCTTCCAAAACACGACATTGCGTTTACACGGTGGGAAAGTGGACGGGACGGGGGAGGTCAGAGGGTGCGCGAGGGTGGCAGGACAGCGTCGTCGACGCGTGCAGCACGTAGGTTGATAGCCAAAAGCAGCGGTTGGCAGGACAGGGGAACGTGTCACGCGATCCGTGAGTAATTCGCACGAGCCGAGGCCCGAGCCTGCCTGCCTGCTTAACAGAGTGTTATAATCTATTTACGTTAACATTACCAACGTTTAACGTGGTTGCTCCGCATCCCCGGGGTCAGAGAAAGGGGTTGGTTGGGTAGGAAGGAGGTAGAAACAGCCGTAGAAGGGGTAGACCCGGTAACGTATCTCTCTGTCTCCCTCTCACTTTACTATGTCACTGATTCTCCGTCTCTCTTCATCTAGCCAACGTTTCCTGCCGTTCTCTTTAGCCACCTCTGCAGCAGACAGCACTCAAGAATTGTCGCGGCCACGTTAGGGCTTTTGGAAACAAGCGTTAATTCGTGCGGTCGCTCGCTCTCGCATTAATCGCGGCTTCGTGCATGCCTCTGTGCGTCACTCCGTGTCCCAGTTGCCATTTCGCCGCATGGAATCAAGTGTACCGATTGGAGCGATGCGACGAAAAAAGAAAAACCACCATTTGTTACTAGAATTTCGAGTTACGAATTATATGCTTTGACAGGGATGTCGTCGTGTTAGAGGTTTCGCGTGTTTCGCTATGAGAGAATATGAGAATATTGGATCACAGAGAAGTAATGTGTATCGAAACTAAAAAGATGTTATTTTTATCATGACCGTTAATACGAAGGTAGAATAGATGTTAAGGATTCAGACTAATTTAAGAATCGTCAATAAAGAACTTGTAATTGCAAAATAAAATTGTATGTTATAAAAGCCGATAAATTTCTAAAAGATTGTAAAATTAGTGCTCGACAACAGTTTCCATCGATATCTCCTAACCTTCCTCGAATCCTGAAAAAATCAAATGTTCATCCCGATGTACCCGAAGTTCCTTCCTTCGAAATCAATATTTCCATTCACTAAAATATTCTTATGTACTCACATTGAGATATCTGTATATTAAAGATGAAAATAAAAATTTTCCATAAGAATAACTCTACCCAAAAGTAACAGAGATAATAAACTTTTCACGGTTCTCGATGATCGCAGTCGACAGACAAGGAATGCCCGAGATCCAGACAGAGAAACGAAGTTATCGTTGTTCGTACGCATAATTTTCCTTTGTGCGTTCTAAATTCAATACACAGCGAACGTCAGAAATCTCGTGGCGGTTAACATAACGACAGCGATTATGGAGTGAGACGGCGCGCGGTAGTCCGAATCTCGCACGATTCCAGGCATATTAGCAGCACACAATGAGGCGCAAGTTCAAGTAACAGAGCATTGTACGGAAGCGGAGGCGGCAGTTGGTCCGTGAACGGATTACGGACACATTCGTGTTGTAGAAGGTACAAGGCTCACCGCCGACAGCCAGAGGAACACGTACCTCTACGTACGTTCCGTTTGAACGAGCCTGTAGGCAAAGAGGCCTCCGAGCGTGTACATCCACGCTCGGCATATGCACGACAATACGGGCTAAATGCCCAGCTCCAAGCAAACCGGCAACTAACTCCGCGAAACGTCCTGAAACTTTAGATGCGATTATCTGGAGGTTATGTCGTAACAATTATGGGGCTGCCACTCCGCGGAATCAGGCGACTGCTAACTTGTTTGCTGCGCGCACACCTATTGTCCTTCTGTCACAAATAATTTTCGAGGACGCGGGCTAATGGACAAGGAAGCCTGCGCGTGGAAACCGACGCTGTAAAATCACTCATATATGACGTTCTTTGGCCCTCTCTTTCGTTTCGGTTATCAGAAGGAGGTTAATCTACGAATTTCATTGAATATAGTTAATTAAGTAATAGGTATCGGAAATTTGTTATCATAATTATCTAGGGAGTTAAGTGATCGGCAACAGATAGAGTTCGTAGCATGAATAGTTTCAGTTGGAAAGTATATGGATACCAGCTGTTTTAAGTTATAAAGATACTTAAACAAAGACTTTGGGCAATTGAGTTGCCGTTAATGATTTCAGAAATGAACGCCAGAAACAGCAATGGACATTACATTGAGAAATAATTGATAAAATTTTTGATAAAGAAAATTAATCTCCCTTTCAAGGATAGTTTCTCAATCAACCTAACATAACATGGTTCATGGTTCAAACTCCGTTCAAGTATCTGACTCTTTATGTAATAAATTATATGATAGAAAATCACTCGTTTTTATATCCAAACCAGTCATGCCAAACCAACTCTGTCTCTATCACAGGTAATAATTACTCAAATCAGACGGCAGAATTTACCTATTCTGGACGCTCAATTTTCCTTCTTATTGATCCCGCTAAAATACGGACGCAATGGCTGTAAACCACAAAGGTGTTTCCTCGGGGTGCGGGCGCGGACCGCGCGAAGAAAAGAAACGACGAGCTGGCACGTCGATAAAAAATCCCTGTCCAGCGATTGTAAAATTTTATAGTCGCGGGGAATAAAGATGGTATCACAGGCGAAACCGGGACCTCCCGTTATCGGTACGCACGAGAAGGGGAGAAGTTTAATATTTGGCCGTCTACGGATTTCTGGCAGGGCTGGGGGAGGAAGGAAGCGCCGGCCACTCAATGCGTTTGGGGACGATAAGCGAGAGAGAAGGCGAGAGGGAGAAGGGTGCCTGCCGGGCTTGACAAATAAAATCTGAACAACCTGCTGCTTCGTTGTTTACCGAAGGATACCTGCGGCATTAACGGTACAGGTGGAAGGGGGTCTTGCAGGGAAAACCAAATATGCGACGATAACAGAATGACTCCCAGGTGGTGTCAGCGATTTTTTCGTGGATCCACCGCCCGCTATCAACTCTTTCCGTGACGCGACACTGTAAACGTATGCGTGCATCTTACCGATGAATTTCTGCTGCTTCCGCACAATCAACACGACATGATTGCTTCATTTTCGATATTCGTTTCGATCTCGTTGATTTAGTGGTAATTATAGAAAGTCGATTAAGTGAGATACCGTGTCAATGAAGTTGTTACACTTTACTATCGACACGCGCTGTTTGTAACACTATTCTTGAAATATAATATTGTGCAGATATTGTTTAACGAACTATTAATTTTGTAAAAATATATTTCCTATCGATTTTACTCAAACCAGCCTCTGAGAAGTCGGACTGGTCAACTTCGCTTTTAATACATTTTTTTATTTTATTACTTATATATATATAAAGCATGTGAAACAAATAATCGCAAATTCTATATTTGAAAATATTTGTATCGATCATCACAATTTTTTACTTTTCAATTTACGGAGTTGACCAACGTAAATTCTGAGTGATACAACATTTACTATGAGTTTTTCGAACTACCCAATATTACATCAATAGGGTCGTCTCATACAATACTTTACCAACTAATAATGTTAGTAAATTGACAAGTTGCAAGCTACAGATTTCTTTCCTATAATTTTATAATCATTCGTAAAATTGATTTGTGTCTTGTTGAATTATGCGAGGATATTTACTAATGTTGGTAACTTATGACTTGTAAAATTTCGTCAATAATCTATTAGTTCAATTGTGTAGGATATTCCACATGGCAATAGTGCAATCTTAAACAACTAAAATAAAATAGAATAAACGGAATAAGTATACTTGAATATACAATTTTCCATTCTCGATGACGTTAATAGAGGGTTAACAGGGAAAGACGGTGCATTTCATCACCTAACCGTATTCATTTCCGGTTGGCGAAGGAGCTCGAAGACAATTCCTCGTGGCGCATCTAGCGTATCCGGGCGAAGAAAAACACAACCGAAGCCGGATGAAATCGGATGTGACCGCGTTCTCTTCGTATATTACGGCAGACTCACCCCTCCCGGTGAGCCGTTCGCGCTGAGAGCGATATGAGCAGCACGTGGTGCGATGCGGTCGTCGTACGTGGTGGCTGGTATGGTGGTAACGCGTACGCAGAGAGGAGGAGGGCCGTGTCGCAACGCGGCTGAGAATTACTCGACGAACCTGGCCCCCTCCGCGAATTATACGATTCACCTGCTTCCTATTTTACGACGTTTATATTACACCGCGTGCTCGAATCTTACCTCTGTCTCGCCCGCGGTCGCGGACTTTTCTTCGCTTTCTCGACGTTTGTTTTATCGTGGGCGAAATGAAGCTTTCGAAATTTCGGGAGCTAACGTTTTACCACCTTCACATTTTCACCCGTGAGGTCGTACGTGGAATAAATCTTACACAGCTGTGGACGAACCTTGCTTAGTGGTCATTTGTTTAAGAAACACTAGTATTTGTTTTTTATTTTGGTTGTTGATTACAAGGTAATTATTAAGGAACCGATACGAAGATTAAACAGAGATTTGGATGGTGATCGATTTAATTTTAAGGTATTTTCATATAGGAAATTATTATTTCTTTATTGGTAATGTATTCATAGAAAATTATATCGAAAACGAAGATATCTAATTTTGGAACGCCATTTTCTAGATATCTGTAAATAATATTAAATGTTCTAAAATCATGTTACTCCGAAATCCTTACTATTACCTATATCTCAGAAACACCAAGTGAAATTTTATGAAGTTCAACGTACAGAACACATGGTACGAATTAATCACCACAACTAATTTACATATCTTTTGTATAACATAGTATATTTTTGTGAGAAACTGAAAGAATACGTATGTGTTTCAACGGGAACTTGAAATACATTTAAATCAATTAACGTTATCTCAAGAACGTTCCACCGGTATTTCATGGAAGTAAAATAATCAAGTAAAAGATTCGAGTCTTCGAAGTCCTCTAGAAAATTATTTATGTTCTAAAAACCCTTGAAACAGACGGTAGTCGAGTGCCTGCTACCGGTCGTACACCCTTCGTTCTGCGTTTATATATACAGACTAACGCCACGACCTATGACACTGTTTAGTCTAGTTCATGGTCGCCGACAAACAGGCTATAATCCTGCCTATTTTCGTAGACCTGTCGTGACAGATGCTCAGCGGTATCGACCTACCAATTACTCATAATACATTCCTGTTTATTCCAAAGGGAGATTGTTTAGTGTTCTCTGAGAATTTCTGGAAGTACTTGACGAAGAAAGTAACCCATTCAAACTGCATTCCTTATCTCCTGTGAAGCTTTCTTAAATAAAATCAGTGAAAAGAAGGAGTGTATTTTGGAGGACACGATAAGTCCAAAGTTCACAGACTGTGTATAAAATGTTTAAATTACAAGATATTTCTTAGAAGCTGGTTCGATTAAATCACGATTTGAAGATTATCATAGAAATACATTTTACGAACGTTATGATTATATACGATATATATGATAGAATGTGACAAGTAACAATTACAATTTATTGTTCACCTTGTTCTATAATCTTTCTTTATCCTCAGACAGTTTGTCATTCCATTCTCGAACAATTTTTCATTCAAGTTTCCAGATTTTCAAAAGTTGCCCATTAAGAATATACTGTAAGCATTGAATATTTTTCAGTCATTGTTACACGCTTACAAAGTCAATGCAACGTTATAATTATTAATTTTACGAATAACAGTATTATCTCTTTTCGTCGATAATCGATTTTAAATCGTATAAAATAAAACTTGATATCTACGCTCTCAAAATGTCAATATATTTAAAGAATACGTTTCTGTCTGATAAATTTTTGAAGAATAAAAATGTACACAATTAAGAGAAATCGTTCTTCTCTGGAGAAGATTTACCCACGGTACATGTATACAGGTCCGCTAATGCCTGAGACCGTATAGATTGTTGTTAATGGGAGTTATAAGGACGCATTAGCCTGATAAATAGTAATGGGGTTTATTGGCGGAAAATCAGAAAATATGAGGAGGTCGCGTCTCCCTCTTTTCTTGGCCCATGCCTGGGTACACGGCACGCCGTTGCATTTTCTTGGGGTCTGCCACGCCGAGACCATAAGCACGTATATATGGACCTGGACTTTATTATATTTGCTGACCATAAGGAGGCTTCATCGGCTATTTCCGTGAAATACGGCTTTTTGAGGGCTTCTGCGATCATTCTTCCGTTCCGTTGTTTTCGTGTATCCTTTCGTTTCTCCGAAAGATACCCAACACAAGAGCTTCCTTACAGTGTAATTAATTACTGAATGAACGTTTTCCACAAAATTAAATACCGTAAAATCTAAAATAAAATGAAATAGTAGATTGTAATTATTACAATATATATTTAATGTATTTTAATAATAATTGCGACAATTAAAATATATAGTTCCTATTTAGGAAAGTACAAAATATTTGTCGAAGAATTTTTTCAGAATACTCTTGCAATTAATAGTTGATGATTCTTTAAATAATACATAGCAGATATGGAGATGAATTAAATCATACCACCTTATAGGTGATTCTACTGACAAATATGTTAAATGCATAAAATTTTACAAATAATTTATTTCGATCTTCTTTAAGAATTTCTGTAGACTTAATATATCTTGAATAGATTTGAACGGAAACAAAAATTGAAACTTTTTATGATACGGCGAGTACGTAAAGAGAAGATCGTTAGCTATGGACGAATGGAATTTGATAACGATAAAGGAAGCCTACAATCATACTTGGGATATATTTTTTAATGAAACTGTATACATAAAAGTGTGTAACTGAACCCATCATATATGATGTAATAACAATAATAAGTGTATTGTTCGATTTTTTTAAATTTCCCAAAAATACTTTCATATGCATCCACCTTATTTTGAAATATAAAGTTTTCTACAAACGTCATATATGAAGATTAATCAATAGCCATCTTTTAAAACTTACGATCTCAATCATAGAAAAATCTCTCCTACGTGTACAAAAGAGTTCGTTGAAATAATCGGGCGACTTTTTTCCGACGGTTCGCCCTTCAATACCGGGCAAATATTCGCGTGGCGGGGAGAATCAAAGGTTGGTTTTGTACTTGTTCGATGATTAAAACGTCGTTTCATATCGGCAGCCGTGGCGTTATCCAACTCGGTTCGCTCGAAAAAAAGGGGGTGGTCCACAGGGATGCTGGCTGGAGCGGGGGTGGCGAGCAGGGGACAATTAACGTGCAGCGAGTACACAATACCTTTTCCCAAACGGCTCGATGTGAACTGCACACTTGTTGCTTATCTCCGCTTCGGCGTAGACATGTCTGTAACACGTTAGGATAACATGTTTAACATGGTAGATAGCTACTTATCAGTTGGTCTTGTTTGCCGCTACACCATAAAGCCCGTTATAAAGTCCAGACAGAGTGTCACGGTGTCCTATAAATTACCTGTACCGTTTGTTGAAAAACGCGCGCTGCTTGCGTTATCGAAACGACAAACCTCGTGGCGACTGAACCTGATTTCATATTTACATGGCAGATGTGGAGAAAGCTTTCTGACGAAGGTAACGTTCGAGGAATTTCGTTGCACAGACGATATGAGAAGAATTTGGCCTCGTTATGTTTGCCTGTATAAGTCTTAGGATCGTTTACGCTACAGAGTTACCTGCAATTACGTAATATTATACTTGAATGATTTAAAGAAATTTGACGTTTCGGGCACGATGAAAATAGTATGGAGTTGGAAACTGATTATTTCTTCACTCGATGATATATGATTTAAATCTCGTTTTATACATCTCGTTCTGGTACAGAATAAAGTCTAGTTTCGAACAAAATTCATATATAATACGACACATCGCTTAGTCATTCAACGCACTCAGTGATGCAAGTACATTTCCTTTCAAAGACAAGCTGTATGTTGATACCTTAATGGAGAATTTAACTGTGAAAAAATACACGGAATGTAAACAATATGAAAAAATGTATAAAATATCTAAAGTGCAAGTATTCTTTATTACAGTATTCAGTGAGTAAAACAAATCTCTCCTCGGGTTTCGTTTCTTTAATTGAATCCACTAAAATATACATTTACATAAATATATTCACAATTTACTGATGAATACAAAATTACTTATAAAATTACACGGCAGTAAAGCGCGAATGTTGATTCTAAAATTGGCTTGTTCGGCCAAGATACAAAATAAATCTTGATCTTCGCAAAATTAAGAGTAGGTACAACGAGTAAGTGAACCCTTTACCCTTGGCTTGTTCTTCCGAAAGACGGCGGCCATATCGGTGGCTGTAATTCGGCACTGGTTTCGTTCGCATAAATAATGTCTTGGGGACTGGAGGTTCCCTTTCCTCGAGTGCGTACCCTTTGTCTTCCGTGTTAGAGGAACCGGTACAGCAACGAGTGGCCATTTTAACCCCTTTTCCTCGCGAGACATAAATAATGATCGTTGCTAATTTGGACCTGGTACAGCCCTTGGCCGGCGGCGAACGTAAACCGCGCAATTATAATGCCGCCACATTAGAATTTATACCGCTTCCCGGCAGCCAGCATTCCTCCTTCGTAACCTTTTTCTAAAGCTTATGTCCTTAATCCAGTTGAAATATTTTTCCCGCAGCCGTATCGACCCCCGGATTTTCGTCAGGACTTAAGCCATTTAATTAAGTCAGGCCCACTGGTCGGTAATGTCGTTCGTCCCCGTTTCATAGGGAAACAACACCATCGGGAGTGGTATCCTTACGCGGTACTCATGTTACATAATCAGAGAAAGTAAAGCCCCGATGGAAAATCTTGAAGTATTCTTCGGTGACTTTTACGGGGCAAAAGTACGTAAATTGCGATGGATTTTAAATATCGTGGGAATTAAATAAGATGAAGGTGTTAAGATAGAGATATAGATAATAATCGTACAATAGAGGCTTTGGCAGTAGTATATATTAGCTTAACATGATTAGAAAATTGAAAGAAAATTAAATAAATTTCTGATTATCTGGCGGTGAATTTATTCTCACGGCGAATTACGAAAGTAAGTATTTACGAATCTCCAATTCTGTAATTTTTAAATTCACGCTATATATTTCTTAAGTAAATAGATACATTTGATACGATCTTTCAAATATAAAAATAAGCCACGTTTTAATTAAGCGTTCAATATATATGAATTTTACCAAATAGTTGTCATTTAATATAACAAAACTAAAGATTTTCGCGAAGTGCATCAAAGATTTGCTAAATTTGTGCTATTTGACAATACCTTAAATATGAGGAGAATTAGGTATTTCAAAAAATTTATACGTACACAAACATCGCTTACATATTTCTGATACTTTTATTATTTCTGGAGAATTCAAGCCCAGATTAAAACGAAAATATTCATTATTTAATTATATATAAATTTGTAAGTAGAAAGCGATGTTAACGAAATAAGAGGAATATCAGTGGCGTAACAAATTCGACGTTTTATCTATTGTGAACTGCGGGAGAACCGATTGGATGGGGCGCGAGAAATTGCGATATTTCTAGTGTGTAATGCGCGGCAATACGCGCGGCGTTAAATCAAATCCAATTTGAGCTCTTGCGCGTTGCACACCGTGGCATAGAGTACCACCTGACAAACTCATTGGTCTGACAAATTGAATCATTCGCTGTTCAATCGCTTTACATGCACGTGTGTGTATGATCGTCGAACGTCTGTCGCGTTCGTTGTTCCTCGCAGCCCTGCAATTGCTGCAACGCCGTCGATACATCTACCCTGACTGCGTCTTCCGTTCCCTCGATCAACGTAAGTTTCATGTAAATCTCTGTTAATACGATCAATTAAATGATTAAATGGAACGCCATGTAGATCGGTCTCAGAGTAACGATAAAAATAAAATGTATATATAACAAGTAACTGATATTAAAATGTTGCTTTCGATCTTTAATTTTCTTCGACGTGTCTTTTTCGTTCAGCTACGATATTTAAAATCGAGTGAAATGTAAGTAATTAAAAATTGTATTCTATAAATCATCAATAAATTTGTTTTAGAAAATATGTATCAAAATAGTATCAAACTGAAAATATAGCAATAGTTTTATAACATTGACATTGTGAACTCGGATAACAAAAGCTTCTATTCTCTAATTATACATCTTAACATATATGTATACAATCCAGATACACAGTATGTTAAAGATGTGCTCGAAACTAGAGTGTAACGACACTGATTAAAGTAAGATGAGTCTACTTAACTGAACGTGATTTGTGTCAATTAAACTAAAAGGACCTATGTAAGCACGACAGGAAGTCAAACAGAAATAGTAGAAAAATTCTACCATCATATATAATCATCTCACTATAAAACTGAGCAAATAACAAGGATTCAATTAATATATCAACTTCGTGTAATTTTTACTTATTTTTTCGTAAAACAAAGAACCATTAAATAAACACTGAAATTTTGGTAGTTCTACCGAGCATTTAGACGATTTCCAAGGAAAACAAGCAATTTTCCAAATGGAAGCGAAGGTTGTCGTTGCGTGAAATCCTTCCGTGGACCAATCGCGGGTAGAGGAACGCACATGCGGAGCGCACATGCAGAGCGCATCGAACGCAGGATGCCGAGGCGTTGGCCGTGTGACGTGGTCACACGGTGTGTGACGTGTGAAATGGAGCACGGTCCCTCCATAATTATATGTATCCTATCCCCTATCTTCGATGTCGGTACGATCAACGTGCAACCGGCACGAGCGCAAAACGTGGAGAGTGCATTGATGCAGCGGCGCCTCCGGTGCACAGCGTGCATGTGCATCGCCCACCCATCGGACGTATGGATCGTTCCCCTTCATCCGCGCCACCCCCGATTCACCACGGATGACTGGTCCATCGTTTCGACCAGCAGGACAATCGAGATCATTGCATCGCATTCCCGTGTATCCGACGATTCGCTGAAATTAGTGGCCAGTGCTTTCGGTTAATTATTGCCATCCACCGAAAACATACGACGATCCGCTTTATTTCACCAGAACTTCGAAAAGTTCGACTGTTTTGGCTGTGATGAGGTGTTTTAATTGTTCAATCAAGGATCGAGCTACAAGCTTTAAGCTTCGATATAATCTCCGATTTATAGAAGCTTTAATATTTGAATATTTGTATAAACTTTCAACGTATAGTTACGTCGTTTGAATATATAAAATAAGAGCGTTTTGAGACTTTATTAGTATGAAGTATGGTTAATTAATGTCATATCAACTACATAAATATAATTAGTAATAGATACTATTGTGTTTTCCAGATTTAGGAGACTAAATCCAGAAGATGGCAACAAAAAAGAGAAAAATCAGGTCCAAAAGTCAGAATAACTGTTCAAGAAACGTGATTCTGCTTCAAAACAAGAGCTTCATTTCGACAAAAAGATACGCTGCAACAGCAGCGACTACGCTTGAAAACAAGAGTTTCCTTCAAGCAAAGAATACAGAACCTTATTAGGAAATGGACCAAATGCGCTTCGGAACTTCAGCGAGATTATGCAAGAAACTGACCCACATTTCAATCGCGTAAATAGCTTTTTTCTTCCTATCTTCCTATTTGTAATTACGGACACACGGCATTAAATGGACATTTAACTGACACTTATATATTTACAGGAAATTAACAAATGCAAAGATACATAGAATATGTTAAAATATGAAAAATATTCAAAGCAGCAATATGAATCTTTATTTAGGTGCCATTTCTTTGAAATTGTGTTTATATCTATAAAGATACGATCTCTGATACTCATTCCATCTTACGATACTTTCTATGAAACAAGGAACAGATGATCGAAATTCGAATGACAGACTGTATTTCCAAGGAAGTACATTCGATTAACCGCAAAAATCACGACCAATGATAGCGAGTGTCAACGTAAGGGAGATAATGCCCAGATACGTATCGAGCAAGCGCTGCACGTAATGACGAGCACGAATGCACGTAACATGGATGCGCGCGATACAACTCGGCCCGGATATCGTAGTGGGCGCACATGTGCATCGGTGATGTTTCGAGCTAGAACGATTTCGGAGCGTCGAATTACGCGGCACCGGGTGCACGTGCAGTAGGCGCCTATTGCACAAATCACACGCATTATTGACTACCTTTGTATTTCTCCGGCCGACGCGCCATTGTCCGTGTCACGTGCGTTTCCTTCTCTAAGTAGCACAAATAAACCGAGAAAATTTGCTTTATGTACTTAAAATCATCTGCAATTTCAATTAACGTTTTAGACAGTTCTCTTCGATAGAATATAAATCCACTTACATATTGGACCATTTAGAAGAAAATTAGTATAATGATAGTAACTAAAATCTCACAAAAGTATTCGAGATCTGTGTGTAAAATTAATGAACACAGATTATTGAAATTATTTCAGAATACAATTAAAGGTATTAAATTTTAATCCATTTATTTAGTAGCTTTTAATAATTCACAAAATAGGAATCTCTAATTACGTAATTTTCAAAATAAAGTACACAGCAGAAATGTTGCAAGTTTCAAAGAATTGGCGATCTTGCAAAGTGGCTATCAATGGAACTGAACATATATAGCAGAAGATTCAGGGTGGTCAGTGAAAGTGGTCCATGTCCCCAGTGGCCTCGAAATCTCAACTAGAAACCTCGGTACCCAAGACTGGCGCCAGACTTGTCTGCATCTGTTTGGAAGATGAAGTATCTGGCTGGCTTTTCCTGCCTCCAAATCCGTTGAGAAGTGTTCGACCTGCAAACCGGCTTCCGTTCGACCCTCCAAAGACGAACACTCGAAGGGTACTCGATCCATCGACAAACCTATCGTCCGACTTGCAAGTCACACAGAGAGACAGACAGCCGGTCGTGTTTTCTTTCGAACGAGATCCTCGGGAGAGGGAAGTTTATTTACGCGTATCAAGCCTCCTGCCGTCTTTACGATCGTCCACGATATGCTTCGTGTTAACCGGATCTCTGTTAATGGTTCAACGTGTTTTCACAGAGCAAACGGAAGCCTGCTGCTGCTCTTTACCATTTGACATTTAGAAACTGGGAATTATTAGCGATGTGCTATCATTGCAAACGATCGACTGTGAATAAAGTTGTATCTTGAAGTCGTCTTAGGCTGAAACTTTAAGTATTTCATTTCATTTTTGTTTGATTATTAATGTGCGTTGGGAAAATATACGGACAATACTAAAATTTTAAAGAGTCATTGATCAAATTGAAATTATTTCTTTGAAGTAATTTTGGTGGTTATTTCCATTCATCTAAGCTTCTATGTATTAGGTTGTCAGAAAAGTTTCTTTCGTTTTATGAGGAAATAATAGACACACAAAGTTTTTTGTTTTATATTATTTTGTCGAATTACGTACGATCCATTTTGTTTTGTTGAGATAGACACTACAACATTTCACAGACGTGGTTTCACGTTTGTATGAAGGTGCATTGTTGTAAAAAACACGTTTGCAAAAGGAAGACACTTTCCGGACAATCTAATATATACACCTAATACGCGTGTATTCAATTCCTTTGATCGAAATATGAAGGAAAAATAAAATTATAATTGGGATGTTGAAGCCACTACTTAATTGCTAATTAATTACGAATTAAATATTTATTTTCCTTAGTATATAGGTATAACTCCACCTGCCATGCAGGACTTTATCGAAGAAACATGTCTGTATATAGAAATTACAAGCTAGTATAAATCGAAGTCAAGAGTTGCCCTAACCTGTCTCAAACGAGACAGGGGCTTCCACGTCGACTTAAGAAAACTACCAGCCCTTCATGGATGTTTCGAGTGGCTCGACTCGATCTGTCATGTTTACACGAGATCGTGTATACCCGATACAACCCCTCACTAAACTAGATGATGTTTGTTTAAAGTCCCCCAGCTCTTCTGCTAGAATAGACGTCGATTCATCGCATCTAAAGGTCCTCGTAAGCCTAAGTAAATGAAATTACTAGTTTGGAAGTACTAGCCATTCCAGGTTTTCGACGATGTCGGATATCTTAATTTCTCATTTGCATCTTTTGATTTCACTTTATTAGATTGCAAAAAGATTCGTAGATTAGCTTTCGATCGGTGAAAGAAAATATAAACTTAAGAAAATACACGTAAATGCTAATCGTCATATTTACAAACCACAGTACAAAACCTTCACTCAAAATTAAAGACCTTGAATTGAAAAGAAGGTTTTTATTCAGGAAGGAATTACAAATTTAAGAAAGAAACAAAATCTCTGATTAGGATATTTTACTAAAAAAAAAAAAAATTAAAATAGAAATCATCGTCGAATATTTCCAAAACATCTTTCCTTCCAAAAATCTTCATAATAATTTTTTTACTACCTTATACTTTTATAATTTTAAACACATTGAGGACGATATCTAATAATTACTATGAAAAATTTGATGGTGCCTTAGTAAACTGAATACAATGCTGGAAATGATCACTGACACATTATATATATATATATAAATTTCGAACATTAAAACAAAGATCGTATACACTATGTTATGTCATATATATATTTTGTTATGTTAGTGCAATAATATTACTCAAGAAGTAGGAACTTGGTATAAATTTCAACAGCACGATCGGTACTGATTGCATCCATTCCTCTTTCCACACGGAATGCTATTCAGGCGACTTTCTGTATTACTCTGGCTTCCTCGTGAAAACTTGTTAGACGTTGATCGCCTAGCTCGTCAGAGGGTTAACCTTCTGCGATCTAACTATGCCTCCTAGGCGATAGCGGTGTCAGATATTATCATTCAAATGTATCTTTCAGTTTCAGACTGGTTACTTGTGAATCACTCTATATAATCGAAATACAGTGAGCTATTATGAGAATGAACGATATTACAGTGAACTGTTTTTGTCGATAAAATCAGGATCCTGAAGAAAAACAGATTCTGTAACGATAGCTATCTATTTCTTTTCATGCAGGTTATATATGTCTTTTTACTAAAGAAGGTTTGTAATAAAAGCTAAATAAATTGATCCCATATTACTTTTACGGAAAAATTCCTTATTATTTCCAAAATTGATGACCTTTTAGATGTGTCTTAACAACTGAATGATATTTAAAACACAGTAGCTTGAAATAATGAAGTTAAAAGGTCATTACGATTATCTTTGAACGTTTGACCGCAGAAGGCTACTGATTTTATGCAAAGTAACAAAACAAGATTGAAACGTTATTCTTTTCCCAATTGTCATGTGTCGAATCGAAGAGTTTCTTTAATATTATAGTACATTTGTTCGTATTTCAGAGAAACAGCTTTCCAGTAACACTTCGTTGTTTACGAATAAATATGCTTTGAACGATACAAAGTTAAATTTGCTAAAATATTCCACAATGACTTTTCTATTTATTTTTTATTACAAAAGTCTTACATGAACATTTACATATTTTTGTCTGAAAAATGCACAATTAATTTGCACTGGAATTCAGTGTGTAATGATGTGTGGTAAATGTAAGAAAAGAAGAGTTTTGAACCAGTTATGGATTATTGTCCGTCGGTGCATGCAAATTGAGGTGAAACGCGATGCCCGCGAACCGCAACGGGGATAACCCACGGGGAAATTATTGATAATCTCATCAATATTCGCGTTATTGTCAGGCACAGGGCACCAATAATTAACGCGCAATTGGACGCGAGTATCGATACAACGCGAGCGATCTGCAACACATGTCGCTCTATTAATAACACCGTGCCCGGTGCTATCGATACCTCACTAATTCATCGAAAAGCAGATTTACAGGTCCGCCGCAGTTGCATCGAGTAACAGGGACGTAAGTACTAACTGTCGAGTAATCATTTTATGCCTGATATGCAGTTCGAATAATCTACAATGTCGTTGCTAATTGATCGTGTTGATGATTGAATAAAATCGTTATTGAAGATCATTATACTGCTGCCCAGTAGTAAGAGTTAGGGAGGTCATTTAGTTTATATTGTAATACCAATTGTTAGGCTGTTGATCGAGTTATTTCAATTTCGTGTGACAATTTTTTTATTAAAAGGGGCAAAGGGATTAAATAATGGGACGAAACTGATCAATAAAGGAGCGCCATTTAAGATGGGAAGGACTTTGAGAAGATCGTTTGTGGTCGTTGAAAAACTGTTCCGAAGAAAACAATTTATCGCAACACTGTCGAAACTATACATGCAAAGGCTACGAAGAAATTACTATACGCATTATACGTTATGTGAAACGTATTGCACTACAGAAGTATAAGAATTTTCCATAATATACGGAACTTGTTTATCGAAGAACGTATATCCAACGATGAATGTAATCCAGTTACTGAAACTTGATCAATTCATAAATAGTAAAAACTATAAGAAATACAATATAATGAAATTTTAAACGCATGAAGAGGAAGTTATTTACAAATTTGAGTAGTATGTATGGAGACCACCCAGCATTCCTTACCACATTTTAATAACAGAGACGTATGCAATCAGTTAGCATTTAAAGTAAGAAAGGGCTGAAGCAGAATCATCATCGCCGGGATGAGAAGGTAATTCACGAGGGTGTTCGCGATACGGCATTAAAACATTGCTTTATTACGTCCACCGTTGAATGTGTCAACGGTGCCGGTTTATAAGGTAAATTTTAATGAACTGGCATACATGCACACTCGACATGCTTCGACTCTGGCTCCGAGTCCCGGGCTCGAAGCGGTAAATACGTCATTAGTCAGCGCAAGCTCAGCCTTTTTATTTGTGTTTATTAATTCAACCATGGGATTGAACGTATCATTTATGCCAGTCTCTGAATTACTAATGCAAACGGTTACGGAATACTTGGTTCGAAGACGCGGCTTTTTGCAACGAGGGACCTTGCCTTCAACACAGGATGCACGCACTGCCAAGTAGCGAGCTTAACGTTTCGGGAATACTCATTCAAGCTATTAAACGCACGCTTGAAAGGCTTTATAAGATCTAATTGGAAACGAATTAATTCCTTTTCCTTCCGACGATTAGACGGAGTGTCGTCTACTCGTAATTGGACGGCACGTAATTTGACTCTGTGGTCGATACCGTGTTCGATAATCTTTACGTTGCATGTAGGAGAAGTAAAAAAGCTTTTTCGTTTAAGGATCCAGCGTATGATTACATATTATGTGATTAATCATAGTCTTGTCTCAGAGGCTCAGAGTAGTTAATAGCTTTTTATTCGACTTATCTTCTTGGAGCATTAGGCAATTTGAAACGAGTGCTTCAAGAATGAACCAAGAACTGTGAATTGAATTGTATTATAAATTCAGAAGAGCGAAAGAAGAAAAATTATTCAGAGAGTATGATAAAAAAAAACGATCAGATTTATGAAACGCGATTTTGTTTCAAGACAGATTTTATTCGAGGGAAAACTGCAAAATACGACCTAACAATCGGTCTGAAGCTTTCTTTCAATAATTTTCTAGTAAGTTTCGACTTGTACGAAAATGTCAGAAACGTCTCGTACAATCGAACTAACAATGTTATTATTCTCCTATAGAATGGATATTATAAAACAGAGTACTACAAGTAACTTTTACAAATTACAAATCGTCGAATCTTTGTGTTTAACATTCTTAGATTATATTCAACGATAATTACAAACTACTATTAAAAAGTCATTGATTAAATGTTTCTTTGGATCATTGATCAATTACCGATTTTGTTACTAATTAATTACTAATCTAACTTCATCCGAAGCACGCACAACTTTTCCATACGAAACACCATATGTAACCAACACCAGTAGCCACCTTTCGAAACGCTGTGAGAGGAGAAGAGGCCTAAGGATCTGGATGGACACTGGGGCCAGGTCACATGTAATCGTGGTCTGGTCGCGTGCGGATAAATCAAAAGTATGAAACGCTGCCGGCAGAATTTCGGCATATTTATGGCGGTGGCAATTCAATGATACACATTCCCGGTCGCGCGTAATAGTCAATATTTCCATCAGAAGCATACCTACAACTCACGCCCACGCCGACGAATTGGTGCAGCCAACGGTGCTTTATGAGAGTTCAGGACGCATTTGACAGCGCGATGCGCCCGGCCAGTTGTTGCTATTTATTCGCGCATTACATTACTCTGTTACCGAGTCGAGTGTCACCAGCTAATTTGCATTATAAGTGCCGCTGATGTTATCATCGCTTCGCTTATACGTTATGGCGTCGCTGACGGATCATCAGCGCGCCGCTGTCTCACGTGTTCGCGTGTTATCCCGTTTCTATGTCTGTGTGTGCGAAAAGTGTATTACCATGTGCAGCAGCCGGTTGCCCGAAACGAACCAGTAATCGCGGTTCGTTTATTCCCGGCTGATAATTACGCCAACAGCATCTTTCTATTCATTAATTCGTATTCTTTTTGTGAATTTGAGGAAATTGAGAAATGGTCAAACACGATGAATTTAAAGGTGCAGGGAAGGAGATGCATTATTTTTAAGTTTTTGATTGATATATTCTACTTTTCTCAGATGATTTCATATATTCCGCCGCTATCAGTAAATGTATATCAAGATGGTAGTAGTAAGGTACTGTAGAAAAACTTTAAATTTTTTACTTATAAGATTGAGGCATAGGTGTGATGTATCTAGATTATGGATTAAAAGCAATGACTTGTTGAAATTTCTTTCACATTGTAAAGCTGTATATTTCTGAACATTTTAAATACGAGCACGAAAAGAAGGAGACGATATTAATTATATACGCGAATATAATTTTGTTTTAGTCTATTGATATTCGTCATATTTTACCCCCCACTTTATCAAACGTACGATTAAAACCTGTAACTTTCCCGATAGTTGCAACTTTGACAGAAAAAAAAAAACGAGAAGAGATACGACGATTATAGTACTTTAATTTCAACAAAATTTTGTCAGATATTAATTTACAAGCGAAAAATTACCAGTTGTAGATTGTACAATTCTCGCGTGCATTTTCGAAAATAAAACAAAAATCACAAGTTGAATCATTAATATTATCACACCGTTTTGCAAGTACTTCAAAATAAATAGAGAAGCTGGTAGATTTCCAAAGCTTATCGTGGTTTTCGACAGTTTTATCGATGTATTCAGGCAAAACGAGATGCACGAGCTAAAAATACTCGAAGCATGCTATTGGGCGACAGACAAATTGTCGGACGACACCGGTAATAATTACCACTAAATAATTTTCGCGTAGAGAAGAGCCATCCAGCGGACCAGCGGCAGATGTAAATTCCCTCCCCACGTGGTCGTCGCCCGGCCCTATGAATTCCGCACGAGTGTCCGACCTTTCCCCGAGTATATGTATGTTGAGCAGCTGAAGTGGAGATTGAAGTGAAATATGAAAATCCGGGCAGCGCAACGCCGGTCGTAGCTGACGCCGGCGTTTTCGTATTGAGCACGTCGCGTTTAACGAGCCGTATAAGACAGAAAAATATAGGTAATGAACGTGAATACAGGGCCGGGACTTTTCTTTTAAGCCGCGTTCCACGGTATTCACTAAAATCGTTCCTCGTTCCCCCTTGGTAGTTCCCCCTTGGTAGAAAAACGTGGCTCACGGTTGGAAAACGGACCCGAATCGTGATCCGGTTGCTGCTGCACCAGCTCCTCGTATTCCTTTCCTTTTCAATATTATCCGGACAAAAATTCTCGCTCGCCTATATTTTTAATTAAAATCATTCCACACGGCTTACACGAGTATGTGAAACTTATTAATGAACTCCGCCGCGTATGTTCGTCCGCTTGTACCGAATCAGTTCGTCGAATTTTAGCAAGATCCCCCGCGGTATTCGTGTTTCATTCCTGCTTTTCAGAATGCCCGTATTTCCGTGGCAGTGAACCCACGGGAGCATCGGAAAATGTGTCCGCTAGGTACCATCCAGTTTTATCGGTGTAAATGAACATTCCCGTCGATGGTTGTTAACATTCCCTTCCAAAGAAACCCTGTATCTCTTAGTAAAAACTCTAACTTACCAACGTCCGTTTAATATTGAAGGATTATTTGCAAGTCGTCTTAAGAGACTATATAGAAAATTGTCAGCGGCTACATGTTAGAAACGGACGCACGTGTTCGAGAAAATTAGTGACGGCTTGAAAATGTAATCAGCTGGTAGTTTCCCTCCCCACTCAAAATGACACCCCCATCCCTCGTTTGCACGGGAACGCGGCACAATTATTATGTACACCGGCCGCGCGTACAATGTGGGTCCATTTCAGAGTGGCAATTCGCACGATACATTATCCAGTCAGCGCGATTGTCGACCATACGATTCGCAGTTTCGTTTCAGTCCGCGTAATAACGCTGGCATTTCGACCCTCGTTCCGCCGCTTCTGTAAGAGGGGGTGGTGTCACCGACAATATTTTCCTTCGACGAGAGAGAACCGTACCGATATTTCGCCGCGCCCGACCCCTTTTTTCCCGTTCGTCGCCGCGCGCCGCTCACGAAATAACTCATTTCGAGAACGCGCGCCAGCGTGAAGCTGTCGATAGCAGCCACGTCCGGGAGCCGCGCCACGACAACGTGTAAACAACCGCCGCGTCAACTTTATATTATATGTCGCCCAGCGAGAGGAATCCGGATCGCCGCGCAAATCTGCCGGCTCGATTTTGACCGATCCACCAAAACGACTTTCCGTCCCGCTTTTTTTCCGCGGTTTCCTCTGCCCCATCTCGCCTCGCCACCCTCGCCCCCGATTTGCGTAGATTCTTTTTCGGCATGCGGCCACGCGTGCACGTGAAACTGCCGATGATAGGATAGGGGAACCTCTCGACTCCCGGCCCATACACCTGGCAAGTGACATGAAACAAATCTACCGATACCACCCGGCTGTAGCTCACTTCATCGTCAGAGTTTATCGGGGGGTTGGTGCCGAACAGAAACCAAACGTTATAATGCCACCGTAAATCCTTGATTTTCACTCTGAAAATTTATGTACGCCGACTGGAGTGGTGACCGATACTTGTAAACTTGACTGTTTGCTGAAAGTTCAGTTTTTTATATAGTACAATTTGTTGAAATGATTTGTAAGAGTTTACGTTCGTGTTCAGGTTATTTACTCGGTTACCAATTAACATTTCTAATATTATAGCATTCTATATAAATATGTATTTAATGGAGGAAAAAGATTTGAATCCATACAAAGGATCAAAGATCACTATAGGATGAAGAACGGAAAAAGAGATTCTTTTATAAAAATTGCTCGTTAAAAATAACATCATAAAACTACCGTTCTATAAAACATCTGAAAGACTTAAAAGCATCGACATAAACCAACATAAATCACGGAAATGTCTATGAACGTAGGATTTCTATTTCTCACGCTTGTTATTAGCGTTCCAGGTTGCTCGGTAGATAATGTCCTTCTTTGCAGCGATATAACAAAAATAATTGAAGCGAGGGTATCATTCAGGAAGAAGTTAAAAAGCAAAACGATGGAGCGTTCAAACGTGCCGCGCGAGGGACACGAGGCGGGTCCGCATTATCGATGTAGATCGGTTCGAGCGTGGCGCAAAACCCAGCGAATCTGCGTGACTAATTATCGCGTTCTCCTTCCATCTATCTTTACCAATCGCGTCGATCCGTGGCTGCCTGCGGCCGAGTCCCGACACATCCGTCTTACTTTCGCGAGCCACATCGCATCAATTTAAGTTTTTCTCCTGGCCACTGGAAAAAACGGTGCATGATCTTACGATTGTACGCGCTTACAAAAGCGCCGACGCGCCGTTGAAAACGTCTGGATTCATTTGCCCCGTACTTTTCTTCGTCTCCTTTTCTGTGACTCCTTCTCCTTCTTGTCTTCGTCTCCCTCTTTTTCTTCTTCTTCTTCCTCTTCCTCAGCCACCACCCTTTCCCTTTCACTCGCAGCAACGATCTTTTTCTTGCTTGTCGATTTGACTCTTCGCGTTCTTTCTTTCACCGCAACGCGACGTTTGATGCTTCGCGTTCGCGCTGGTCATTCGATGCAAAAAGCGCATTATGAACCATAAATGCTAAGACCAGATGCTGAATCGCTGAGCCTTGATCTTTGAAAACGGCGCGTGTGTGCGCGTCGATCGCTCTGTTCTTCTTTGCCCAGTTGTACCAGCGTAGTTATCTTATCGTGATCTGTTTCTCACAGTTTTAAGTATTATCAATGTATAGTATCATTGATTATCGATTTACTGAAAATTTTAACCAATTTTGTCAGATTACACGTGAATTGCCGTTAGTAGGATTCAGTGATCTTTCCCTGCGGTTTTACCGAAACGGTAATGCTTTTTCACTCGCAAATCGGTGATTAGTGGAGGTCACGGTATAGCGGCCAAGACAGAAGAATAGGATCAAAAACGAGACACATTCATAGAAGCAAATTAGAGGGTGTTTCGAATTGAAGCGATGAGGGCTGTTCGATGCGGAAGAGGGGGTGGCAGAACGTGGAACGGGGGGACGAACAAATGAAACGAAATGTCGCTACTCTCGACGAGCAAACGAACGCAGAATAGGAAACGAGAGAGGGAGGAAGAGAGAAAGAGAGAGAAAGAGAGAGAGAGGGATTGTTTATCGTTACACCCTTCCGTCCGTCCCGTACCACTCCTATTCCCAGTTAGACTGCTTATTTGCCTAATTGCGTGGCACACCCGATAAATTTGGACAAATCGTCACGTTGTAACGTTAATTTTCCTTTTTCTTTTTTATCCTGCGTTATTCTTTATTCTATTGACTCGACTCTTTGCTCAGATACGATCAATTAGACTTTGGATTTGCAAGTCGATGAATTTCATGTAACATAGTCTTGTGTGCATTGAGAAAAATTTTGACAAACTGACGCAAACGATGATTACAAAATTTATCACATTCTTTATTATTATTTTCAAATATATCCATAGTGTATATTTGACTTTTAATATTTCAAAAAATATTATCTATTATATAGATATAAGAATAATTGCTGTTTATTGTTACTTATGATATCAAAGATGGCGTAGAACTACACTTATGCACTTATGTAAAGTGAAGATTTTATATGATCAACTACACGTGTGTAATAACAATTTTCCATAATTTCACGTCACAAAGCTGCACTAAACCAAGAGGTTCATCGGTATGATAAGAACTCTGTTGCAAGTGCGGTTTCTTCTGAAAGAAACCTAAGTGCTGATATTTCTTATATTTTCTATCAATTGCAGGAAGTTCAATGTAATGCGTGTGATTTACGTAACGGTTCAGCTACAGTTATAGAGTACTCGCATCGCGTTCCTCTATATGTACATACATGATTCGCGAGAAGTCACGAGAAATCAGATTGTCACGTAGCTATACAACCGCTGTCAAAAGTTTTCGATTAGAGTGTAAGTTTCACCAACAATCGCTAATGAGTAGGTTCCGAATATTTACGCGAATTCACATGTAAACTAAGTGAACATTTATCAAATCATAATAAAGTTATACACAAACGACAAATCAAATAAATATTTGTTATTAAATCCTAGAAACTATTCTCAACGCGCACAAGCCTATAACCTAGGATTTCCCACCAACGTTATTAATTAATAAATTATTACACAAGATAACCCAAGTAATATTTAAAATTAAAACGAAATTACAATTTTACAATTGGAGTATCGGAAACTTTTGCTAGCAACTGTACATGACGTTAGTAGCGAGCGTGTTAATTGGAATCGAACAAAAACATCAACGCCTGCAAATGACACGTTTAATCATACTACAATGTTCCTGAGATGATAAAACGAACCGAATTAACAATCAATTCGACAGAAAACTCTGCCGTACATCAGAGTCGATTGATGTAATGCATGCACACAGGTATGGGGTTGTAGCTCGATCGAAAAAAGATTCATCCGCAAAAAAGACGATTCGCGGATGCTCTCGTGGCTGAACCCATGAGCCGCGCGGCTCGTTAGGGGGTCAGGATCAATGGGTTCGTCGCGGTGCTCGTAATTTTATGGGATTTCATAACAACGAGCGCATCGTTTGGTATCGAACAGGGGGGATCGGTGAAGTGGAGAGAACGATGGGAGAAGTCGTCTTGTTAAAAGTAGCCCGCCTCATTGCCTCCAATATCTGGTAGGTACTGCTCTTCTGTCAGGGTAGCTCGAGAATCGAGCATCTCAATAGCCACTCGAACCTCCTACCATCCCGTCTTGTTACACACGCGCGTGTACGAATTGAGAGCGCGATTTCTGCTTAGACTTGTAACCTTTTATACCGGTTGCCCCTATACATACGCAGAGATCGCGACCGATGCTTTTGATTTTATACAGAAAGGATATTATATTTGATGAAAAGCGGCATATACTTTGATGCAATACTATCTTGCAACTATCAGTGTTGTATCATAAAACTTGTCTCTGATATATAATAATTTTCTTTTCGATGGTCAGGTTGTTTCTTTTTCACCTGTTTTAGAACGCGAAGAAGAAAAGAGTGAAAGAAGTTATCACTTGGAAAAAAGTTAATTCTCTCGTTTTTTAAAAAATCTTTTGTAATTTTTGCCGACATAATGAATAATTACTTATTTATTATTTATTATTTTCATCGCTAATGTATGATTTTAATGGCGAATTGTAAAGTCAAATAATTTTATTTGGATAGGAAATTGAATTTATTCTCATTGCACAGAATTTCTCGATTCTTTAAAAGGCAAAACCTTTTTCTTTTCGCCAGAGTACATCACATTTATATGCTGCACATTCGCGTGCATCCGTCGTAAGTTTCATTAATAATATGTCATACGTCGGCCGTGAAACAACTGACGAGTGTCACATTCGGAAATCACGAAACGCTTGGAGGTAGGAAAAGCGAACCCCGTGGAAATTGATGTAGACGTATACGGACTGGTCCTTCGATAAACGAACATTTCTCTCCAAGGAACAACTTCCCGAAAGAAACAGCAGGATCGAAGGGAGGCAAGGTTGTAGGAAAGGCCATCTTGGTGGACCAGTTTCAGGATTACGGTGTATCGAGTTAACGAGGCTACGGGTTTCTAATGGCCTGGGGCTACTTATTTCGCATATCAGGCGCTAGCCAGACCACGTAACGTTTCTATAGCGAGGGGGCGCAAGGCCAGCCAACACCTCAAGGCAAAAGCGGCCGCGTATAAAAACGTGAAATATCATGGGGCATTTTCTTATCGCTAGCCCGGCCATATGTAAAAACGAATAAAATTGTGGTAAGTTGCGTCGAGGGAACACGCTGCGGTCGCTTCAGGCCAGCAGACCGAATCTGATGCGTTTTGTTTTTGGTGAATAAATTTAGACATAAATCGTAGCCACGCGAAGGAACATATTTCTGAACCAACCTCTTACCGGTCGAATTCTCTTCCTTCGTACGACGAAATGTTGAAGGCGAGGGAGTATCAGAAATTCTATATTTCATAGCCCTAAAATTTGAAATGTTGCTAAAAAAAGATGCCATTTTTGACGTATTGCAATTATACAAATTCTTTGAGATTTTGTTTCAATAAAATATTGTTGATTATAACAAAATAATTTTGGAATATTGATCACTGGTTCATGAGTCAATGATACTTGATATAATTTAATTTGCTGTTCGATACTACCCTTATTTTCGCTTGGAAAGCATCTCTATAAAACTTAGGAATACAGGCAAACACGTAAACGTACCTAAGTTCCTGCTATTATAATTTTAACTTTCGTCGAACTATTAACAGGCCACCTAATTAATAAAACTTCGATTTTCTCAAGTGACTCTATCGAAATACTTAAAAAATTCTTTTCAAGACTCATATCTTTCCTAAAATCAGCTAAGTCCAAACTAAAACAATCTGCGAAGAAAACGCGATTTCACACTTCCAGCTTATCATCCGCAGCAAACACTCGTAGCGTTTCTAGCCGACTAACCCCATGTTCATCACACTCCATACGTTTCATCTTTACCGAGGGCAAGTTCACCGATTCGAGCAACTTGCTCTGGCTGAAAACGCCAGCATCGACGGGTTTTTCGCGCGCAAGTTGCCAGCGTTCTCATCGGTGCAAATGATACGGCGAATCGAGCGGATTAAATACAGCGGAACTCATCAACAAGGACTACGGCACACGGCGGATAAATCGTGATTGCGTAATATCGCGCGAGCAGCATGCGCGAGTAGAATTGCGTAAAAGCAAATATGCAATAGACTACCTGAACGTCCTGTATTGTACGATTGTCTCCGTTCTCCTCTCGCCGGCGCTTCGCAGGAAATGCCTGCCTTGCATTTCCCGGCATTGTAACCACCCCGTTGGCTTCGGAGTATTGCCAGCCTCAACGTTTGAATTGCATTACCTATTATTGCTTATTGTTCGCCGCTAGCTTCGTGCGCCGAGCTTCTCGTCTCTCTTACACCGACTCTCCTCTTTTTGATCAACCCCTCCTCTTCTTTCCATCCTTCGCCAGTTTCTTCCACCCCTACACCCTGCGAATTTCATGGAACAGGGTTGTTTAGGACACCGTAAGAGACGGGATGGAGTGTACGAAGTGGAATTTTCCGAAACAGAATGTGATTGGTCAGTGTGTCGACAGAAATATATAAAATAGTGCGGTTATTGAGTACAGGCTTTTAATTCTTATAGTTACACGTGTGAATTTTTATTTATTGTGTAAGAAACTGGATATATTCTATGGGTTTTATATGCTTATTTTAATACATATATATATATCGATTTATAATACTGCCAGAAGAATTTTTAGTTTCGTTTAATATCTAACAATTTCTTGAGGAAAATATGTACAGATTTTGTATTGGTCGATTAATTTCGTCATTAAAATATCAAGAAGGGTAAAGATAAATTATGGTTAGAGTTTAGGCGACAGTCCACATAGAATTTACTATTTTGTTAAATTTCTGTTTTTATATGCATTCAAATTTCAAAAACAAATATATCTTTTGTTTATAATGAAAAGTTTCACTCTTGGCACACTCACATCGTCCGCCGTCTGAACTTCTCAATTCATCCTTGCTCGCGTAACGAGACAAAATCCATGAGAAGAGGACTTCAAATGAAACGCCATTGATCTAATTCACGAGGTAAATGACACGAGAAATATAATCTGTGCTGATGGTGTGCTTCGAACTCTAGAAATACCTTACCCTTTCTCGCTCACGGGAGTCGTTCGAACTCCTTGCACGTCAGTTTCTCTTTCTCGTAGTTTCACCCCTTTCGTCCGTGTCAGTCCCTGGGAAAGGCCAGGGCATTGTCGCGTTGAAATTGTGCGTAACTACGACAATAGTTCGGTAGAATTGGCGAAATTAATGAAAATTCGCGCGGGATTTTGCGAAGAAGGGGTGAAGAAAGGGATGAAATCTTTGGCCGGAATCAGATATTTCAAACGAAGAAGGAAGAGAAGAGGAAGGATCGGCTAATCGTGACAAATACTGATCCCGGATTGCCGAATTATAAACTAATGTCTTGAGGAAACTTTGCCTCCAATGGCTTTCTCCCCCTCTTCTCAATTACGAGACCCGATTGCCTTCTCCACGATCGAACGTGCTTCGCTGTCTCTGCTACGTGTAGTTTGACTGTTCTCATTTATTGAAAACCTTTTTGAGAAAATGCATGTGATTTTTAGGCGATACATTATCGAAATTAGTACTTAATAATAAAAAGTGAATATTAATAATTGTAAGTTCATCGATTCTCAATATTCACATATATAGAACTGAAAATATCATAAAAATGAATTGTAAATTTATTCTATACCTAACAACAATCTAATTCATCGCATTGCGTTTCGCAATAATGATAAAGAAAACTATTTCCAGTGAAAATGAAGAAGGGAGGAAGCATGAATAATTTGATAGGAGAATTTTACGTATAATTACTATAATACTGCTAAAACTTACTCTCGAATATTTTAAATATTTTAAAAGTCAAATTTTTTAAAATAGAAATACAAAATTCAAAATATTTTAAAATATTTAAATATTCATTTAAAAATATTTTAAACGTGAACTGAGCAACTACAGGCATACGTTTTATGTAAGATACAGAAGAAAATCGAAGAATCGTGTATGCGGCAAAATTACACCGAACGAAAAGAAATATTCTACTTTCTTTATAATGGAAAACGGACGCGAAAGTGGCAGCGTGTCCGGGTAGCTGATGGTATAGTTAAGGATAGGCGGACAGTAGCAATGTAGACCGGGTGGCAGGGAAAGGAAATTGGATGATATTTCCCGTGACGATCAAACCTTATTGCCAATTGAAAGAGGACAGTTCGCAGTACATTTACCGGGAAAATCAGCGGTTGCAAGGTGAACCAGAAAATGGTCGTAGCAATCCACTGTCGCGAAAATTTGGAACTCTTATTTAGACCTTTGGATCGCAGGAAATGATAAATGAAATATATGAAACATATAAACACAACAAAATCTGATACTTCATTAATATCACTTTATTAATGGCCAGTCTGTACAATAATTTCATTATTGTTTGAAAATGTATTTTAATAAAAGTTTTGTTATGAATTTTAAATAATTATTCTGGAACCTAACGATGATTGAAATTATATTTTTTATATTTAAGAAATATTTTGGAGTTTCGAAAAGGAATTATACAGAACAATACACGATCGTATACTACATTATAATGAAATCATTTTAATGAAATAATACGAATTCCCTTTATACTATAGAAAACAATTTCCAACTAATAAACGAAAATAGTACCTATGTAAATTAATTTAGAGTATCCCGAAGTGTATTACATATTTCTCTCAAATCTTTCCTTTCGCTGACATAAAACTGATAGCCCTCGTATTATTATACTGTTTCGGATCGATCGGGCGGCCATAAAAATCAAACCGCTAATTTCCCCTCAGCGACGTAACGTTGATGTAATGTATTCTCGCGTCTCGTTTCATTTATCTGATCTCTCCCATTACGAGGTATTCCGAGTAATACCATCAGAGACTGAGCGATCGCGTGGAAAGGACTTACAGTTCCATTCCGATGTCCCTCGTCATAATTTCATATATCAGAATCCGTAGAAGGTTACCGGGGGTGGGAGCGACGTTTTCGCGAAAAGATCACATATAGGGACGCAGCCGGGGTATAATGAGAGCCAGAAAGCGTCAGCGGCATCTAATGTCGGAAATTATAGCATATTGCCAATAAAATCCCGACCAGGGTCCGCCCTTGTACGAGCCAACTAAACAGGTTTCTCCTGCTCTTCGGGGGCGGCGGGCTTATTGTAACGAACGTTGGAACCACGTTTTGCCATTACACAAGATCTCGTCCCGAGGGAACGACCGATATACCGATAATACCGCTAGTCGATAACTCGCTTACAGTTTGACGCTCCTTTCTTTCTATCTCTAATTCAAGTCGCGAACCAAGAAAAACGGTCCACTTTCGAGACACGTGTTTTTTTCTTCTTTTTTTTTTTGGTGCCTTTATTTATACGATAACTGTATCACTGGATACATAAAGTAATATCACATCGAAACTTATTAAATGAAACTAAAGAATAAATAACCAAATGAATTGTATGTAATAAGAATAACAGTTGTGATATCTTTTCTTTTCGGTTTCTTTATTTAAGCGATAACTACGATACGTGATGCGCACAGCAATATTATATCGAAACACGCTAAATAGGAGCAAACTAGAAAACAAAGTATCCGAACGAACTGTATGTAGTAACAAGAACAGTAGTAAAAATGGTACAAGATTGTAGGGAATAGCAGATATGTCACGAGTATTTACAGGCACTTCAATTGCCTGGAAAATGATCTTCTAATTATGTATTATGCTTTACAACGTCAGTCTTGAAAGCATCGTTATGAACACTGGTGTATTCACCGCAGGGTTGACTCAGGAGACAGGTATTCGCGATGCTTCTTCGAACTTTCATCCAACCTGACATTCTTCCCTGCCTTCCAGCATTTTTAAAACCAATACCGCAACCGCAGTGCACTTCAGAACAGTCGGAGGCATCGCTCTGGATCTGACGTGCGTCTACGTTCGAGTCGTTCAACCCCAAACTGCTCTCTGTCTGAAGCGTTTAAAACTGTAGAGTATAAGATAGGAAGTTACGGTTAATGTACTTTTAATATCATTATGTCAGAACGGTTAATGCACTTATTAAAATATTAACTAATTAGATATATTTGAGATTAAAATCGAAAGAGAACAACAGGAAGCGAAGAACGTTACAAGATTTTATCTTAGAAAATAAATTTGAAATGCTTTAGATTAACAACAGGTCGTTAGACCTTTTTACACAAAATTGAAATTCTATCTGTTGGTTACGATATATTGAATTTACAAATGCCGGTAATAGAGCAATTTTTGTCAAAACGTAAGGTGAGAAAATATTTGGAATATTTAGAAAAATAGAAGAGGACAAATTTAAAGAGATATCCGATTTTAAAAGGGGCGATTAAGCGTCAGAAAAATATGAACGGTTCTATAATCTCAATTAGTATCGAGAAAAAGCAGCGTAAAATTACAAAAATTGATATTTCCTATTTTCTCTTTATCCTTTGCTTATAAGTAGATTATGAACAACGTACTGGACAAGACTCTTCTGTTCCATACGCACTTTTAGTATCGAACTCTTCATTTCTGGCTGATAATTGCGAATTTGGGAAATAAATATCACGCGAATTATCAATCGAGCATTCATAAATTGACGGAGATAATTCTTCGTCATTAGCTATTCTATCAACAGATGACATTTTCAAATCTTGCTTACTACAAATAGTTAGCTTCTGCAATTGAAAAACCATCGATTTGCTTCGTCTTTTATTACACAACTTGCGATATCTCAAAGTGAAATTCGAAAAAATTAATTTCTGCAATTTAGTCAGCTGTTCCTTCTTCTTTTCAACCTCTATTCTTAAATACTGTACCATACATTCGTACTTCTTTATATTATCATTCCTATGCTTCTTAAGCAAATCCATCTCTGTCTCATTCTCACGCAATTGTAACTTTAACTTATAAAATTTCTCTTCTCTATCTTTATTCTGCTCGTAGATCTTCTGAATAATATTCGTCAAACTCGAACGAGGATCAACGATTTCGTTCTCCAATCTTTCTTCAAGATTCTTCCGTGTTTCTTCAAGATATGTCAATTTTTCTTTCATACAACGCACATTGTCGTTCGATCGGACGATCTCTCCGCTCAAATGTTTCATTCTTTCATCGTTAGATTCGTTCTGCTGCGCCATGTTGTTAAATTCCGTCTTCAACGAGACCAGCTCATCATCTCTGCTCCGAATTTCCGTCGACAGCCACTTCAATTTCATTTCCAGCATCGACTGCGTCTCTAAATGTTCCTGCAATCGCTCGCGATAATTGTTTCTCTCCTCCTGGCACTTTTCGAGAACAGTTTCGAGTCCGTTAACCTTCTCCTGCAGCTGCTGCACCCTGAACAGATCGCTCCGCGTTTCTGCCACTTTGTCGCTCGTCTCCAAACTCTTCGCCGACAGTTCCTTTCCAGATTTTTCGATTTGTGGATTCTTATTCGCGAACGATTTCAGCGTTTGCTCGTGAACGAGATGAAGCATAGACAACTGATCCTCGAGAGAGGCACACTTCTTCAAACAAGTCTCAAGTTGCTTCAGACTGCGATTATCGTCCTCTTCCTTAACCAGAAGCTCCTGAGTCAACTGGTTGATCCGCTCGTTGTACTTCTGCGAATCTATTTCCACTATTTTTATCAGTTTTTCATTCTCTTCTTTCAGTTCCTTCGCTTTTTCTTCGCAACACAGTAATTTGCTTCTGTACTCCGCGACCTCCAGTTTATTAAAATCTGCCATTCTTCTCAAAGTCTCTATTGCCAACTTCAGATCACTCACATCGCGTGATAATTCTCTGTCCAATGACATTTCTCGTTCTTGCTCGGTATAATGTTCCACATTCATATGATTAGTCTTCAATTGTCTGGTTTGTTCGCACCCATCATTGTAATGGTGGAACATGGAAGTCGTTCGCGTGGAATTTTCTTTCGTTTCTTCCATAGAGGAACTATCATTAATACTCTGCCTTCTGCAACTGAAATCGATACCAGAATCTTCGTTCACATTGTCACCGTCGCTGGATCTGAAAATGTGTCGATCCAAGTCTGAGTCTACAGTATTTAAGGAAACGTTCTTCAGTGAATTCTTAGTATCGTCATTAAAATATCCTTCCAATTTTATATCCACGTGAGCTTGTGTTATTAACTCGGTATTATCGCTGTTATCGCTACAGAAGAAATCTTCGTTGCTGAGTGAATGATATTTTCGGTTCAAGCTACGGACATCTTCCTTTCCAGCACATTTCGCATCATAATCGATCTCATATTCTCGAGTGTCGGTTAACTCTTTTCTCAGCAACCGCAATTGAAGTTGCAAATTGTGAATAAGATTCGTCTTTTCTCGTCTTTCACTTTCAAGGTCTTTCACTTTATTCAACGTCTCCTTCAACGTGATTTTCGTATTCCATAGCATTTTCTCTGTTTCCATCGACTTTGCCATAATTTCTGCACGATTATTGGATGCTGCCTTCAAATCACATTTCAAATACCAGATTTTGTCCGCCATTTCGTCAAACATACGTTTCAGTTCATTTATAAAGCGATCTGGGTCGCACGGGTCATTTTGCATCTTGAAAGATAATTCAGGAAAATTCACTTCAGCTAATTCATACACATATTTGAGTCTTCCATCGATTATCGAAAACTCTAACTCATATATATTTCTATCTTTATTCAGTAACTTGTTCTCGGTCCTCAGACTGCGCACCATTTCTCTTAAATCGACCACTTCCGACGTGATCATGGCATTTTCAGCTTCAAGTTCCACGTAGGTCGGTCGAATATCGTTAGAATTATTGTCGTCATCCCTCTTTCTCTTTTTATTACACGTTATACTATCGATACGTTCTTTAAAAAACGTTTCTACTTGGTTCACAGACCACTTCAACAAGTGTCGCCTCTCGTCCTCGATATTCTGCGTGCGTTTCTTCCAAGTTGACTCTAGCTGTTTGATAGCCGTGGAATAGTGATCCAGCAATTCCTGCCTTATCTCAAATTCTCGATTTAAGTTCTCGCGTTCCAAAGCTTCCAGACGTTTCATCAGTTCCGCGTGTTTCTCTTGCAACTCTGTGTAATCGAAAAACGAATTTTCCGTCTGTGCCTCTTTCGAAACTTTCATCGAGACGATCTGCTTCTTGTTACTAGTGGCTTTTATGGCACTCAGTTCTTCCACCAACTTCTTATTCTGTTGCTTAAGGGTTTCGTATTCTTCGAAATCCATAGTGATGACTTTTCTTGGACTATGCGCGGCAGGAGCACACGTGGACGATTTTGAACTCCTTGGCGTCATCGTCGTCACAGAGAACGTGCTTCGTTTTAATATCTCTGGTTCGCTACCTAATTTCTTTGCCATTGCTGAGAAGTTCAGAGCACTCAAAGTCTTCGGAAAAGAATCAATTCCAATATCAATATTAATAATGAAACTGACCTTCTCTCGACCAGTCAAAACCTTCTGAAGAATCCTGGTCAATTTCGACTCTCTAAAAGGGCCAGTTACATTGTCACCGCTCGGATGAGTGTCACGCAGAGATTTAAGACATCTTCCAAGCACCAGCAAGCTATTATTTATATTCCTCGATTCTATTGATCCGCAGCCTCTCCCTTCTCCTTTTTTAAACTTTCTGGAACCAGCCACGTCGCAAAATGTTAGCGTACTAACTCGAACTTCTTCCGGTACGTTCTCCTTCTCATACTTCAACAATTTTAATGTCAAAATGGTATGAGACTGCGAGTTCGTGATATTTGGTGCTGTCGAGATTACAGCCATCCTAGATCGAACGAAGATTAATAGCTGACAAGCTTCCAATGCTGTGGTGATGTGGATAAATTTTAAACCATTCACGTAAGTAGAACAATCCCTTCGAGTTGTCACTTTTAGTGGTCGTCTCTCCTGATCGTCGATGGCTAGAAGATCGTACACGTTATCATTGTAGATTTCTGCAACGGACATCCATACAGAGGACATGCACTCGTCACTCCAATGATCTTGTTCCTTCAATTCAGCAATTCGAGGGTTCGAATTATTCAAAGACAATCGAGCCTGCGTGTATTCTTCCTTCGCGATTACATTCGGATTTATTAAATTCGTTTTGTTGTGTATTTCAGAATTTCGTTCGTGCTCGTCTAAACAGACAATTCTATTGTCGTCGCTGATTTTATACCAAGGAGCCAAGGTGCAGTTAATCGAGGAAAATAAAAATTCGATGGCGCGAGGGATTATACCAGGTGAATCCGTTGATCCGTACAATGTATACGTTTTTCCAGAGTTAGAAGCTCCATAGGTTAGAATCGTTGAACTCTCACCGAGAAGAAAGTAAATCACTTGCCACCGTACGCTTTGACAAAATAAATCAGCTTGAGTGGACTCTGAATCGAAAATTCTTGTAAAGGAGTACTTCTTATCTACGTTCTCGCCTTTCTTTACGTGAAGCGTCTTTAAACCGACTACTCTATAGATTTCTTTGTTGGTTTTTGCGGAGTTCGGTTTTATTCTAAGGTACACGTTGTTCGTAGATAAACAACTTGCTGATGTATAGCGGGATATTGTGTCTTCGTTATTTTCTGAAGGCTTGATGGGATCCGAATCTGAAGCGAACATATTCTACAAAACTCAGGAAATCTTGAACAAAGAAACCGGGATATACGTTACAATTTAAGAGAATGCGAACATACACAGTACGTTTCACTATGTAGTAAACTCGTCTCAGTACAGGGCTTGCGATTCTGTTTCAGAAATTTCAGTTTACGATGATCTTTACACGTCCGGCGATCGTTAATTCAAGAAGCTTCATAACGCTTCAATCCATTTTTGAGAAATTTTCTCAGTTCTGCTAGGTTACACAATGTGTCACTGTTACCGAATTAATACGCGTGAATGTAGTTTTAAGATAATTTCACATTGTAAATTGTCTTTTTTCATTCGCGCGGAACATCTGCAATTTCTGGCGATACCGATGTATCGCGCTAACAAATCAAATAATTTATGAATTAAAACATTGTTCAGATCGAACAGAGAATGTTTTCAACCTCCTCCAGCAGGGCTAAGATTTCTCTAGTAGCTTTCACGACGCTCTTGCTCAAATCCAACCTTCAACTCACATCGGCCACATAAATCTTCATCTTCGAAGAAATATTTCTTATTCGCCAACTTATCAGCAATCATAAATTCCACATCGTCTCTACCAGATCGACCTGCCTAGCATTACAGAATAACAAACGTGCAGTGCATCTGTTGTTATTTCTGTATTTAGAGATAGGATCACAATAGCTAATTCTTTGGATAAATCTATCACACCGTTCTGAGCCGAAAACTAACCACTTTCTTACATGGACTAGGGATAAAAACAAAAGAATATCTTAAACCTATCGATTGAATCTATCGATTATATCTAGAACTATCTTCTAGTTACTATTTACTGTAACTATCGCATCTGCACATGGAAGGCGAGCGCGAACTCACCTTGTCATTTTCAACAGCATTAAACTCTTCCAACTTTATCTCCACTCCGCATCAACTGCAAATTTTCATCGAGACCGATTTGCCCCGGAATTATTCCAAAAATGTTCGTAATTGACGTACGAGCGCGTCATTTGGAAACCAGAGACATCGAAGTGGAAGCCAATCAGAGACGCGACCGCGTGCCTCGAAATATCTTCAAAGTCGGCAATAAGAAGCAATTTATACGCGTGTCGCTCGGCTCATTAACCGCAGCCAATCAAACAGTGAGCTAATAGGCCGAGTCGGCGGAGGATTCGAGATGGACCGCGCGCGATCCGCGAAATCCGGCGTAATCTCGGCATCGGAATCGTATCGCAAGCACAAGTCGGCCACTGTGCTCTATGAGACGTCTTCGAAGAGGCCTTATTGTGCGTCGCGGCGGTGTCTTTCAACCCACAATCGACTCCTTGTATCGACACGACCGTCTGACCGGCCTCTCTTCTGCACGCGTACCGAACCTCGCGTTTCTCTTTTCGTTTTCGCCGCTGAACCCTCTCGGTGTATATCGCCTCATCGCACACGCTGGCTCTTTCCCTCTTCCCTGTCTCGACTGACCATGGCATTCCGGACGCTCGCGGTTCCCCGCTAAAGCTCGCCGCCATTGGTGGTCTTTTCTTTTGGACCGTTCGAACTTTCGACGCGCCACGCCGCCCGAACTTTCGCTACAAGAAGACGCCGCTTTGCAGTTTTCTCGGCAAAGGGTCGAGGTGTTATTCCAGCAGGCGAGGAATCAGGCTTCTCAGAATTCGAATGCCGGCCGACGAGCAACAAGTTGAATTCCAAGGTGCGCAAGTTTTCGATGTCCGAGTTATTCGCTCAGTGGCTAAACTGTTTCTCTATAGAAAGAATAATTAATACATCGTATACTGAAGTTTTATCAGGTTCTAGTTTTTTTTTTTTTTTTTTATCAATTTTATGTATCTTGTATGCATATAATACGAAGACAGAAATGCACAGAATGTACATAATATGTAACAAGAGTATATAAAGTATAATAGTATCTACTGATACATTTAGTATACGGTTCATTTTTCAATTATATTTATAAAAATAGGAATTTACATAAATATCCGCAACTTAGATATAGCTTTACCTCGTCATAAACTTCTTCTCGTATCAACTTACTCATGTTACTAAATATCGTTGTATTTCACATGACTGTAACACGACACTGTATATTACATACGTATATGTTAAACAATTGTAATATAGTAACAAAAAAATAAAAAAGAAGAAAAGAGTGTGTTAATTATTTCGTCTCAAAGTATTTCGAAGCATCTTTAAACACTTCTATCCTAATAGATACATCGTGTTTTATCTTGTGGATTACGATACGATCTATGGTATAAGTCGTAAAAACATCAAAGAAGACGAGAAATGTATCGACAGGCGAAGAAACGATGATTCCTTACCTATGTTACGTTCATGCACAGTATAAGACGTTGTTTGTGTATGAAAAATAACAGCCGTTACATCACCCCCTTATATCAGGCGTTAATGTTTCTACGGTGAATTGATGTTCCACCTTTATGGGTTATTTATTTAATACTGACAAATTTCACCTAGCACTCTCTCGCCATCGGGACTCGTTCGCCGCCACCAGGCCACTTCTTTTATAGCGTCTTTAATGGCGCTGGTGAACGAAACGGCAGGCAGCGTCCGTGATTCCAAGTCCTCCCCTTCGAATATTACTCTTCGATGTTTCTTCGCTTACTGTTTGCGATACGTGAAATCTCGACAAACAAATTGACATAGGAATCGTACTTTCATTCTTACGCAATTGATAATACACAGAGACTTGTTAGGTATACGTAGTATATAGCACTGACCACATTAGATTGATTAAAACAGTTAGAGGATCGTCTTTGATGTCATTATCTTCTTTTTTCTTCTTCATATTTGATGATATGATCTTTATATCCACATTTTGTTCTGTTTCATTTCTACCATAAAATGTATATAGCATCTTGTCAACGTCATAAGCTTGGTGTATAATATTGAGTTACTCTAACATCTCTTAATTTTCTTCAAAATGTTCAAAGATCTAAAGAAATTCTAAACGTAAAACATATAATATTTTCCATTCCAACGTACTTAGTAGCCACGATTAATCCAAGACATTACGATCGCTCTGTTAAACAACGTAAACGAACATCCTTATGTGGAGTCTATTAAACCAATAAGAATACCTAACTCTCAATCTCATCGATCTCTTATCCATTGAAGAAGAAGTCTTAATTCTCGCAGCTCGATCTCAACCCAGCGTTAGGAATCTCAATCCGCGGGAAGACGTTGGTCGTTCTCAAGGAGCTTCGAGATATTAGATTTATCCATTTGTTTGCCGAAAGTCTCATAAATATAAGCTCCCTTTGACAGCGTCCCACGGGTCTTATCCGGCGCCATGATCTTGCGTGGGTGGCCGAAGAGAAGATGAAACCAAGGCACGAGGATAGACGAAAAGAGGGAAGGAAACGAAGGCATCGGAGCGGCATCGATCCGAATACGGTTTCCCCGCTGCCATCAGTATTCCCAATTAACAGGCTGCTTTCATCGGGGTCGAGCACGAGGGATCCACATCCGGGCTTACATTTATAAATATGATGATCGTAAAAGCAGGCATTACCATTCGATGAGACGAAGAAGTCCTTTTCGTAGATTCTCCAACAGGAGAATACGGGTAGGAGAGAACCTTATTGCGCAGCAAAAGCGGCGAAATTGATGGCGACGCTCCGCGCTGGGGTGGAAATTTTACGGATCGCACCAGGCGCAATCTAAAGGGAATAATTAATGCTCGCTCCGTAGCCGTGAGCTTATCGAACCGCCGTGATATTCGTCCGACTTGTGACTGATTCGCTCGTTACTTTAAAAATACGGCCTCCGAAGAATTTACTGCAAAATGCTTCCGCTGATACTTTAATGCCGAAGTATATACTTCTTGATCAATCGTGAAAAAAAAAGATTTCCGGATTCTGGTCTGTTTATCTATAATAATAAATTCCCTTGCAAATTATCCTTTACATCGAGAATTAGGTATACTCTCTATATTAACGATATGTGATCAATTACTGTGATTTGTCAGAAACGCGCAGTTAACTACCGGATTTTGGATAAGACGAAACCTAATCTAGTGAAGATAATGAAAGAAATACTAGAAAACTGAAATGCTAAATCATTTCAACAAATGAATTTTAATAGATATAAACTATGGTAAATTGAATCTGTTAAATTGCGATAATTTATGATAATTATGATAATTATGATAATTATCATATCATGTAATACCATTCTATGTCTGCTATAATATACATCGAATTACAATTAATCCTAATCTTATAATAATAAGCAGCATTATCGTGTATCGCAAACGCGCAATAAATCATCGACAAGCGTTCGTTGAACTATAATCAGTGTTCATTAGCTGCTAGGAAAGCGCAATTCCACGGGGTTTCTCCTATGGGGAGATCTTTTCAATAACTCTTGGTCGGTCCTGGTAATTGGTGGCTGGTGATATCTCTCGTGGCTCCACTCTTCCTTCTTTCCTTACCCCGCAGCCCTTCGCACAATGTCGTATATAACAATATACCAGACTGTCTCGCCCTGACCACTATAGATAGAGAAACATTAAGTGTCCTGGGCACAAGCACGCGCCCCCAACACACAGTCGTCGCGAAAGGGCAACGGATAGAAAGCTACGTATCGTCGACAACTACGGGGGATGTTGAAGGAACGGGTCAGAGGCGGTTTGTATTGCAGCCACATTGGCTACCGATGTTCGCCCTTCTTTCCTTCTCTGTCTTCCCGACATTCTCCAAACAGTAGCTCTCATGTCCACGATGTTACAAGAAAACAAATTTACATGTAATTTAAGGAAATGCGATATGGTGTCAGTGAGTGCGAGTATCGTTTACAATTAAGTAAAGTGTCGTACGAGTGTATCTGTATAATAATATTTTTAAACGTTTATTGTTGAATATTTAGGGAGGAAAATATTATTGCAAATTTCATTGAACCAGAAATTCAAAGATAAAACATATGACGGTAGGATATTGAAAGAGATAAAGATATGAAAAGAATAGAAATCGAAATATAGACGATGTATAAATGAAAGAAGACACTATGCACGAGAGACTAATATATTGAATACAATCTTAATAAAGCAAATTTTCTCCTAAAGAATTTTTCATTCAGAATATTTTGGAATATTTGTTTGGTAAAAAACATTTTAGCTGAAAAATATTGAACCTACAGATTTTATTATGAAACAGTAGGGCACAATGAAAACTTGAGAGCCACTGTTGGAAAAACAGTGGATTGAACAGGGTATAGCAATGGACAGGGGTTCAGATGGACGCACATTGGGTCATAAACGTTTATATTGCGTTCAGTACGCCAGTAATGCCGATATTGGCAAGTTATTGGTCCCTTCCTCGGACCCACGCCGAATCCACCCACCAAGCACACAGTAACCGCAAGTTCGGTAATCCGGAAAAATATCGCTAGTCGAACAGTGCGAAAAGTTTAATTGGAAACATCAGGGAAAACCAAACTGCCAAACGGATAGAGAGGCAGAACCAGGTTGTCCGAACTGGTAGATTAAACTAAGGCTGTGGACATCTTCTCTTCAATCGTATTTTTATTAACGGAAAATGTTTTATAACTGATGCGGAACCGAGTATGTAGTGAAATGGATCAACGAATACGTATACACGTGGGATTTTAAGGGAGACGACAAGAACTATTATTTATACAGTAGTAAGAGTTGAAAGCTACGTAATTTCAGTATTTATTATAGTTAAAATATATGATCCTAGAGGTCAACATTAAATTATAAGGATACTACATATTTTTTCAGATGTATCGTTTCTAAAATTATTTTAAGATTGAAATAACTTAGATAGTTATGCATACGTGTTGAAATTCAAATACCATTGTATCGGATAATTAGAAAATTACGCATTATACAAACAGAAGACAGAGCTTAATAGAAACTTGATTAAAAACTGCTACTACTTAAAAATGTAATTTTATCATCGACTATCAATTACTATTAAGCCACAATGAGAGACATAATTCCTAGGTATTTACAGATAGATTCTCGTTAGCAATTCTTTAAAAAGCAATCTCACGCGCGAACACACTTCCCGTGTGAAAGGAAGCGGAGCAATCGTGAGAGCGACGACGGCAGGAAACGAATCCTCTTTTCCGGCGATACTTTCTAGACCCAATCAACTGATATCGCGAGCTTAAGCCCTCCAAGAACCGCAACTCCTGATACGGCGGGTAGTTCGGCGGGTGGTCGGGGCGGTCTGATCACGAGTTAGTGGTTCGAGATGGCGAGGAAAGACCGTGGAAGTAAGAGAAGCCCAAGCCGACTTTATGTCGGGACGTAAGCCGGTTATAGGCGCTGCCGATGTTATTTGATGGCCAAATGCACTCCAACAGCGTGAAGCAACCTAAACTTCCCCACCCTCTATCCGATCTCTATCGTCCGGCCAGCATTTTCCGGGCACCTTCATCCTGGCCCATCATCGCCAAGAAAAACTCAGTATATCAACTTTTAAAGAAGATCCTCCTGTTCCGCCTTCCGTACTTTGACCCTGTCCCTGGCGTATATTTGCAAGATTCGTTGTGGTAACAAAGAAAATTGAGATGGTCATTCGAAAGGGGTAAGGGCTAATCAAATTTCTAGAAACTTTCATAGAGTCACGCGTTGAAATGTGGAAACAAAAAGATGATACATTCTTGCAAATAAAAAATACGTATTTACCATGTTGAAACTATTTAACAATTATTAGATTTGAGACATCAATAAAAAGTACGAATGAACGAGTATGTTCGTGTACGTGTCTGTATTTATTGGCGAATATATCAGAAAGGAAGAAATAGATAGAAGGGAGCAACGCGAAGAGGGTGCGAGCAAAAATGGGCGCGCCGCGTGAAGTGGCAAACCTGGAAATATCAAAGAGCCATCGATAGACAATCGTGCAACAGGAGGACAAAGGAGAATCCGGCAGACAAAGGGAGATGGTGGCGGAGAAAAGAGATCCACCTACCTCTCCAGCAGCTAGCAGGAGGCTCGTGCTTGGACGAGCATAAAACGCGCCGCACATTTTCCACCCCCCGCGTATTAATACCTAACCGCGGCCGCAAAACTTAATGAATTCTTTAGCGAGATCAAAAAGAACCTCGGTTGGCCGATACGGCAAGCGGCATGGGAGCGTTTCCTTCTCTCTCTCTCTCTCTCTTTCTGCACTCTTTTTATTTTCTCTTCTTTTTTTGTAGCACGAGGAACGAAATTGAACGGCGATATTCCTGGTACGGTTTAACGACGACGAACACCCCCTGCCTCGGGCCACCCTTACACCCTGTGTCCTGTGTTTCCCTTAACGAGGCACGTTCCACCGAACCCTCGTTCCTCCTCTACCCTCTCCAACGTTCTTCTCGTGGCCGTTCGCAGATACGAGGTGCCGCCGCATTATGCTCGGTTTCATCGCCAGCAACGTCTCACGCATTAATGGATTCCTATAGCGGCCCGGCCGTAATGAACACCCAGTCTACCGTGGGCTGTCTTTTCATCGGGATCCGTTGCGCGTTTGGCGACTTACGTTTCATTGCCGGTGATACGTCCCGATAATGAGGTCGATATTTCGCCGAGGCGCGCGTGGTTAAACGACGGTGCCGCCGGCGTCGAGGGAATTTCACGTTTAGAGACGATAGAAATGGAATATCATTCGCCACGGAAATTCACTCTGTGTTGCACCGGACTCCGAGTCCGCCCATTATTACCTGTCTAGACTCGGGATTTGTGTGATTCCGCGTCAACGGTTCCCGATATACATACGTAACTTAATTTGCCAAAATGTTTTTATTTTAGACATTCCATTCGTTGTACGACACATGCTACATTTATTATATTTAATTAGGAGAACGTTCGTCGTCACGCGTATGGAAAACACAAAAGATTTCTCGATTTCTGGAAAATATTAAATATTAATTAACATAAAACATTCTTGTATTATTATGTATAATTAATATCTTCTAAATGTTCAAGAGGATTGACAAAGAGCATTTCAAAATCAAGTGGATAATTTCGATGAGGAATTGGTTAACGATAGATTGAATTTTAAGATTGCTCCCCCACAAAAGACAGGAAATACGAAAATATAATTACAGATATATCTCTATTGCTTGCTATATACTTTAGAATAGATAACTCTTCCGATATGTTCAATTTAAAAATATTAACTCACCAATTAAAAGCCTGGCGCGATAATAAATTACTGCAACTCAGAAGTAACCAAAACATTAAGAAATTAGTCGCTATTCGACCAAATTGTAAACCGGAAAAAGATAACAAGAGAGGTTGTACCAATCTCCTAAATGTTGAACAAAGAGCGGTGATCCGGAGGCTGTGTGAATTGACCGCGACTGCATGTCTTAAGGTGATTGGAAGTTATGACTCCTAAACCGTGCTTCTGGCCGTCGGAAGACTTCACACAGGTCAGATACCGCCTCGTAAAATGTTATGAGAATTAATGTCACCCTTCGTTGTCTGTCGATGCGGTGTCTTCGGCGACCGGTGTATCCACCCTCGTCGTTCGAGCATTTCCTCTTGCGACGCTGGCCAACGACGACGTCACCTTGGCGCAAACGTCCCTTTTGGTACGGCCAATTTCGTCGTTGCGGTGACCACAACTTTTGTGGCTAATGGAAAAGTCGATACCCGATTGCTCGACACTGTGGCATTAAGCCATCTCCGCCCCTATCGCTGCTCGGGATCCTTTTAGGCGCCCCTCGGCCGCCTGTTCCGCATTTTACGATTGCTCATCTTCAGTCAAGAGTGAGACAGTTTCTTTCTATTTACCATTCGTCCGGCTTCTCCTAAGTCGTACTTCTTTGAGGTTAAATGGTGTTTGATTTGTATTAGCTAACTGTGTATCACGATTTTTGTATTGAAATTACGTGAAAGATTTTTTAATGTAGATATCGAAGATTTTAGTAACGTTCAGAAAATATTCTATAGGCATATTTTGTGAAATTATGAATACTTTGTTTGGAAGCTTCGTGCTACTATGCATTCTACGCTATTATGTAAGATATGTTGTTGAATAATCACTTGTATTATAACATGCAGTCAGTTAATCATTGTAATAATTCTAAATATAAAATATAGTAGGAAAGAAACATCAAAAGGCAGAAATTTACAAAGTTCTACAAAGTTATAAAATCTTGATGAAAAGGAAGAATCTCTAGTTCTGACAATAATCATATAATTTTATAAATGATATACAGAAACCAATCTCATTTTGACACCTGTTAATTTAGAAGATTGAATACTTATTCCTGTATTCAACATGACAATAGGTACAGGAAACGTGACACCAATTGCACCTTCTTTTTTGTATCGAAGCACCCACTTAGCGTGACGTTCGTTTCAGTCATGCGTAGCACCCTTCTCGTTTCGCTTTATCGCATTTCCTTTCGATGTTAAATAATAAATAATCACTCGACTATAAAAAGATCATTGTACTTGGACGTCTATTAAAAATGAATATTCAATTTCTTCGAAATTACCACGGTCTCAACGCGAACATAAATTTAAATATTTCAAACAAAAATAAATTTCTACATTTCTATTCTTTTGATCGATCGAAGAGAAACGTAAGATTTTAATAGCCTGATCTGATGATACGCGGAAACGAAAAGCAGTGCGTCACAATTCGTGATCCTATAAAGATGCCACGCATCGACAATCGTTGGATGAGTGGCCCCTTCCGGTCGCCCACCACCAGTATGATATTAACTAGCTGTGTCGCAGCCGTCAGTTTAGACGATGATTTAGTGGATGCATTGATTGGGTCGATCACAGGCCATATCATCTCGTTTAAAGCCTTCCATCATCGGTGCCACTATTTATAGACCATATACGATCACGACGATCGAATCAATTTTCGTCTCTCTGTTCTTCACTTCACTGTAGTTACTTCAGTGTAGCTGTCTAAACAATATTGGACCGTTTGTCGGCTTGCACGAAGGCCGTAGCAGTTTATTCCTCGTTCCTTCAATTCCTCATGTTCTATTCATAGCTTGCAATCTATTTTCTGCTATGCAGCGTTGAGAAATTTTTATCAAATGAAATACGACACGTAAAATCATTCGATCAGCAATGTTTCAAATGTTACTTTAGCATCTGCATAGTTGCAGACTAGTATTTGTAGTTGCAGTTGTAGTTAGCTAACATAGTCGTAGCTTGAGAATGATAATCATATTTAAGCAAAAATTATAAAGGATAATAGGATTATAGATCATAAAGGAAATATAAAGTATAAAAGATGTTATAATTCTTCGTGCAGAAAGATTTGAAAGATTGTACGACTGTCCATTATCAAAGAAACAACCACTAAAACAGTCAGTATGATTATAAGAATTTGAAATAAACGTCGAGTTAGTTTCGCAAAGTTAGTTTCATAGAAGAAATTACCTAAAATCGTTTAAGAGCAGTTAGATCGAGATTTATCAAGCAATTTTTTCAACTTATTACACGTATTGTATAAAGTTCATTTCCGTGTTACTTCAACGTTTCGAATATGCGTGTATTCATAAATAGTTTTCCGATATTATCAATATAATTCTGAAATTTTCTTCTTGCTATACTTTACCCATAAAAATTTGCAACTGTAAGCGTTCGAATACTACGTAAGTAGAATAAGACCGAGCCAGTGTAAGCAAAATGTTCGCAACAATTTGTCACATGAAATTTCATAAAATAAATAAATCTTGTCGATAAAGTTACCAATAATACGTATCATTGCCAATTAAAGTCATATTGCAACTCTTCAAACTGCGTCTCGGGTAACTTGAACGAATTAATAGGCACGTAATCGTGGAGCAAACGTTCCCATCGCGACCGAACTCTCGACTAAATTGCCATCAAATTCTTCCTTTGATTTCCAGTACGACACATGTGAAAATCCACGGGTCGATCAAGGGGACAGGTACAAGGATCGTATAACGCGTATAGCGTAAATCAACTGCCAAGCCGCAGAGCTAAATCTCCTTAAGGGGTGGGGAGGATAGGGAGGGGGTAGCAGGATGAACGGGCCACTTCCACGGTAATTAATTAGTCCATCTCGCGAAACCGATGGCGAAACCCTTCGAAATCGTCGGCGAGGAGAAAAAGTTCAAACGATGGTCGCTTCGGCGAAGGGTTAAAGGGCGGAGGAGAGGGGGTGGCGAAAGGGTCGTGGGCCAATTTAATTAGTAGAAAACAAAGGAGGCCCAGCCTATCGGTATCGGGGACGCGACGTTTCCCATCGAACGCCTCGTACGTAGAACACCGGAGTACATAAATCGACCACGCCACCCCCTTTGCTTTTTCGCCCGTTCACCCGCTTCTCCTCCCTTTCTCTCTCTTTATTACGCTTCGGTGTGGCTTCAATATTTTCAAATTAGCGCGGCGATGATTTTTTCCCCGACACGAGAGAAACAAAGCGTTCTTCGCTCACATTTTAATCAATATGTCAGCACGTCGAGCGTACACCCTCTATCGAACCACCTTCCATAAGCTTTGATTCTCGATAAAAATTAATATTAGAATTCGTGGCTATACACGCGGAAAACATTCCACTCATTGTTTAAATGCTAACAGGGCGCGCGGCTTCTTTTGTGACCTTATTGATTAGCCCCCTTTCGTGGTAATGTATGATACAACGTTGAGAAATGTCTGTACGATGGATTCGATATGTGGGTTGTTATTGAAATTACTATACACGATGGGGTTACAAACGAGGAAACAACAAATATGGTAATAATTGAATCTCTCAGAAGCCAAACTGATCAGTTCCATCTTTTTATCAGTTTCTTAATTTCATTACATAAGTACAATATCTAATTCTCGAGACACCAAAAGACATAAATACAAAGGAACACTCCATGTAACGTCATGTAACTCGTTTTTCTGTACCGTTTAGTTTACGGAGCTGATCATTGTGACTTGTAAACGGCACGATTGATTCTTTGATACTGTGACATTTTCCAACCAATATACAGAAAGCGTTTCAATTTCCAACAATAGAACCTCAGCTTATTTTCATTTCAATAATATCAAATAATTTATGGAAGATCACTTATTCGCTCTTCTCAATTGTTTTTCTTAAAACATAGCCTTCCTTGGCATTGTTGTATCGTTGGAAATGAACAGAATACATAGAGAAATACCATTCGTAAATATTTCCCCCAATTTTTCCCCTTCCCAATAAATAATGTATTTCACTTCGCTCATCGAAAAAGAAAAAAAGGAGAAGGAAAGAAAAAAGAAATGAAAACTTTTCGTGAAATATTTGGTCAACAAATGTAAGGAAGCGGAATGCCGAATCGATTCTGCTCAACTTGCTCGGTTTCCTAAGAGTGGCACTGGGAAGAGGATAAAGAAAGAAGAAAACGCTTGGTTCCAGAGGTAGCTAGGCAAACGCGGCCAATAATCGCTGATAATTTATTAAGGGGGGAATACTCGCGATCCGGCCTTCTGCCGGGCATCTGCGTTATTTAAGAAAATAAATATTTGATATCCCAAACAAAGGCTCGTCTACGGCGTCTCTGAAGCAGGAAACGGATAGAAGAAGAGGCCGAACCCTTGGTGAGGGGGGCAAAAGAGAGACTGAAAACCTGAGGAAAGAGAAGCAGCCACAGCGGCTAAAAAGTGTCGAGGGTGGGTCGAGAGTCTCGCACAGCCGACGCGGAGGGCTTCAAGGAGAGGGGGTGGCGACTCATTGGCCGTGAAATATGGGGTAAAAGGTTCGATAATTGATTACACAGATTTTTTATGCCGCAAGAAGCCTTAATTCTCGCCGCGCCACCCCTCGATAATTCCGCGTCGGGAAAACCAGCCGACGAGCTTGGAATATCGAGTCCGATGTAAAACGATCTTCCAACCCTCCGGAGAATGTTCCAGTCTGTTGGGCTGCCATAGAAAAAAGCCGAGCCTCTACTTAGCCATTGGAACAAGGAGTGACGTAATCGCTGAGAAAAAATTTGTTTTACTGATCATGATGAAAAGCAACAATGTTTGCAACTCGGCTATTCAACAAATTTTCACTATTTGAGCGTGACAATCTTCGAGTCAAGAAGAAATGTTAGTTTCCATTACTCAAAACTTCTTACACGACAAACTATCCTCGCAGATTTTCAATTTAAAGGAATTCCTAATTCCTGTAAATGACCATCTCTCGAATTTTTTCTAATTGGTACGTAAAACTAAAAAAGGATTTTCTAGCTACAAGATTGAGTTTATCGTATTCTACGCTCGACGATTGGTAGAATCGGACTTCTGTCGAAGTAAATCCGAAGAGTTTTCAACGGCATTCGTGGTCCGCGCTTCGCGCGTCAATTATTCACGAGGTACTCGTTGCTCGGCCACTCAAGCGAGCCTCGAACGTGCGAAAGGGTCCTCGTTCGTTATAGAGAGGGTGAAAAAGAGGGTGGGAAGAGGTGTTCTCTTTGACACAGCATTGATATAATATTAATCTAAGCGAGCAAAACTCAAAGGACAACCGTCTGTCTCGTAACGAGTCCTTGTTCCCTGGCGTACGAACTCATGGTAATACAGAAAGCCGCGTATCACAAAAGAGAATACGTGGCTGCGAAAACAAAATGAATACTGAGCGCGAGCTTTCCTGCGTTTAGACGCCGAGCTATGTACGAACGAAGTAACACCACATCTCAACAGTATCAACGGTGCAACGAGAGAGCAAATTATTGAGGGCATTACGTTCGGGCAAAAATGGAGGATTCTGTTTAAAGGAAAAAAGAAGATCAATATCGAAGCTCTTTACAGTTAGACGAATAATGCTTGATCCTTTACGATGCTTTTGAGTAGTAAAAAAAATTGCACCCTTAAAGTATTTCATATTATTCAATATTTAGATATTTTATATTTACTTACATTTTATAAGGAAATTGAAATAAGATCTAAAATTTCTATCGTCCGAATAATTCATATTATTAAAGGTTAAAATTATTAGTCAGCTATTTTCTAATTACATAAAGCTATTGTCCATTAGTTTGTCAACCACAGAAATGAATAACTTATCGAATTGAAAGTTTTTCGTAAGTTCTCGCCAAATATTAAAAATTGACTCTCGTATCTCGACTAATTTAGTTGTATGCTGTATCGCAACCTTCTACTTCGAGAGAATAATATTTTTAAACTTGTAAATTTAATTCCATCGATTCTGTATATTTAGGTAAAGAATTATTTACAGGCTTGAAATAAAGGTATTAAGGGAAGAAGATAGCAGGCGACGCAAAAGCATCGTTGAAATACGCTGAACGCACGCAAGCGTTCCTTTGAACGCGCACTTGATGGCATCAGAAGTAGTTTTCAAGCTCTTTGTCGTCAATTGTCGTCCTTGGAACCGGTGACAGGTAGCTTTGGTTTTCCTCGAATAGGTTGGCTGTTCCGCGTCGACTTCAAGTTCTACCTGAGTCGGAGAAAACGAACAGCGTGTAAAGTAATCTGCGCGCCACGGTTTTTCCTCCCCCGGCATTTTGCCGCTCGTTTTTCCGACTCTGCCACGTGAGTCTGCATGCGTGCACTC